>NC_087278.1:18401427-18703760 GCF_015220805.1 Pogoniulus pusillus
GTCTCTCTGGGTGTGAGCAGGACCTTCCCACACGGAGGGCTCTATCAGGCCACAAAGCACACTGACTCTTTTGACTTCCAAGAGACTGCGAGTTACATCTCACGGAATCAGTCAGGTTGGAAAAGACTCCAGAGCAAGTCCGACCAATCACCCAACAGTATCTCATCAACTAATCCATGCCACTAAGAGTCACTTCCAGTCCTGTTTTTAAACACCCTCTGTGGACAGGGACTCCACCACCTCCCTGGACAGCCCATTCTAATGCCAATCACTCTTTCTGTGAAAGAACTTCCTAACATCCAGCCTAAACCTCCCCTGGTGCAGCTTGAGACTGTGTCCTCTCATTATATCACCGTTTGCCTCCTTGCTAATGCCCACTCTTATCCCACGTGCTGAGAAAGACTGCAGGTAAATTCCCACTCAGAAGCCCCTTACTTCCTTCACCTTAATCCTTAAAACATCACAAACACCTGCCCAACTGCAATAAAGAGCATGAGCCACATCTCCTGTCCTGAAACCAGCCTTCATCCTCTGTCTTCAAGCTAAGCAATGGCTGCCAGTGATAATAACTCCAAGCTAGTCCCTACCATCTGAAACAGCATACTGATCCCTCCTACCAGAGGAGCACTGGGCACTAGCTTGGAGCTTTACATCAGCCAAAGGCAATTTTCACTCTGAAGGTCACTTTTCCCTTTTGCTGTGTGCATCCTAGCATTTTTTACTAATTAAATCAATTGTTTGGATTGTTTTGGTTTTAATCAGCGAGAGACAGACACAAACCATTGACAGAACTGACTTCTACAACTTATTAGGAACTACCCAGTACCTACTGGAAAGTGGAAATAAAACTGCAATTTGGGATATGTCAAACTTTCAAGGCAAGGGTAAAGTAGGAGGTGAGGGTAAATGTGAAGCTGTAATTAACTTTTTTAATGAAGCAGCCTTGCTAAGAGACAAAAGAGAAGGCACAGGGGGACAAAGAAGTGTGAAAGGAGAAGAAAATCAGTGCTCTGCTGCGTATAATTGAACAATACTTCTGTTTGACGAGCTCTGATCTTTCTCTTTTAAGAAGGGCCTCCCTTAAACTCTCTTAGGAAGGGTTCCAGCCTTCTCCAAACCTGCTGCCTCAGTCTCTGTTTCTGATACACGAAAAAGAGACATATGAGTAACACAGTCTGAATTGCCCAGAGTCTTCACGTGTGCATGGAGTAGTAATGGGACTGGCTCCAGCTCAAGCTTTCAGCTCATTTATTCATCGCGGTGTGCCCCCCTGGCTGTAAAGAGGGCTAGATGGATTTGCTGCTGCTCGAGGCTGTGCTGCATTTTGGGAGTGCCCTTTAAGGCTCTGAGTTTGAAGGGAGCACTTCACTCAGAGCCCAGGGATGCAAACTAGATGTGTGCTCTGCACTTGCACAAGGGGAGCAGGCAGAGAAGCCTGGCTTGCTTTGCCTGTGCACATGGTGCCCAGTCTGCCCCGGGGAAATGAGTGCTGCACAGGACAGGCTTAGGCAGGGAGACTTTTCCCTCATACTGTGCTCAGAGCAGAAAAAACGAACTTCCAGATGTTGTCTCCGCTGGTTATTGTCACAAACAGCAAAAGGTTTCATTACCTGGACACAAATCATGCTTCAAACGCATCTATATTCACAGACCACACCTGTCACAGAAAAGCATTCTAAGTGCTTCAGAAGGAGAATCAGCACCATCTTGCAGATGGAGAAACTATGCCTAACAGGGGCAAGGAACCTGCCTGAGGCAACACAGAAGGCCAAAAGAAGAGAGCAGTGACTAAAATCAGGAACTCCAGGTCCTGAGTCCATGGATGAGTTGAACCTTTCTGCACAGTCAGAACGCGGCTGCGCGCAGCGGCTGCGTTCCTGAGCGGAGAGGAAGGCTGGCTAGCCACAAGCCAGCTCGGCTTCACCACAGAGCTGCAGAAATCTCCAGGCACTGAGGGACTTGTTACAGGGCTACCACAAATACACAGCTGTTTCTTCCAGAAGTTTCAGACTGGTTATAACATGCATAAGAAACAGACTTTCCAAAAGCAAACACATGAGACCAGATGTCCTTTTGTGTCGTACCATCGATCGCAACCTCTTAGCACGGCAGAAAACATGCAGGGCTTTTGTTTGGTCGGTTTCTGTTTGGCAGTTTTGCATCATGTGTGATGGTTTGGGAGTTACCTGCCCCCCCGGCTCTCATGAAATCACCCAGACTAGACTCAGCCAGCTGGAAGGATTGAAGCTTTACATTCACAGCTTAGCACAACAGACAAGCAGAGAGTCACAACAGAGCACAAATATATACAGCTATATATTGAAACATGCAGGTTAAAGGTAACACAGAAACACAACAGCCCTCTCAGAAACCAGAGTCCCCAGGAGGGGCTCCCAACCACCCTTCCACCTTCTTTCCACTCCTCTGCCTTATCCCAGAGTCTGCCTTGTGGCCAAGGTGAGCTGTGAGGATCAGCAAGGGGGTTAGAAGCAGGAGGATTAGTTAGACAGATCCAAGCAGAAGAGAAACACAGACTCTGCCAGATAGAGGCACACTCTCTGTCCTATCTGTGTTTGTGTCCTTGCTTTTATACATCTCAGCAAGCCTATCAGTGCAGTAGACATCACCACTGTTCCCTTTTCACAGCCTATCATCTATTTTTGCTCATTAAACTATTCCAGTTAGCCTCAAAGCAGCACAATCATGCCTGAAGGAGATAAGATGTCTGGATTATATTCAGGTTTTACCTTGTAAAGTAGCTGGTAGCCTGGAGGTCTGAGTCATAAGTACGGAGATTATCATACACATACTTCAGATCCTGAACGCTGTTTAGCTCAGGCAGTCCTGCGTGCAGCATCTTAAAGTAGAGAAACATCATCAGTTCACTGTTCTATTAGCAGTAACTTAAATGAATAGGGATTAAATGAGAAAACATATATTTTATACCAAGGAAGGACTTCCTGTAAAAGACAAAGATTTTCTGGCTTGAAAAGTGGTTCTGAAGCTGTGCAATGCCTGGAATACTAAAGAGAATATATTTCCTTACAAACCTTCACACTGAGGTACTGGAAGGAGGCACGAGTCAGAATCACAAATCCACTGCAGTTATGTATTTTCTCTTTGGATATCACAATCTCAGTGTGTGGATTGCTATATTGTCTTCAGAGCATTTCAGTGGTGGTGAAAAGAACTCCACCAAGCTCAGCCAGCAGTAGGCACACTTCTGCAATGCTCCTAGTGTTGTCCTAGTCCTAATCCAATTTAGCACATCACCTTTCCTTTTTCACTGCAGATTGCACCATCACTGCTTTAGACTTCTCTCACAAAGGGATCATACACTCACTCCCTGGAGGGGAGCTCCTTTTGACACTGAATTCATAGCAGAAGCCCTGACTTGTGCACTGACAACTGCCCCCTGGAAAGGTGATCACTCTCCATGAGTGAGGAGTGGAGTTGTTCTAGTTGGCCAAGTCAGGTTGACAAAACAGGTAATGCAAATATATCCCTTGCAAAGGAACAGCATGAGTGGGGTAGACAGCTCTGAGTGTGTCCAATTGCACCTGCAGGCCTCTCCAGGCATTTTAACCTGTTAACAACATAAGAATTTTCACTCCCTTCAAAATGGGCTGGCTGTTGTCAGCAACCACAGCGTGTTCAGAGTGAAGCTTCGTATATAACAGAGAAAGAAAACGTCTCCACGTTGCTCAGGAAGAAATGCATCTGAATCTGCAGTCTCTGCTGTGTATCCTTCACGCAGAATGGCAGCAGAGAAACAGGAGGCATTGCTTTTGCTTTAAGCTTTGGCTGCAATGAGCAGAGTAAGGGGGAGCGAGGTGGGGGGTGGTGTGTTTTCCTCAAACCCTCTCAATATTGTTAAGCCCTTTTGACATTGTGAGGAAAATCTTGCTTCATATCAGACACAGCTGTGGTGGTTTGCTCTGGGTTGGGGGCCAGATGCCCACCCAATTCACTCCCCTTCTTAGAAGGGAGAGGGAAAACATAAGAAGAGGCCAATGGGTCAAGATAAGAGCAGTTTCATAAAGCAAAAGTGAAAGCAAAGGCTGCACACAGAAGCAAGAGCAAACAAAAACATCACCCTCTGGCTCCCATCAGCATATGCTGTCTGCTGCAGCCTGGGAAGCAGGGCTCTGGCATGCGTAGCAGGTGCTCTGGAGGACAAACAGCATTAAGGAATGCCCCATTTCTTTCTTCCCCTTAGCTTTTGCAGCTGAGCTGATAGCATATGGTATGGGACAGCTCTTTGGTCAGTTTGGGTCAGCTGGCCCGGCTCTGTTCCCTCCCAGGATCTTACCCACCACCCAGCCTTCTGTTGCAGAGGCACAACCTTGGTGCTGTGTGAGCATTACTCAGCAGCAGCCAAAACACTGATGTGTTAGCAACACCCTTCCAGCTACCAATGCAAAACAGCACCATGAAAGATGCAATGGGGGGAACTAAATCCACCTCTGCCAAAACCACTACACCAATGTATACTGGCACTGGACAGTTAGATTGCTGTCTCACAGAGGTCTGGCTAGCAAGGAGCACAGAGGCAGAAAGCTCAACGAGGTGAATCAAAACGAGTTGAGAGAAGGAACAGTAACAACATTTAGCACTTAACCATGCACAATGCTATTTATCTCTACGCCTTCAACCCACGTATAAAGGATGATAAAAACCCTTGTTATTTTATTGTTTGTTCAGGAAGGAAAAAAGGGGGGGAAAGTCATTCCATAGGCAAATTAAGCTTCTTGCCCTGCATTAGGAAAAACACTACAAATGAACATGATCTCAATGATCTGTGGTAGAACAGAAAAACATTCCTTTTAGACTCTCTGCTTTGCTGAAGCAAATCCAACCAAACAAACAAAACATCGCTTTTGCTGGCTTCAAGGGGGTCCTAAAGGCTTATCATGTTGCTTCATCCCTTTTGCTCTACATAGCATCACTTTTGGGTTCCCAGTCCCCTGATAAGAGGAGGCCTGTGAATACTGTGGCTAGTGATGCCAGATGCTAATTAGACAAGACATGGAACAACTGCTCAGAAAGCAACTCCAGGTCGCCTAGGGCAACTCACAAGTCACTGGGTGTCTAAGCTGAAGTGCCTGCATCGCTCCCCTTGTTTGGCCACAGCTATGTCTCGACCTACCGTACTTAGTTATCCTTCTGCCTGAATGGAGCTGCCTGGATTCAGTGCTGGGGTGTGATGCTCAGCCCACCCTCCCATGAAAAACATAGTCCTGTCATGCACTTTCCATGTGCTAGACCTCCAAAATGAGGGTGTTTCCTGAGTCTCTTCCCAAATTGCATTTATGAGTTTCAAAGGGGGAAATGACACAGGGACACAGGGTTCTTGAGTCTCAGATCTGCTATGTCTCCTGTTTTATTTCATGAGGCCAACCTACTTCTTGTCACAACGAGGCAGCTGGATCAATTACTTGCTGTATGGTGTAATCTCTAAGCCCTCTTTAATAATTTTCTACCCCAGCAGAATCTTTACATCAGTAATGGATTTTACATTTCTTTAAACTAGTCAAAAGGTGTTTATGTCCTGTGGTTACCCTCTTTACATCAGGTCACATCAAAGCTCTAGTGAGGGCAAAGCTGACGAGCTACAGGTGTTTATGCAGCTAAACTCTGCCAGCTGACTCTTGTGTGTCCCACAGGTGTTCCTGCCTTTGGAAGTGATGGAAGCTTCATGGATTATTTCTTAGTCCCAGCAGCAAATGCCAGTACAGCTCTAGAAACATGCTGCTTGCCACCAAGAAAAAGCATAAATTCCCATCTGGGGAACTCCCCAAATTACTCATAACCCTGGTTTGTTAAAAACCACTAACAGTGAGATCACCCAGGGCACAGCTGAGCTGCACTTCTTTGGAAATGGCCTTACTGTCTGTATTTTCCACTGTTTTACAGATAGCATCTAGGCAAGAAAAGGGTGGGAGAGGAAAGAGAGATTAATGGTTCAGACTCCCAGACAGTCAGAGAAATCTTAGGCTGTCACTGATACAAATCAGCAGCGAGTAGTTTAACTTGCAGCCTCATGATGGCATCTGATATTCTGCACTGAAATTAATTCCCAGTGCATCTCCTTCACTCTGCTAGAAATGATCCATGCAACTAAAACATTTTGATACTTACAGGTTCTGACCAATGCTCAAGGGACTTGCTCTTCCAAATATCACTGGCAAAAAGCAGGCACTGGCAAACTTGTTTAATCTCCTTTGGTATGAGCTGTTCATCAATGGGATGGGACTCTGCTGCCAGTTATTTCTCAATTATGAAACGCAGCACAGATGACTGAACTGCAGCCCACTGCCAAGTACTAAGCCAGAGCTGTATGCTGACTTTAAGCTCAGTGGTATTACCTCTCTCAAGATGAGCAAAAGCAAAAGAAGATGCAGCATGTAGTGAATACAGCCAAACCCAGGCAGAGATAGCTGTTTATTTCAGAGCTCCTGCTGGGAGCATTTTCCTAACACTCTCTCTCTATTATCCCCAAGTAATTTAACATCACTATCTCTGCAGCTTGCAGAAAAAGGGGCTGTCCTGGACACAGGGACATGGACAAAGATGCAGCTGTATTTGCAGCATGTTGTTTTGGGCAGCCTGTTCAGAAGTGCAGGGAGCACTCCTGTGAAGGAGAGAGCAGGGGTGCTCCCAGAGGCTCTTTGACATTGGATCTCCTACAATTGCATTCTGCATTCCTTCAGATGCAAAATTATGCTTTATGACAGGAAAGCAGCTTGCTGCACCTTTGTGACTACTTAGGAGTAGGGCACTCCCCTCTGATCCACATTGGGAAATAGCTCATTGCATCACTGTATGAGAATCCATGGAAATTCTTGCCATTTCTCTTCTCCCTGCTCTAAAACTTGGACACAATACAGTGTTTGCAGGATAACTTCTTGGCTGTACCCCAGCCTCAGCAGGGGTTCTGTTTATGAGGTGATACAGATGTTTTTTCATGCACAGACCACTCACCTAGGTTTCAAATGGGCTCCTAGACTTAAGGTCTGGATTATTATCTTAGGCAAGAGACTTACCAAGTATTAGTGGATTTGACATTGTCATTCTACTCACAAAGGTGAGAACCATTAACTGCTCACACACAAGTCAACAGAGTCACAGAAGCTGCTGCAGCAGATGAACCTGTAGAAATACTTAAGGCCTAAAAGCTCCTAGAGGTTTTAAAATCCTATAGAAAAGGATTTTTAGACCTGTGTTAGCTGCAGTGCTGCTAGGCACTGTCCTCTCATCCAGGCTGTGAAGGGTTTAGCTTACTTTGTCTCACTGTAACCATGAATAGGATTGGTAAATGTTAGTTTTTGAAGACCTACAGAGCAGGCTGAGTGAAATTCCTGAATGTGAAACCTGCACCCAGCTTCTTCTGTAGTGTTCTGCTATGCTGTAAAAGAGGAAAACCACCACCACCAAAATGCACCAGCACTTTAGCTTTTCTTCTCTTTGAAACCAGTGCTGAAACTGGAGAGTTCCTTTGCACAGGGAGAGGCAACACTACTGTGGCCGTCTGAGCTAGATTTCTAGCTCAGACACAGGGGAGAGGTGAACACTGTAGGGCTAGGCCATATAATGGCAACAATAGATAAGCTAATATCATTTCATTGGAGCATCAAGAGCTTTACGTCTGGAAGCACAGGTGGAACTTCCCCTTGCTGGCTTCTGCCGCTTCAGCTGCGCCTGCTGCTATCTTCTCCCTCTGCTTTTCAGCTTCTGCTGCTTTAGCCCTTCCCCATCCTCCTTAAGGTTATTGTATTCTTCTAGTAGTTTATTTCTTCTTAAGCTGTTATGTTTAGACTATAAGAATTACAATTTCACTTTTTTCCCTGACTTACCAAAAAAATCCATGTTGTGGTGAGTGTATTGTACCAGGGGAGGGATCCACCCTAACCCCTGGACCAACCTACTGCTTCCAGCAGTGCAGCTGCGCGACAGATAGTCCCTCAAAGCACAGCGCTCCTCCAGGCAAGCAGAGGAGTAGTTGAAAGAGGAAAGGATCACCAGAGGAAAGTGGGTCTTGGTTTCATCTCTTCAAACCATCTTACCATCTCCAGCAGGTTCAAGAGTAAACTGGCTGTGTTTCCTCACTACGTTGTAGGCTCGGCAGCAAAGCCTCCACAAACTCTTGGAAACGCTGTGGGTTTTTTCCTCCCTTCTGTGATGAAATATTCCATCTCTGATGTGAAGATGAAGGGAGCTCGATCCCTGGCAAAGAGAACAGTTACCCCAGAAACCTCAGCAAAAACCAGCAAATCATGCCAGGCAGTTTGTATTTATAACTCCATTATTCACCTTTGGTTTTCCAGCATCTGCCTCCCCCATTCTTTCATCTCCCCCTTCTTCAATGCAGGACAGCTCTGCTGCTCTGCCCTGGTTGTCACTAAGTGGGGCAGAGACAGGTTCTCACAGCAAGGGCTCCTAGTGAGCAATCCAACAGCTGAACAAGTGTGGAGCTTGACACGATTTCTTTCTGTCTCTTCCTTGCTTTTATTTTTAAGCTCTCATTGCTTTAATTTCTTGGCTCCAGCTTGAAAGTGAATCTGGAAATAAGTTCTTACCTGGGGTTGAAATATTTAGAAGTTGTTCTCAAAGAGGATGGGATATAAAATATCAACTCCTCTGCTAGCCAAGTCCTACAATCCACAAACTCTGACAACAAAAAAACTCAACAACATAAGATACCACCATTAAATACACACTACTCTGAGGGGATGTTTCTGACCCCAGTTACAACAGAATAAGCATAAGCCAGAGTTTTCTGTACAGTTACTGTGTGTTCACCCTAAAGTAAGTGAGAAGCAGAACCTGACAGCATGTCTTGCTTTATTTTTTTCCCATATCACTAGCACAGTTTGTGGCTATGGCATTGCTTGCTGGGCAAGAAAGCAGATTAGCCAGGCTTCTGCTAACAGCCCTGTCATTTGAGAATTTCAGAAAGGCCTGATCTGCATCCTCATGCAGGCAAATCTGCTGCAGTGCTTTACTCAGAGCTGTGGATACAGAGGCATGTAAACAGACTGGAGAGCTGTATCTCAAGGAAATATACCCTGTGTGTTAATTCAAAACTTGACTAAACTAAGTATTCTTGGGAAGCTTGAATGCAGAAACGAATTTTAGGGTCTGTGTTTTTTGCTAAAACCTCAAACGTGGGCTGAGCTTTAAGCCACTCTGCCTGCTGATTCAGTCATAGCTAAGGCAGAGAAGTGTTCTAGGAGTTCCCCTCACTGTCCCAGCAAAGTGTGTGTCTGGTATAATCATAGAAAGGAACTCAAGTTGCTGTATTATCACAGAAAGAACCTCCAGGCTGCACTGGAAGTTTGAGTTACAAGAAATGCTCAAGTGGCTTTCCTGGTCTTATGTTTGCAAATTCTTCCTGGTTCCTGTTGAAGCTGACTTCGAAGCCAGACCTCCCAAGGTTTGTCCTACCCATCTCAAACCAGCCCAGGTCAAAGTGCTGCTTTCTTTCCAATGCATTGTTCAGCTCCAGCTGGGTGGCACCAGAAATGATGCTGCTCCAACAGCAGCAGTTTTTTCCCTTTGGCATTATGCTAGATGGGAAGTGGCAGTGTGACAGCTGTTGTCACAGGCTGCCTGCTGCACCAGCCCTTGTGCTGCTGCAAAGCTGTGTCTGTCACTGATTCCAGAGAGCAGGGTCTTCCCAGAAAATTACCTCTCTAACAGGCACGTTTAAAGTCCCTAACGACATGCAGGTAGCACAGGTTAGTCAAACACTTTCAGACACAGACTTAAAGAGCAAATGGTGGACTATAATTGAAGTTTTCACTTCCAAGTTTCAGGACCTGTTGCTTCAATCAGTTTGCTACTAAAACTTTAAAAAGGCAAGAAGAGAAAAAGGTGTAAAATGTGGGAAAGTCTCAAATTCTGACCTTCTTCCCTCCCCAACTTTTTCTTACTGCTAAGGAAAAAGATGGCACGTGTGTGGATGCAATGTGGTCAACAAACCCTGCCACAAACTTATTCTTCCCTGTCTGCATGCAGGCTTTGAAATTAACCTGAAAAGAATGTCTTTTACACAAAGCACTTCCAGTGAGACAGCAACGCCAATTTTTAGGTTATCAACACTAGCAGGGAAAATATCTGACTTTCAAATGAGAAGAAGCCCTTTTACACACTCAGACTTTTCCTAAGGGCTTCTTAGTAGAGGAGACCACTGACACAGGAGGAAGCTGTGGGAAACATTATTTTCCCATATTGGACTTTCCCAATGATAGTTAGGCTGCCTCTAGTAATTAACTCTGGAGAAGAAAGCCAGCTTAATAGATGCAACTTCTGGGAAAACCATGCCGCTACGTGGATGAGCCCTGGCAAGGAGACAAGGGCTCTGTGATTCAGATCAGGGGGAAGGCAGCCCCAGTGAGCACAGTCAATCATCAGGCTGGCAGTATTTCAGGGAAGGAACAAACACTGAGGTTATCAAGAGGTGAATTTACAGAGTGCCATGAGCTGGGCCACTCCACATCTTGCCAGCAGGTTTGAGGCTACACATCACTGACTGAAAAAATAGAGATGGCAGTACTAGAAGTGACTGTGAGTAGGAAGGATGAGACTGCCAAAGTCAGGGTTAGTTCCATTAGCACAGCATTTAAATAAGCCTCCAATTGCTCAATTCACCAAAGAAGAAAAGTTCAAAAGGAACTGGTCAGAACTGAAAGCTGAAAAACCCAAGCCAAGTACAGTTATGAGCCAGACACCTTCTTCCACACCATTTCATAACTGACTTAGTCCCTTGCCATTACCTGGGTAACACTGCACCCACTTAGGCTGGAGTGGGTCAAAGCTGATTGCCAGAGAATACTCAGTAGAAAAAGAACAGGACAGTTTTATAACCTTAAAGGAGAAGAGTTTCTTCACACAGGTTGCAAATTGTGGGGGCTGGATCAGAAACATGGGGGCTGGATCAGAAGATCAGAAGAGGAATCTCAAGGTTCAGCAGGAAGGTTCCCTCAGAGATCTGGGGGAATCTTTTTCGGTTGCCAAGCTCTGTTGTTATGTTCTTGGTGAGATACCTCATGTCTGCTTCACAACACTTGGGAAACATTAGTTCCAAGACTGAGGGAAAGACAGGTTATCAGGACTGTTTATCATACCTTGCTGCACTGTGAAGGTAGATGGAATAGGATAAAGAGAAGGAACTGCAGCTGTCATGACAGCACAGCTTGTGAAGCAGCTCACTTGGGCGGTGCGGGAGCAGGAACTCGGGCACTCACCCCAATGCGGTACACAGGAGGTCAAGCGTTTCTTGAGGCTGAGTGTGTGATGCTTATATGGTGAGTTTTGGTACAGAGGCATGTACTTCTGGCAGGCTTACATAGCAGGGCATGGGCTGTCCACCATGCACAGAGGCAGACCCTGACCAACTACCCCCCCTTAGTCCCCCTTTGCACAGCTAGCCACAACATTTTCTTGTTGCCAGGGCTGACCAGCCTGCCCCTTCTCAGCAGCTCAGAACTTTCTCAGCTTCTCTGCTAGCCTTCCCAAGGCCACTTTTCTGCAGCTGTGCCTCCTTATCAGAATGACCTAACATTACCCTGCCTGATCTTTTCACTTCAGTTCTGCTCCAACCCCGCCAGCTGCTGTGTACATATGTGCTAGTTTGAAGCAAGCTAGAATGTTTTGGTGAAAAAGAACTAGATAATGGGCAGTGAAAAGGTAAACATGGTTGTCTCTTCTCTCACAGTCACACTGAGAACTCTGGAGAAGAAGAAGGAAAATGTTATGATAGCATCCTTCATTTTGTCTCTCACTTTGCTTCTGGGGCTTTGACAAAGCTGGCATCTCATTAACCTTGCTGCCACTAACCTTGCTCCCTAACCCTCTTGACTGCACCTCTCTTCTTTCTGAGAACTGGGGTAAGGTTGAGAGGGCAAGGGGAGGTGTTGGGGTGGTTTGAGAGCCCCTCCTGGGGACTCAGGTTTCTGGGAGGGGAGTTGTGCTTCTGTATTGTTTATCCTTTGTATATTTCTGTATATAACTGTATATATTGTAAATAGCTGCTTGTATATTTGCTGCTGTAAAATAAATTGCTTCATTTATATTCCCAGAGGCCGTCTGAGTTAGCTGGGGCAAATTCAAAAGTGTGGGGGGGCGGGTAAGAGCCCAAACCATCACAACTTACAGCAGGAGAAATGCCCCATATGCAGAGTACCGCAGAGGACCTATCTCAGTGAAGCTTTGTGAGGAATAAGAAATTGGTAGCAGCAAAGAGCACTCCCTGGGAACAGAAAATGCAGAGCTGTGGCAAGTAGCTTCCTAAATTCTGAAAGGAAAGACAATTTTCTAACAGTTGAGGCAGGGACTTCTTTTGTCCAAGCCTTCACTTACAAGCATAGGTTTCATTAGGAAGAGTCTTTTCAGCCATGTGTTCAGACCAGGGATTTCTATCAGAGGCTTTTCATTCTTTAAAGCCATCCTGGAACTTCACAAGGATGTGTCTAGCATCTACTACAGAAAACCCCATGGGTCAGCACTAATAACTGTAAAGCTTTGAAAGCATTTTGCTGCCGCTCTACCAGTGTTATTTGAGGGGTATGATATTGTTGGCGGCACAAGGAACTCAACCCAAAATCTAATAAGATCTCAAATACAAACCTAATATAAAGAGCTGTTAGAGGAGCCTGAGGCTAAAACTATTTCAGGACTTGTCTTGTGGGAATGACTAGGTACCAATAGCATCACAGAAACACTCAGGTTGGAAAAGCCCCTCAGGATCACCAAGTCCAACCGATAACCCTACTGCACAAGATACACCCTAGACCATATCCCCAAGCACCACAGCCAAGTGACTTTTAAACACACCCAGGGTTGGTGACTCCACCACCTCCCTGGGCAGCTCATTCCAGTGCCTGAACACTCTTGCTGGGAAAAATATTTCCCTAAGGTCCAGTCGAAATCTACCCAGTCACAGATTGAGGCCATTCCCTCTTGCTCTGTCACTAATTACTTGTGAGATGGGACCAACACCAGCTCTCCACAAGGTCCTTTCAGGGTAGCTGTAGGCAGCAATGAGGTCTCCTCTCAGCCTCCTCTTTTTCAAACCAAACAGCCTAGCCCCAGCTCCCCTAGTTGCATCAAGGACTTCAAATTCTGAGAGAGCCTGAGATTATGTGAGGTAGGAATGTGCTAACTCTGAGCTCCTGTGTTACACTTGTGAAGGTGCAGACAGCCCATGAGACCTGGCAGTCATGAAAACTGTATCTGCTCAGTTGCATGTAGCTATGAGGAAGACCTGCCTGTTATCCCACGACGTGCACAGCACTTGCTGTGAGTGTGAGTCCTAGTTTTACTGAGGAACCACAAGGGCAGTCCATGGGTAGAGGTCCTAAAGTGTACTAATTTTGCACATACTTGCCGTGGAGAAACAGGACAAACCACGAACTGGTCTTGAAGGAAGTAGGCCATGTTAAGTTGATGAAAGACAGTGGTGGGCATGACTGGATTGCAAACCTGCAAAATTAACATCTATTTTCCTTATTGCTATTATATGACCTCTGTTTAAATGTGCTTTTCCCCTCACATCCTCCCTTACATTTGCTTTGTCCTGTTCACTCAAACTAGATGATTCATAGCTCAAGGAAAATTACTGCTCCAGGAAATTCCTGTTAGGCTCCAAAAGGAGGCTTGCTGGAGTGAAGGATGCAGCACTTGACTCGCAGTATGCATGAGTGTCTGTCTTTATTACTCTCTTCTGCTTTATTCTTTCCACAGCAAATAAGAAGGATTAAGGGAGCATATCTTGAATGATTCATGATAATTCTGAGTACTGCAACTAAATCTTTTGACTGCCTGGCTTAGAAGTACTTATTATCCCCATCAGCTTCCCTCATATCAATACTCCCATGCTGTTATTTCTGTCTACCAAATTGAGATAGTTTAGAACAGTCAAAGGCCAGCTTAAAAAAAAGGAACAATTAACTCAAACTTCATTCTAGGACTAGTTCAGGAAATTATTAGGAATTTATTTCTTATTATTAGGAAAGACACCACTTTCTTCTCACTTGCAATGGGTGTAAGTTGCAGCACAGGAGGTTCTGCCTCAGCACAAGGGGGAAGTTCTTTACTGTAAGGGTCCCAGAGCACTGGGCAGGCTGCCCAGAGAGGTTGTGGAGTCTCCTTCTCTGGAGCCTTTCAAGGCCTGTCTGGATGTGTTCCTCTGATCTGTGTTAGATAGGACTGTCCTGCTCTGGCAGGGGGGTTGGACTGGATGAGCATCTTGCGTCCCTCCCAACCCCTAACACCCTGTGAGCCTGTGCCCTCACACACACCCTACTTTTATGTTGTCAGGACTAGAGGTTAGTTATCCATTCTCCAACAGCTTTGTATTCTGTACACACTGGCAGTACACCCTCCATAGTAACCCAATTCTTTCCTCCACAGTATGCCCACATTTGGAACTGGACTACATGACCATGCTATTTTATGTACCTTGATCATGGAACAGTTACATCACAGACAGATGGAAAGAAGGAAAATTCACAGTCTTCTTTTGGTAAAACCAGACATTTGCACAACAGCCTTTCAGCTCAGTGTGGCTGCTAATGAGAACATCTGCAGTTTTATCTACAGAGGTCTAATGTAATTATGCTCTGTGGCTGTTTGGAAACTTTGGGGCATTGTCCCATATTGGGGAGAAAGTGGCTGATAGATACATCCATACACTTTGGGAACAGTCCTCTGTAGGAATAAAACAAACAACAGACATTGGAATTATTTTGGCATGGGGCAGCTTAGGATTCTGGTCACTATTTAACTCCATCAGCCAAATCTTTGACCCAACAGGGACTTAGATTTAGTTATTTATTTAGACTTAAAATCCACCTCCAACATCTCCTTAATTCCTGTTATTTCTGAACTATTTAGAGACTGTGAGCAAGGGGAAGATGCTGTTCTGGAAAATTCAGAAGGGAAAAAGAGGATGATCTCATTTCTTCTGGGTTTTTCCATGGGGGGCAATAAGGCTGTGAATTTCAAGCCCTTGCTTTCAATGTTCATTATGTGTTACTATAGATACTAACCTTCTTATGCTCCCAAATGTCTGTGCGTGACCTAAGAATCTCCCAAGTCGATGTGGAACATGTGGCCAGCGTTTGTCAGCATGATGTTGTCACTGTGGCGATCACAGACTCCCCAAAATGAAGGTAACAACACACCAGCCAGCACAGGAATAGAAGAAATTCCTCACTGCCTAGTGAGGAAAACAGAGGCAGTTACTGGAAGGTACAGATGTGTTTGTGACACCAACAGCAAAACCCAAAACTTGGACTTCTACAAAGGAGTAGCAGAAATTCCTCACTGCCTAGTGAAGAAAACAAAGGCAGTTACTGGGAAGGTGCAGATGTGTTTTTGTGACACCAAACAGCAAACCCAAACTTGTGACTTCTACAAAACCCTATGTTGTTTTTTCCCAAGTTACATCTTCTTTAATTGCAGTCTGTCTGTTGTGGGTTTAGCCAAGTGAAGGCTCAAAACCATGCTGGCCAGAGCAAAGTGCCACGGGCTTTGGAGTTCACGCTGTAACATTGAGAGGCTTTTGGTTCTGGTTGCTGCTTCCAGCCTGGTTTTGGGTTGCTGGTCTTTTCCTCTGGGCTAGCTGTGGGCCAGGAGTGCTTTTACGGCTGGCCTCTGCTGCTGCTTGTGCTGTACTTTTCTGTGAACTAGGTCAGGTAATTGTCCACTGCATTATTTCCATTAAACTCCTTAGCAGGAGCAGCACAGGGCTTTTGGTGCTACTCTTCCTCCTGATCTTTACGTGGGGGGCTTGCTTTTGAAAATGGGCTGAGCCAGGACTCTATTACAGGGTAAGAACTGAAAATGCAGTTCTTATTCAGAAGTCTTCATCTCTGTGACTCTAAATCACACACTCATAGAATGTCAGCGAGAGAGAGTCCAGTGCAGAGCCACAAAAATGATTAAGGAAGTGGAATATCTTCCTTATGAGAAAGGCCTGAGGGAGCTGGGGCTTGTTAGCACGGAGAGGAGATGACTGTGGGGTGACCTCAATCATGTTTATCCATATGTGCAGGGTAAGTGCCAGGAGGATGGAGTCAGCCTCTTCTTGGTGATGGCCAGTGACAGGGCAAAGGGCAATGGGTAGAAGTTGAGGCATAGGAGGTTCCATGTGAACCTGAGAAGGAATTTTTTTTCCCTGTGAGGGTGCCAGAGCATTGGAACAGGATGCCCAGGGGGGTTGTGGAGTCTCCCTCTCTGGAGATATTCAAGAACCATCTGGATGTGTTCCTGTGTGATCTGCTCTGGGTGACCCTGCTCTGGCAGTGGGGCTGGACCAGATGAGCTTTCTAGGTCCCTTCCAGCCCCTGACATTCTGTGACTCTATGATTGTGAGAATTATCCTAGCAACACAAACATGCAAAGGTCATTCATGGCCTTTTGAGCATGCTCAGCCAACAAAGAATTAGCAGAAAGAGTTCCTTAGGAAACTTCTATAGATGTCTACCATTTTGGCTTATGCCTCACATTCAGTCTGATACAAATGGATGCATTACATGGGTATCCATGGTGTGACAGGAAAAGCAGGATTCTGTGTCTCAGAGCAGCAGGCAGTTTTGACACAAAAGCTTTCCAGCTCTCTGGGTTATTTCTATGGCCACAACGACACGTGGCTGTCTTCCTCACACAGGAAATCTACCAAGAATTGGTGTGGGTTTATATCATCAATTATTTAGAGAGTTGACCTAAAAAATACATGGGTTTGAGTTCAGTGCTTAATTTCTACTTCAGCTCCTCTTCCCTTTAAAACCTCCAGTTCCAAACATCTCTAGGGCACGTTTTCATAGAAAATGTATTACAATGCCCCTGATCCAGAGCAGCATCTCCTTAGAAAGAGAGTGGTACTTCAATTCAATTCCATGGCAGCTATGTGTCTGATCTGTTTGTCTTGTGTCTGAGTCATTTGGTTTTGCTGTTTGTTTGTGGGCTCTGTTTCTGGGTTGTTCCCCCCCCCCCCTATGGTAAAATATGAAATGTATAATAAGCTTCACTATAATCCTACCTCTTGGTAACTTGATTCCAGAGGATGGTGATGATGAAACCACTTTTTAATTGTGTTTTCTTTCAGTGGTCCTATCAGTCCAGACTCCCTGTGGATCTTGGCTAGTGTGGTAGCATCTGGCACCATCTGCACCAAACCTAATCAGACAGAAAAGAGTTTGCATGAAAAAGCTTTAACGTGAAAAAGATATGAAGACCATCAATGCATATTGGCTGTTGCTGCATCAGGAAAACACACACTTAGAAAAGACTGAATCTAATAGAAACCACGGATCAGGATTATTTTCTCTCCCTCTCTCTAGAAACAAAAATCAAAAGATACTTTTAAAGAAGTGGTAGTTCTGTGAATGAGAAATAAAACCACCAAGAACAATACTGTGGGCATAGCTGCCTCAAGACACCAAGAGGGCCAACAATTTCATCAGATTACAAGAGGGTAGAATATGCATAACTCCAACAAAACAATCCATATAAAAGAGGATCAGAGATTTATCATGACATATGATGCTCACTGTCTAGAAAGTTGCAAAGTCTTTCTTGCAGTATATGATGCTGATTGCAGCTGGGAGAAAGCTGCAGAAATTAGTTTGATCCAGTATGACATAGACTGGGACTAGGAGGTGCAGAGAGAAGCCCAGCATTTTGCAATGCTTCACCTGAATCCAGTATCTCTACTGCTTGCACGTAATTCTTTTTGTGGAACTGAGGCCTGGCTTGTCAGTTTCCTGTTTCTCTGTCCCCTGGTGTGTTCTCTGGTCCACCATCCTTTAACTCTGCATTGCAGGGATGCCTTCCTCCAGCAATTTCACCTGGGCTCCCACACAACATCTGGAAAGCAGTATTCTAACAGCGCTTTAGCTGCTTTTCACATTGCTGTGAAAAGTGATTCTGTGCTGCCCGTGACTATGAAATGATCCCCTCCTTTCCCCTGTGTGGAAAAGGTGGCCCACAGAGCAAGCATTAGCCCAGGAACTGGAAAAGCTGAGTACACAAAGACTGGAGGAGGCACTTAGTGCCATGGTCTAGCTGACTGAACAGGCTGGGGTGATGGTTGGACTGGTATGACCTCTCAGAGGTCTCTTCCAAGCTGGTTGATTCTGTGTCTCTTTGTCCTTTTACCCTTGATCATTAATCTTAATCAATGATTTAACATCTCCATAGCTCATAAGGAAAGACCAACCGTGTGGAAAATGTGTCAGACAGAGGACTTTCTGCTGTAGTGCCTGCTGAAAGGAAGAGCCTGTCAGGCGAGAACGTTATTTGGCAGAGGATTCCTCCATCTTTCTTGGTAAAACCCAAATTAAGTGTTAATATTATAGTCTCTCTAATGTGCTATGTTTAGAAATAGGCAGTCTTGTATTATTTGCCTCTGAAGCAGCAGCTTTCAAGCTTTGAACTCCCATCTCCACAAAGAAGGAAGGAATCTTTTCCAGGTCACCTTAGCCACGTGCAGGAGTCATCTATACTGTCTTCATATCACTCATCCTCTTTCATTTTCTCTCTGTGGCTCAGAAAGCAGTGAATTTAATTGGTTTTTTGACTAGTTTTTGTACAGCAAAATCTGGGTACCTCAGTCTTCTGTTTGTGCAAGGATTATTGTCAGCAAAGGATTTGGAGAGTCAGTGAAAAACAGTAAGCTTATTGCTGTCAGTAAACTTCTGTAGCCAGCAATTGGTATCCCTGCTACAGCTCTGCTACAACAACCATAAAAGAAAGAGAGAAAGCTTTCAGATGAGCCAGGCCTGCCCTAAGTAGCACAAATCACAAGAGGAACATTTCAAAATCAACGCTGTAAGCTGTCATCACTTCTCTACAGGTACTCGCCGCAGCCACACGCATCTAGGCTCATTTAAGCGTCCCTGCAGGATCGTGCTGGATCCAAAGTGTAGTAGCTATGGATAATTGTCTCCAAAGCTGTCCCTTTGATGTGTGAAGTTACTTTCAAGGATCTGGTGTGAGCTGATGGTGTCGGAGGCTTTGGAAAATTCTAGAACAAAATCAGTGGGTTTGGTTGTGCTTTCTCTAGAGAGGCAGAATGGATAAATACAATGGGTGCAGGAGGAGGTAAGTAATAACAGTTTAGGGCTTGGTAAGTGGGAAAAGAAAGAAGAAAATTAAAGTTAAAGGAGGGCTTTTGGGTTTTAGTGCTGTTTACATGACATATGAATGGTGTATAGAGGTACTTGTGCAATCTAAAACTCACCTTGGCCTTTCCCTGTAGACAACACCTATAAATGATCATTTGCATATTCAGTCCTCTTGCACCAGATGCTGTCCATCACTCGAATCATTTGCAGAACCAGCATATCTTGGCGTAGATCATCACCTGTCTGTGAGAATGGCACAAGAAATCCAAGCTTCTCCTTCCACAGCAACACAGAAATAACTTCAGATGTCATTTGAGTATTTTCAGTCACCAAAATAGCTGCATTCATAGAACCAGAGAATTAGGGGTGTGGAAGGGTCCTCTAGAGATCCCCTAGTCCCAAATCCCTGCCAAAGCAGAATCCCTTAGGGCAGGCCACACAGGAATGCATCCAGGCAAATCTCCAAGGAAGGAAACTCCAAGACTTCTCTGGGCAGCCTGTTCCAGGTGCTCCATCACCTTCACATGAAGAAGTTTTCTCCACTTGTTAAGGGGGAATTTCCTGTGCTCCAGCTCACACTCCTTGCTTTTTTGTCCTATACTAGGCACCAACTGAAAAGAGACTGACACCTTCACCTTGACACCTACCCCTCAGCTATTCATAGATATTCATAAGATTCATTCTCAGCCTTCTCTTCCCAGACTAAACAGCCCCACTTCTCTCAGTGTCTCTCAGAGGAGAGATGTTCAAGTCCTCAAATAAATCCATTGTAGCTCACTGTTGGGACTCTCTCCAGCTGATCCTTGGTATCTCTTGAATCGGGGAAGCCAAAATATGGACACGGTATTCCAGATGTGGTCTCACCAGAGCAGAACAGAGGGGGAGGAGAACATCCCCAGACCTGCCAGACACACTTTTCTTGGTGTACCCTATTTTACAGCAACCCCCTCTTGTTTGTCTTCAAAGACCCTACTCATATTTCTGTGTCAGAAGGGGACACACATAGGCAGAGACAGGTCTGGCAGCCATGGAGGTGGTAACAAATGCTCTCTGATTAACTGCAGCTTTCCTGCTTATTACTCCTAATTATTAGAGTTTGAAAATCCAGAGAGAGGATCCTAATTTAGTTACATTAAAAAGTCTACCTATTGCTCAAACGCCTTTCATAAGTGAGTTTCTCTAAAGTTAAGATTCTCAACTTGGTATTTGCAGCAGGCTGAAGGGGAGATTTATCATGAATTCAGATTTTATCTCTGACATGATTCAGATTCAAAAAGTGATGCAGTGTTGACTGCTCTCCCCATGGAGTCAGCCAACAATTATCTGAGTGCAATGGGGCTTTAATTTTAGCCACAAGAAGTAATGAAGAGATTATTTTCAACCACGGCTAAGTAAATGGTCTGTGAAAAGAAAAGCTTTGCTTTTTTGTTCCCCCCTCCCCAGCCCATCTAAAATGCATCTGAATTTTACTGGCATTTTAAAGTGTTGTATTCTTTTACTGTGCTCTTTATATGTAAGCATTCCAGTCTACAGGCATTTACCAAGTGGGCAAAGGAATCATAGAATCAGTCAGGATTGGGAGGCACCACAAGGATTATCTACTTCCAATCCCCCTGCCATGGGGAAGGGCACATCTTACATCAATTTAACATCTCACCCCAAAATTTAGCATCTCACCTCAATATATGTCTTGCCTCGATTTTATATCTTAACTCAAAGTTTAGCATCTTACCCCAAAATTTAGCAACTTATCTCCATTTTATATCTTACCCCAAAATTTAGCATCTTTACAAATTAAATCAGTATCTGTTTTTATGTAACGTAAAAGTAATCCTGACTCCAAGTAGTTCTTCTTAGTACTTAATCCTACGGAGAACCTTATTCTCTCCACCTGCTTTCCCTCAAATATGCAGTCAGGACACGATTCAAATGCTTAGCATTTTATGTACTTCTTATCCAGCAAAAATAGAGGCAGAATTATAGTAAAAGACACTTTAATACAAGGGTTTGCTGATAGGAGAAGCTGATGTCAGCTATAATACCCTACAGCAACTGAACAGTTGGATGTTTGTTGGAAGTTACTGGGCAGGACAAACACTGCCTAGGCAGAAGCAGCACAAATGTTTAGCTGTTCCATGATCAAGCATTTTCTCAAGCTGCTGAAGTAGAAACTTGCCTGTTCAACTCTGGCTCCCAGATGAAACAGCCTAAGAACTATGCTTCTAGAGGTTCAGACGAGTCTGATGTGGCTAGTCTCTCCCTAAGACGCCTAGAAAGCACACTGCTATCCCTGAGGATCACAGCTGCTCTAAAGCTCAATTCAATACAGCCCAAATTTTATTTGATTTCAGTTTTTACTTTGATTTTTGGTTTTTTTTAGACTATTGTTTCAGAAAGCCAAACTGCAAAGGATCCAGGAACAATGCCAGTGTTCTTTGGCCCATCAGTGTTCTCCCCTGAAATCAGTAGCCATTGCTATGGAAGTCTTCTGCTCTTTTGGAAGAGAACTAACTCTAACTTGTGTGCATTGTCTTCTGTGGATGGACTCAGCACTGTCCTGAACTCTGGAGCTTTTCCAGGTGATACATGGAAAACAAAAGGAAGTCTATCTTCAGAGCCAGTTGCTCCGAGTAACTCCAGCAAGGCAGTGCTTCTCTGGTGTCCCTCTACATCACTGCTCTTCAGCCCATTTCTCCACTCTGAATCAGCAAACTGTAGTCTCTAATACTGCACTATTCTGATTTGTTAGAAAAACATGGACAAGATGGATTTGATCATTCTGAACTATCTCTTTCAGACTTGCCCTCTGACTTCCATGTGCTAAGTAAATCAGGTTTAAACTATAAACTTCCATTTTCAGCTTGGCTGTCCTACGAAGAAGAAAAGGTAATGCACAAAGCTGTTTGAGTCTCTACCAGTCCAAAAGCTGCTATTTTTGTGTGCTGCCTCAGTACGCTCCATTAAACTCTGCATTGTCAAAGGAACTGGGAAAAGTGAAGACAGGGCCAAATGAAACATTCTCAGGCTCAAGCTTTAAAACACAAATTAGGTGAATTTCAAATCAGTGTTTTCTGCACAACAGGAATTAAGAACATACCTTAAAAATAACGTTGATGTTTCCACCTGGAGCATGTGCACTGACGAAGGAGAGTTTCAATGGGAAAGCATTGGAGGTAAAATATGAACATGACTTCAGGAGGAAAACAGAGAGAAAGAGCAGCAATGGTGACACACAGGAAAGACATCAGGCTAATACAGTGCCACTTAAAAACTGCCATCTTTGGATGCTGCTTGGTTGCACTCATAAAGATAAATATTGATGGTAATAACAACATCATCAGTAAATAACATTGATATTAATGACTGCTTAATTGGCTCAGGGGTCTGAGAAATTCTTTCTCTCGATTTGCTTCACTCCATATTGAGATTATAAGAATGGTTAATATTTTCTGCACTAATTGCTTTTCACTTTCACCCAGGCCTATTAACATTAAACTTTGTCTGGGACTGAGCAGATGAAGTGCCTAGGATGGATCTAATGAGAACCTGTAAGGCAGCTGAAGGCCTTTGGTTCTATCATTTGCTGAAAAGCCAATTTGCCCAGTCGTACAATCTTCATGGAAACAAAGAACCTGCTAATTTCTGTGGTGGCCTCACTGCCTGAGGATACAGGAGACTCTGAAAAATCATCATGTCTTTTATGTGGGATTTATCTTCATTAAACATGTGCTCTGACTCCTCATTCCCTACTTCTCCTTTCACCTGAAGACCTAAAAGGGCTTTAAAAAGCATTAATGAGCCAAGGACTGTGTGAGTTAGGTTGGTACAATCATCATTAAAAAAGCAGGGAGAGGGGGGAAGCCACCACAAAACCAACAGCAAATTAATATCCCGGTTTCTAGAAATAATGAGTGCCTCTCAGGAGCACTGCTGGCCTCACTGGCTGGAGTGCCATGGAGGCTAATTTGACCAGAGAACCCTGTGAGGCACAGCTGCCTCACCCTTTTCAGCTCAACAACTCAGATCGCGGCAGAAGCACGCAGGTATTGTGCTAGTCACATCACACCTCTGCCATGTACAATAGCAATTATGCATTGTGAAAGCCTGACCCCCTATGCATTTCCTCCCATTGAAAGGTCTCAATCAGTGCTCAAAAGGTTACTGCGAGATAATACACTACTGGCAGGGCTGGGAGCAGTGCTTGCTACTGGTAAAAACCAAATTCAATTTAGACCATTATAAGCACTTAAACATTCTGATTTGCACGATTAAAGTGACAGAGTTCAGTCAAGAAGCTGCATCCATAGTGGCCTATAATGATGCAATAAAACAAAACAAATCAAATCTCTCTTCAGATACTTACAACAAAAAACCCCACACCTTTGTACTGTCCAGCCAAGCTGGTGTAGTATAAATAGCCTGAGTGCAGAGTGAGCCACTTTCCTGTTAGTCATTATTTCCTGAAAGCAGGGAGAAGCATCAGGCTTCAAATTCTCCTGACTTAAATCACACACAGCTGGCCAGAGCCTGTAGGGTGCTGAAGATCTCTGTTCTCAGAGAGATCAAGGCCGAACAGCAATTACTTGGAGAATCACAGGTCAAAGGCAATTGGAGAGATCAGCACCTCTTAGAAACAGGTCCACTGTGGATAATGTGCCAGGGAGCACAAACTGCTGTAATTAGACAGCTATAACTAACTGGTGATAAATATGTGTGCTCAGGTTTGGTTTCTCCTGCTGCTGTGTATCGTTTCCTTCTCCAGAGATGTAATATCTTATTCCTAACGGAATACAGCTTATGAAAACATTTCTAAACAATGAATAACTGAGTCAGCATTGTGGTCAAAGTGGCACTAAAGAGCATGGTAGTTGGCTTCATTCTTCAGTAACGTTTAACAGGGGTCACAGTCTCAGGCAAGTTACTGTGAACATTTAATGTTTCAACAATTCTCAATCATGTTGCTGCAGAAATAACTGAAAAAGCTAACTCTAGGCCTTTAGCTGCTCCCACATATGACAGGGAAGGGTTTTAGATGAGGCAAAAAAGCTGCCACCAAGAGCTACCCGGCAGGATGGCAACCACGTTTCAGCTGCAAGGAAGCCAGGTGCCCTTGCCAATTCTAACGTGACAGCAGGGCAGGCAGCTGGGGGCAGGCTGCTCACATCTCTGCTGCCAGCGCTGTGCAAGGTAAGACATGCATGCAAGGCTCCCACTGAAAGGGGCTAGCCTAGAGCTCAGTTTAGCAGATGACTCTGCTTACTATCAGTAAAATGATTTCCCAGTGATGCAGCCACTAACTCCCTCTCCCCTTTGATGCTACCACAAAGTCACACAAAATTAGCCCCACGATCCCTTGCAGGAGCTAGACTTACGTCTGCCTCTATGCCCTGGACAACCAGCGCGGGATTCAGGGGAAGCCGACACACTTTTATCTCCTGGAAGAGCTGCTGAAGTCTGCCGAGCTCCACCTTTAACACCTCCTGCAACATACCAACCATTATGGCAACACGAAAGCACGTAACAGCAGCTTGTAAGCTCCTGCCTGCCTCTCTGGGTTTTAACCAAGCAGTACAGTTTCCAGAGCTAGCAGCACCCCTCTAACCTTATAACCGCTAATGAGGTCAGGAGGAGCTGCAGCTGCTAAAAACAAGAACAGTGCTTCTGCACCACACTCATGCTTTGTCTGCCCAGATGTACTGCCAGTTCATGCTGTCACGGAGGTTCAGACTCCAAACTCTTTATTAGGGGCTGAATAGCCTTGCCCCTGCTATGCTGCTTCTCCTGTCTGGTTTTGCCTTGCTGGACCATTTCACCGTTTGTTGTTGCTTGCTGCCTTCATGCTGTGATTTCCCTTGCCCAAGTGAAGGAGTCTTAGCAGCAAGGTCCGGGAGCTTCTCAGGATCACAGTACCTGCAGCCTTCAGATTAACCTCCAAAATCTGAATTATAGAATGCTTTAGGTTGGAAGGGACCTCAAGGATCATTCAGTTCCGACCCACTGCTATAGGCAAGGACATCTCTCACTAGAACAGGTCACTCAAGGACTCATCCAACCTGGTCTTGAACTCCTCCAGGAAGATTGTGAAGCACAGAACCACTCAATATGATCTTTGGTCACATGGGGTGATTCTGTGCTCCACAACCTCCCTGGGCAACCTGTGCCAGTGTCTCACCATCCTCACTACAAAGAGCCCTTTCCTAACATCCACTTTCAATCTCCCCTCTGCCAGTTTAAAACCATCCTCCTCATCCTGTCATTACAAGACCCTGTCAATAGCCTCTCCCCAGCCTTCCTGCAGCCCACTTCAGATACTGGAAGGCCACTCCAAGGTCTTCTTGAAGCCTTCTCTTGTCCAGGCTGCAGAGCAGTACTTTCATTCTCACTCTCTAAAAGCAGTAAGATCCACTCCTGTCACCCAGTCATGGGTTGTTCATGGCCTCAAGCCACATCAACATGCTTTACTTCCTTTCAGAGCAGTACTAAACCCTTACAATTGCAGCCCAATCTTGGGCTTATTTATGCAGAGGGTTTTACAAGACAGAAGCAGCACCTTAGGGAAAATGAAGTTACCTGAAATAACCCAGGTGGGAGAGGAGGCATTTATTAACAAACCTTTCTTTTTGGCTCGCTGGCAGCTTTTACATTTTTGGCAATGTCTCCAAGGATTCTGATCAGTTTCTCCTCCTTAGAAAACTCCTTGTTCAGGGCTTTTCCTGCACAGAACTGCAGAGCAGCCAGGATTTTCTGATACCAGATCTTGAAATGGACTTCGTTCTGTGCGTTCCTCAGCAGCCTAAAGGAAGGAGCGGAAAAAACACTGATGTATCTAAACCCTGGGGCTTATTTTACATAGCCTCTAGCAGGAACAATAAGCAGACTCCAGACTAATCTGTATTTGCAATGAGAAAGTGCATGTGTGTTTGGTTCTCATTTGTTAGCAGTACCCAAGTCCTCATTGTTAACTGCCAGGATTATGAGTGTGTTGAATCAGAAGGAACTCTCCATGTCCTATTGTCAGAGAATCAACCAGGATGGAAGAGACCTCCAAACTCATCCAGTGCAGCCTAGCACCCAACCCTAGCCAATCAAACTGACCATACACTGATGGTCATTTCTAACACCACCTGTGTGCAGCAGTGCTGCCCTCAAATAACTTCAGAATCTGTTCACAGCCCAAAGATCCCACCCTGGTAAAATGCCAATCTGCAGAAATGAAACACCTTAAACCATGAAGCATCATTAATACCAAGTGGCTTAAGCTCAGCCTTACAGCTACAAGTTTACTGTTCTCAGCTATTAATAGAAGTACCACCACTGTCTCAGTGAAAAGAACCTAGGAGAGTGATTTACTGTGTCCTCCAGAAACTGTACCCTGGCTAAAAAAAAGCTGCTTAGCAAACGTGTTGTAACTGATGCCTGCATGCAGATGAGCAGGGAGGCAGCACAGTTGCACTGACTGAGAAATGTGGTGGCCAAGCCTAGCTTTCTTTTTGAACAGTCTGGTCTCATCTTTGCCTGTGCTGGGTATGTCCTTGCCTGCACTTGTTTCCAAACTGCAGATTTGCTCCTGGGAGCAAATGTCACATTGCTGTTATAATTTCATGCAGCATCTTAACTTGCACCAGACTCGGCACCCCTGCAAGCTACCAACAATCTACTTCTGTACTAATAGCTTGGAGTGGATTTTTGGCACAGGAACTGAAGTGAGCCACTCACTCCAGGGCTAACAGAAACTGTTGCACTCTTCCCAGTGGGTAACTGCATTGGAAGCTCACAATGAATGGGATTAGATGGGATAATCACCACCAAAATAAGCAGATCCAATGGCTTTAATGGGATGATGTCCAAATATGCCAGCAATTAATTGGATACAGGAGGTGACTAAGCTACTCTACTTCCAAATCATGTAAATAGAAGACAAAATTAACTCAGGTTCAAGCAGTTCACTACAGCCAACCAATCGCAGTGCATCTGAATTTAGGCCACAGCAACACACAGAGGAGAAGGTGAGGATTATGTCCTTGGCCTGTCTATTGTTTGGGTAGTTCATGCCTCCCAGAAAGGCTCTGGAGAGCTTCTGTGGCTTCCCATTAGCTTCACAGCTGGAACAAAGAATCCCTCCTGACACTATGGAACTGGATATCTGACACAGAACTCATTCTGCATGGTTCTCCATGCACTGAGCAATCCAGATTTGCATGAGACTACAGGATAAAACCTGGGATACTCTGCAACATTTTAGTCAGCTTCATTGTAAAATGCTGAACACATCTGGCTTTGGGGTGAGGTTTGTTGTGTTTGTTTTGTGGTTTGAGTTATTCTTTTGTTGTTGGTGGTTGTTTGCCTTTTTTTTAATAGCACTACAGAAATAGCTTTGGGAAGGAAACTAAAATTGTCTTCCTACAAAGTCACTATGGCCTCTGGCTGCACACATTAGGTGCAGTTCCAGATTTGCATTCATACATTCTGAGCCAAATCTGCAGCTGATAATCCTAGATTTTTCAGATTAGCAGCTTTATGATTCATGAGGAGTGCTTGGTTCAGGGAGAGAATCAGTCGGGGTTGGAAGGGACCACAAGGAGCAGCCAGTTCCAACCCCCCTGCCATGCCCAGGTACACCCTACCCTAGAGCAGGCTGACCACAGCCTCAGCCAGCCTGGCCTCAAACACCTCCAGCCATGGGGCCTCAACCACCTCCCTGGACAACCCATTCCAGCCTCTCACCACGCTCATGCTCAACAACTTCCTCCTCATGGCCAGGCTGATTCTCCCCACCTCCAGCTTTGCTCCATTCCCCCCACTCCTGGCACTCCCTGACAGCCTAAAAAGTCCCTCCCCAGCATTTTTGCAGCCCCCTTCAGATGCTGGAATGCCACAAGAAGGTCCCCTGGGAGCCTCCTCTGCTACAACCTGCACAGCCCCAAGTCTTTCAGTCTGTGCTCGCAGCAGAGCTGCTGCAGCCTCTGAGCATCCTCCTGGCCCTGCTCTGGACACAATCCAGCATAGAGAGGAGTAGGATGAGAGAGTGCCATTGATTGGCAAATATTATGGCATTCAGAGGAATTCATTCTGCAAAGCAGTAGGTCTTGAGACAGGCTGCTAATGTTCCTCTTTGCTCTGCCCTCGGATGCAGCAGTTCCCTTTGCTTAACTACGTCTACAGTCAGAGCTGTGATCTTTCAAGTAGAGTCTCAGATTTTTAGAGTAGGTGCTCAGATGCCAACAGAAGAGGAAGGGAGGATCAGATTTGATGCATTCAAAATAGGGAGCTAACATTTCTTCTGAGGCCGTATCACATCTGCCTCTCTGGAAGAACCTCTCTGTAGAGCCATTGTGTTTTAAGTGAAGATAACATAGGTATGAGAAGAACTAGGATCCTAATCTCACATTATTTCCTGACACATCAGCCTCTTCAGGGCCTTTTCTTTCACCTGGACATCTCTGCTCTATCTACTAGCCCTGCTTATCATCTTTTCCCAGTCCCTAACAAAGAGAATGCGCTTCAGATCGTTGCCTGTATAGGTATAGGGAGCCAAGCCTTCAGCAGGCACTGCTTTAGGTGTCTGAGCTGTGAGTACAAGACTGCAAAGCACTGTTTCCAACAGCTGCCTGACATCAGATGCAGTGCATTTTCTGCAAGATGGGGAGCCTTGGGGTTAGTCCTCACCCACTGCTGCAAAGCAAAGGATGCATGGATCTGATGGTCAGATCAGAGCACCTTGTTCTCTCTCTGCACGGGTGTGTGTCTGTGAGTTGGTCAAAAGAGTAACTGTGAGAGATCCTGCAAGTTCCAACAGTGTGGCAGCAGGAAGGCACTCTCCAAAAATAACCAGCCAGGTAATTTCTTGCCAGAGAACAGAATAGTGGGAGTCAAACTCTCTGGAGTCCAAATAACGCTTTGCCATCTCTTAATGAAATAAGCGGCTCTCGTTCCAGGTCAGGATACTCTGCAGTCTTGGTCAAACAAGAAGCTACCTACCATGCTTTCATTTAGCTCAAGCAGAAGGCAGCATGACACACAGCTCTCATCAGCTCTTTTCTGTCAGCAGCAGCACACTGCAAGGAGTGTTCCTCTTACCTTCACATCCCTTCTTCCTAGGCCTGTTTTCTTTCTCCCTCTCTGGTTCTATTTTCCTTTCTCTTTTCTCAGTCTGTTCCTTTCTTGCTCCCTCAGTGGGCTCTTTTGTAAGGACAGGAGCAACAGCAGCTTTTATAAGGGTAAGAGAGGAGAGGAATTACCTTTAGATTTCTCTAAAGATTTCTATTTTAGCTTTAAATACTGGTCTAGTTCTGATCTTCCTTCCATTTCACTGCTTTATTGCCACCAAGTATTTGCTTTGCATAAAGAGAAGTGGGAATTTAAAGCAAAGCTCTTCTGCCAGGCAAAGTTTGCTGCAAGATATTAGTAGAAGAAAACTTTTCTTTTTCAGCTGGCCCAAGGGTATTTTCCTAGTCGACAGCTGGCCTAGTTACCATGGCAAACAGCAGAGCTGGAGGGCAGGCACAGTAGGAAAGTGAGGCACAGACCTACATGAAATTAGCTGGGCTCAGTTTGCAGAGGCTTGCTGAAATCAATCTCTCATTTGAGAGAGCTCAGTGCTCTTTCATTCTTGGGGAGCAGACATTCATTTTCATCTAGGTTTCTATGCCCATCTTAGCTCTGCTAAGACATGCTCAACTGTGGGAGCAGATCTGCATAAGCTAAGCTCCCTTTTTAATAACCCCCTAACCAAGAAGGTGCTCATTCTTAAGCTTCTATCAAGGAAACCTTACACGACTCCCTGCAAATCAAACCACATCTGAGGGTCAAAGTCCATGCATTTTAATGTCAGAAAAATTAAGGCAAACACAGGACTAAAACTCTGTCTTGAACTCCCAATTCTACCTGCTGGGTGACCTTAGCAAAAGTCTTTAATTTCCCTATGCTTTTGTCTCCCTTTTCAAAAGGCAAAAGAACTATTTAGCTTTCATAGGCTGTTGTGTTTGTCTGTAAGCTGCTCTTGTGCCACAGAGGTAAATGCCTCGGCAAATAGGTCTGCTTAATAACACTGCCACCTCCTTCCCACGTGGGACTTGTACAGCCAGCCTTTTTCCACTCATGGGGGAGGAAACACCAGCACCTGGCATTTTTTTTGCTCCTGAGAAAAGCAGAATTAAGGTTTAGTTGTTGTGACAAAAAGCTCAGCTCCAGTTCCAAGATCACATTTGTGGGAGTGCTACTGCAGCAAGCAGAGGTTGCATTTCCATATGTCCCCAGTCAGGTGAAGAGTGGAAGGCGCTCTCCAGGGGCAGCTTCTGCCTTGGCAGAACAAACAGAACAGATCAGCCTCCTGACACAGAGTGCCACTGGCTCTGCTAAAGGTATCTTTGCTGCACTCCAAGTCTGTCTCCATGCTCGGTCTATATGGGGGTGCAGCCAGACAGTGGAAGGAGAGGCAGAAATCATAATTTTCCTCCCCTCTTCCCTCACTCCCTCTTTATTTGCATGAGTATCCCTGAATCAGCTGCATTTCTCCTTAGACATGTACTCTGCTGAGCAAGCACAAAACCCTGTGTGTGAAAAAACTGATATGGCTAAGTGCCACATCATTTCCACCAGCAAAGCAGTGGCAGCCCTCATGGGGTGGCAGCCATGGAAGAGCCTTGCAGAGCCAAGCAAATTACTGCTTAAATGTGCTTTAAATTGCTGGTAAAAAAAACCTCCTGATGATAAAGCAGAGCAACAGATGAAGGCTGCAAGTGTCAGCTCTAAAATTGCTGGAGAAAATGATATTAAAATGAGATGTTATTTAAGTGACTTTTCTTTCTCACACCATGACCAAGCGACGTACTTGTGAGTGACACACAGAACAAAGCACTGATAATGGCAAGGACATTTGACACGGTGGCTGCTTAAATTCACTTCAGCCAACTGCCCTATCACCAAACCCCCCTACATCAGCTCTGTGGGTTATGCAAGCCACTCAGAAGCTGGCTAAACAGTGCCTATCAGAAAAGCTCACTCAATAAAAATGCTTCTCCTGATAGAAATAATCACATACAGTGGAACAGCATCGTGGGGCAGCTCAAGCAGAAGAATAAAAACTGCCTTTCAACACCAGACTCAAGAGAAATGCTACAGGTGAAAGTAGAAATGAGCTGAGCTTGGTGAGCAGAGTTTTACCAGCTGTCCTTTTGCCTAAGACATGCTGAAATCCTGTTCACTGTCTGGCCTCCTCCACGCAGAGGATAATGTCTTAGTTCCCAGAGAGAGCCCCACTGCCCTTGCTGATGTCCAAACAGGGCTTTCCCTCAGTTAAAGATGTACAAACTGATACAGAGTTTACTCCTTACATCAATCCACATTCATGGATTGAACTCTGGAAATCCCTGTTCAGGTCCTTCTTCATTAACCAAGATGGCAACTGCCACACCATAGCTAATGAGTCTGATTAATATCAGTTCAGGTTTGGCTGGTTTTCTGTGGGGGAGGGCATTAGATAACTTTGTACTGATCCAAAGATTTATCTCCACCAGCTGACGTAACAAAACCTCTCATTTAACACCAAGGAAAACCTACTGCTTTCTTATCCCAAAGGGCATTTGCTGTCACCTATGACTTGGGACCTGTTACACAGTTACTTTTCACATGGTATCATCACCAAATATGATATTTTCTGCCTCGTCACAGAACTTTTATACCCACACCAGTGACTGGTGATGTGGGCAGAATGCAAGTCAGGTAATGTCTCAGCAATAGCTTCCCTTTAGCAACTTTTCCTTGTGTTTTCCATTATGCTGGAATGTGTCCAGAGAAGGGCAGCAAGGCTGGGGAGCGGCCTGGAGCACAGCCCTGTGAGGAGAGGCTGAGGGAGCTGGGGGTGTGCAGCCTGCAGAAGAGGAGGCTCAGGGCAGACCTCATTGCTGGCTACAACTACCTGAAGGGAGGCTGTAGCCAGGTGGGGTTGGGCTCTTGTGCCAGGCAAGCAGCAACAGAAGAAGGGGACACAGGCTGAAATTGTGCCAGGGGAGGTCTAGGCTGGATGTTAGGAGGAAGTTGTTGTCAGAGAGAGTGATTGGCATTGGAATGGGCTGCCCAGGGAGGTGGTGGAGTCGCCATCATTCCCTGGAGGTGTTGAAGCCAAGCCTGGCTGGGGCACTTAGTGCCATGGTCTGGTTGATTGGACAGGGCACAGAATAGCAGAGATTGGGGTTTTGCCTGTGCCACTGCCTGGGCAACATTCTCTGTTGTGTCTGCAATGCAAAAACCCCATAAGAGCTTCTTCTTATGAATGAACAACTGACTGTTTATTAACCAATATTTGGCCTTCCAGGTTCTTAGAAAACCTACACAGGGCAACCAAGGACAGATAAGTCAGTCAGGATTTGCATGAAATGATCAAGTACGAGTCCCCAGCAGCTCCTCTGCAAGGGGAGTTGATAGCTGTTTGCTTTCTCAAGTCAGTAACTTTGATTGAGACAGAAGCACTGAATGGTATATGTGCAGGCTCAAGGTCTCCAGAGGAACATGTAGCCATACAGGCAATCAAATCCAAATGACACTATACAGAGGAGAGTAATAGTGCAAGCTATGCTTGGGAATGATGTTTTGTTCTGGAAGTGGTTCTAGATCTCACAGTTCCATCATGGAGGTCTTTGCCTGCCTCTAAACCTTGCAGCTGGCAAAAACTCTCTCTCCTGTCTTAGGGAACAAGGCAGAACTACATCCCTCGCTGTTACCTCTGCTTTCCTCTTGCCTCCCTGCATCTCTCCTGCTATAAAGATAGCTGCTTTGCCACCAGTCTTGGTTCCCTCAGTGATCCCCCCTTAGCCTGCCTAAATGCTCGTGTGCAGGTGCTGGAACCGTGGCAATTCCATCCTTTCTCAGATCAGTGACACCTGCTCAGACCTCTGAGACTGGCAGAACTGGAGTGCTGGAGAGACAGTTTGCAGCAACAGGTGGAAGGAATTCCTAGTTTCAAGCCTTTCAAGTGCCAGGGCCATGCTGATTTTCACTCTCTGCCCATTTCCAAGTGAATCTTGAGGAAAGCTTTCAATTTTCAAACGCGAAACACCACAGATTAGAAACCTTGCATGCAGGAAAGCATGCACCTGAATCCCACTGACTGCATGCGAGCGAGCACCGAGCTGGGAATGGAGTAGGAGGAGAGCTTGGGGAGCAGCCCCTTTAATTTCACTGGATAACAGACTGTGAGCAACTGCTGGGGGGCAGCTGAGTACTCTCACGGAGGGGGACAAGACTTTTTAGTGGCTTTTTAAATTTTTATTATTTAAATCTACTCAAGCTCTAAATCCTGCGACACAAACTAGAAGAATGAAGAGTAAGAAGCATAAAAGAGGATTTTTCCTGAGGGCTGCTTTGCTGTTGACACTGGAACACTGCCTTTTGACTGAAGTGCTCAATGCCACTGTCAACTACCGAGCAGAATTTCACAGCCCTTAGATCTGGGAGGAGTATTCGTTCTTTGGAATTCACAGGTCAGTTTCCTTTGTTTAACTCAAGAGTCCACCAAACATCAGCTTCAAGCAGGTGGACTCTTGCCAAGCAAACACAATGAGAGCAGGCGAGACACTGTCCGTTGCGTAATTCTCTTGCTTAAGAGAGGTTATTACAACAAGCCAGCAGTGTTGTTCAAACAAAAGAGCCATGCAAAGACAACTCATCTGACAGTTGTTCCTTCCCTCTCTCAGCTTTTGCTCTCTGGTCCCAGTCCAAATGACAACATTGCCATTACAGGCTAACATGCCATTTAACATGGGTAAGCATTCAGAAGGCAATTAATGCTGCAGGAAACATCTTCAGACAGCGAGGGCTTTATGAACTTAAGCCTGAAACATTCATCATCTGCAAACACCTACAAACACTGACTTGTCATAATGCTGCACTCTTGACCTGGCATGAATTTGTTGGCAATCCTTCCACCTCTCCTCCCTACAAGCATTGGCTTTAATTCTTTTTTTCAAAGAATTTATTAGAAAAATAGTTAATATTTCCATTTAGGTTCAGATTAGAGAACTCTTTTCTCAGGAAAATTCTTCTCATCAGTCACAAAGTAATTTTCTGTTAACTCCTGTACTGGTGGAACACTTTCAGCAATGACTAACTCACTATTTTCCTTTTTCAGTGTTTCAGTCGTTTAGACAAAGGTCCAAGGTTCAGCTTTCATTTGGGTGGAGAAGATGATTAAAGCTAGAAGTGTTAATCACAGAAACATAAAACCAACAGCAAATTAAAATGACCAATAACTCATTACCCTGACAGCCCTCTATCCACTCAAACTCTCTCTGTTTATTCCTGCTTTTCTTTAAAGATGCCACTCAAAGTGTTTAGGAGCAGGAATGATTTACTGAAGCCAAATCAGCCAGGCAAGCCTGCCATCCACTGCACGGTATCCAAACATGACAACTCCCAACACATCAATCCAAGCCACTCAGAGCCTGCATTGTTAAAGTGTGACACACATTCAAAGGAAAGATTTAAACCAACTCTCCAGGGCCGCTTGAGACAAACTTTGCCAAAGCATGGTTCAAACAGCTATAGTTAAAGCACAAAATCTTGCTAAGCTGAGAAGACCTACAAGAGAGCAAGAGGCAGTTTTGAAACCTCTGGAGATTCATTTTGCATACAATAATTACCATTCAGACAAAAAAAGGCTTTGTGCAAAGGAGATGATGAGGAAATAATTCCCAAACGTTCACAAGAGGTAAAAACTGAATCTGCAAGCACAAAATGCAAAGAAGATCATTAAAAAAGAGATATTATACCTGGCAAATGAAAAGTGAGGTGTCCTCTTCTAGTGTTTCACTCCAGCAACTGTGACTTTGCAGCCGAGAAGCAGACCACTGAGGGGCCCCTCTCAATTACAGGATTGCTCTCAGCTGGAGAAGTTAACATTGCACCACAGAAACACAATAGCAGCTGCTCAGCTGAGCATTGTTGAGATTCCCCCTGCTGCTCACCCTCCAAAATACATTACAACCTGATCTGGGAAAACTGCATCACCTTTAGATCGCAGATACTGTCACAATTCTGTGATCTGGACATCTAGCACTACTTAAGGTGGTCACTGTTTGTGTGTTTGCCTAGCTCGATGCACACCTAAAGCAAATGTCACACCACAGAAAGCTTTATGGCTTTCAGACTTCTTTTTTTTCCCCCCTAGCACTCTTGCTCAGTTTAAAAACCAAAACAACCCCTCCACATCCATCAAATTCATGACTCAAAATTATCCATTTGAAGTGACAGAAGGAGATGGATGTTTTGTCAAAAGCTTTCCTGATTTATTACCACTCTGGTTTACAATGCAAATGTTCCTCTGGGACAAGCAAAGATTACGTGCAGCATCTGTCAAGGAAGACTTTGGCACTCTGTTTTGGTTTGGAAGGGGAGCAACAATAAAACATTTTTAATGGAGAAAAGATGAAAGGCACAGATGAAAACTTAGCATGACATCTGCACAGAGCCCTGCTCTGAATCCCTTCCTCGGTGACAACCTGCTCTGCTTCCTCAGTCCTGTTCCCCTCCACAAGTGGGTCACAGCTCACAGGATGTTAAGGGCTGGAAGGAACCCCAGGAGATCACCGAGTCCAACCCCTCTGCCAGAGCAGGACAATCCTATCTAACACAGATCACACAGGAACACATCCAGACAGGCCTTGAAAGGCTCCAGAGGAGAAGACTCCACAACCTCTGGGCAGCCTGTGCCAGTGCTCTGGGACCCTTACAGTAAAGAAGTTCCCCCTTGTGTTGAGGCAGAACCTCCTGTGCTGCAGCTTACACCCATTGCTCCTTGTCCTATCCCAGGGAGCAGTGAGCAGAGCCTGTCCCACCCCTCCTGGCAGCCCTCAGATACTTACAAACATTTATGAAATCCCCTCTCAGTCTCTTCTTCTCCAGACTAAGCAGCCCCAGGGCCCTCAGCCTCTCCTCATCAGCCATGCCCTCCAGTCCCCTCATCATCCTCACAGCCCTCCGCTGGACCCTCTCCAGCAGCTCCCTGTCCCTCTTCAACTGGGGAGCCCAAAACTGAACAGAGTGCTTAGTGCTGTGGTTTAGTTACTTAGGTGTTAGGTTGGACTCAGTGATCTCGAAGGTGTGTTCCATAAAGGCACACTTTTTATTGCTTGATTAGTTTTTAAATGGACTTTAACAGCAAGCAAGAACTACCTCCCTCTTTAGATTTAAAATGTTTAACCTCCACATGTAGTGTTTGCTTTTTGACTCTTTGGAGTTTATTTCCATGTTCCCTTCAGTCTCAAGCTTAGAAGTTGAGGATGATTATTATTTCAGTCAGAACATTAACGTTTATAAAGAGGAATCACAACATCTGTAACAGCTTTGCTCCCTGGCAAGTAAACGTGATTTGAAGAGCCATTTAAAGAAGCAACTTTGTCTAGCAGCACTTTTTACCTGCTGTTAGTTTTGTCACACTCTGAGCTTCAGAGAGAAACTGCCTGATTGGAAGGCCATTCAAGCCAAAAGGAAAGAGTCTCATAAGCTGCAAAGAAGTATGGATTCAGGCTTCTCTCCATTGTCCTCAGAAGAGTCTGGACAGGAACTGTACAAACATTTCCAAAGGGTACAACAGCTGCCAACACGCCTGTAGCTTTGCCTGGAAGTGTCACTTGTGGTGTGCAGAGCCAGCCTTCAGCCATCCCAGGCAGCAGCTCCCTGTGCTTTAGGGTACATTTACAGGACTAAGAGATTGATGGAGCTGGGGGCAAACAGCACAGCTGTAGTAGGACGAGTTCCCTACGCAGCACACAGCCTGAGTCTTTGTTATCCGCCACTGGGCTTTAGGTCTCCCTAGTGCTCGCTACGCTCTCTGGCCACGAGGTAAAAGTCTCTCTGTGTGCATTTCAGTCAACAGCCTCAGAAACACTGATGGTTAAATTACAGGCCACAAACAGCAGAGAGATGAAAACAGCCTGCAGGTCAGCATTACCTGCTCAGATGGTTCACAGAAGCATCCCGGTGTGGATAGAGCAGTGTTGTAGGACAGTGTGTAAAACTGGGCCACTTTTGCCATCTTGTCTTTTGGGGGTGATTCCCAGAGTGAACCATTCCCAAACTGCATTCCAGTGCTATCTTGGAGAAAGGAGTCCCAAGTAGGGCCAGAGAGGAAGGCAGCAGTTAGAAATTATGGCAGATCAAAGGTCTAGAACTTGGTCTTGTTCCTCAGTCTTCTTTTACTGAGCAGTATTGACAGACTCAGGGTAGCTAGAGATGGACAGTAGCTGGCACCTCCTTTTATCACTGGTGGTCACAGACAGCCAGTCATAGAATCAACCAGGTTGGAAGAGACCTCCAAGCTCAACCAGCCCAACCTGGCACCCAGCCCTAGACAATCAAGCAGACCATGGCACTAACTGCCTCATCCATTGCTCTTTGCAGCCAGAAAATTAAGCCTACAACAATAACTTTTCCTTACTATCTAAAAGGTATTGAATTAAATGGGTTTGTCAATTGAAATGTAGCATTTGCCTACTCAGCCTGTAAATACTGAATATATTTTATTTGTGCTTTCCCACAACAAAATTGCTTAGTTTAATTTGATGCAATCTTTTTTTTTTTTTAAAACTGGCTTTTGAAAGAAATTCAGTAGCAGGGAACTAAGATCATTATCTGTCTGTTACTCAAAGCAATAACCCAAGTCCCACGTGGCTAATAATGAGGCACTCAGCACAATAGACAATCTAGCAAAAATAAAGTTGTAATGGTGTTATTTACTATGCATGTAAGCAACTAGAGAAAAAAAACAACATGTTTCCAAATTCTTGTCATTTCAGAAGTAAGACTTGTGAGTTCAGAACAAAAATCCCAAAGATGAGACTCGACTCTTAGCTGAACTTCCCTGCAGCCTACAACATAACAATGTTTACATCAAATACTAGGCTAGAGAGATCTTCAGATGCTAAAACGTGTCCAGAGAAGGGCAATGAAGCTGGTGAGAGGCCTGGAGCACAGCCCTGTGAGGAGAGGCTGAGGGAGCTGGGGCGGTGCAGCCTGCAACAGAGGAGGCTCAGGGCAGAGCTCATTGCTGTCTGCAGCTACCTGAAATGAGGCTGTAGCCAGGTGGGCTTGGTCTCATCTCCCAGGCAAGCAGCAACAGAACAAGGGGACACAGGCTCAAGCTGTGCCAGGGAAGGTCTAGGCTGGATGTTAGGAGGAAGCTGTTGCCAGAGAGAGTGATTGGCATTGGAATGGGCTGCCCAGAGAGGTGGTGGAGTCACTGCCCCTGGAGGTGTTGAAGCCAAGCCTGGCTGGGGCACTTAGTGCCATGGTCTGGTTGATTGGCTAGGGCTGGGTGCCAGGTTGGGCTGGCTAAGCTTGGAGGTCTCTTTCAAACTGGTTGATCTATGACATTATCATCAGTTGGGTGAATGACAGATTACTCTCAGAATGTTTGAAAGACTCTGCAACTCCAGACCTGAACTGCAATCCTAACGCAGAGCAACATCGCCACTGGTCAAACGCATCCTGGAACTGCCTGTTGGCAGGTTTAAAGTTACACATGGGCTAAGTCACCTTCTGACTCTGCTCAGTAAGAAGGACCAAGTTAGCAAAGAAAAACAGAGATGTCTTTTCACAGGATGACAGAATGTTTGGGGTTGGAAGGTACCTTCAGAGATCACTGAGTTCAACCCTCCTGCCAAAGCAGGATCACCTAGGGCAGGGTGCACAGGGATGCATCCAGGTGGGTTCTGAAGGTCTCCAGAGAAGGAGACTCCACAGCCTCTCTGGGCAGCCTGTGCCAGTGCTCTCCACCCTCACTGGAAAGACGTGTCACCTCATGTTGAGGTGCTCTAGCTTGTACCTCTTGTTCCTTGATCTCTCATGGGGTGACAACAAAAAGAGACTGGCACCTTCATCTTGAGACACACACTCCCCCTCTGCCTCACCCCCCAGATTATTTATAGATGTTGATAAGAGCCACTCTCACCCTTCCCAAGACTGAACAGCCCCAGCTCTCTCAGCCTTCCTCCAGAGGAGCGGTGTTCCAGTCCTGCAGTCCTCCTCATAGCTCTGTGTTGGACTCTTTCCAGCAGGTCCCTGCTTTGAAGTGAGGAGCCCAAAGCTGGACTCAGTATTCCAGGTGCATTCTCACCAGAGCAGAGTAGCGGGGGAGCAGAATCTCCTTTTTGTGTTTATATTAACGTAACATTAATGGCCTGGGGGTCTCAGCCTGCTTTATGCAGCTGTTTAGGCTGCTCATTAACAGCAAGCAGAGCCGACGACTTCTAGCTATGGAACAAGGACACCATAATGTGGGAAGACAAAGAGCTGAAGCATGGACATCTGCTTAAGGTTCAGATAATTCAGAGTGTTGGACAGATGTGTGTCTGCTTCATCTACTCCTTCTTTTGAAGTCTTCAAATAAATTATGGTTACTGCAGGCCAGGTTGGACAGAGAAAAATACATCTCTTTTTGGGAAATATGAAACAGGAATCTACTGTCCCAGTGCTGGAGTTCTGAATGAAACCAAGCAATAAGGATTGTGGAAAACGTAATGTCCAGGAGCAAACCCCCCAGTAGTAGAGAATTTCACTGGAAGACTTTTAAACTGTATATATACATACACACACATACACACACCCCCTATAAATGTTTTTTTGGATCTCATATTTCTCTTTTTCTATAGAAAAAAACCCTACTGTGTTCTAGTCTTGAAATCAGTAGTTTTAATCCACGTTATTCCCAGTGTTCTGGTTTCATTAGGAGTTCCTTTTTCATCTTTCAGTCCTACTTCTGTACAAGGTGTGAACAGGAAAAGAGAAGACTTCTCCCTTTTCTTTTGGTTGCCAGACAAAATGTAGTTCAGAGATTTTGTCAACTAGGAAAGTGCTATAAAGTTTTGGCGACTTAGGAAGGCAAAGGACCCTTTGCCTTCAGCAAGGATTTCACCTTTTTCTTCTGTTGAGGTAAGTATCCCAGACACTCCTGATCTGCCAAAGAGCAAACACATCATCCCTCCTCCAGAACTAGGAAAGCTATTTCTTAGCACCACCTTGAAGCAGCTGCCACAGGCCCTGAGGGACACTGCCTTCCCTCCTGTTATTCAATCTCCTATAGAAGCAACCATCTGTGAGAACACTCCTGGGCACCTCTGCTGCAGCCAGCTGGTTACCATTCTATGCTGCAGCAGGCCGCCTGTGAAAGTAGCTGAACGCCAAAAAACACTCAAGTAAGTGGGAAACTGACTGGTAAGTTGCCAGGGACAGAGAGGTGGATGGAAAACTCCAGCACAAAAGCTGACAGAAGTCCCTGCCTGTGAAAGAGGTAGCGAGGTGGTGAAGAGAGCCCTCTCAGCAACCCAGAAGGGCCCAAAGGGCACCAGCCGATCTCCCATCCCTTCGAGCAACTTCTCTGCTTCGTTACAACCAGTTCAGGAACTTCCTACCATAGCTCTAGGGAATGGAGGCTGCAGCCTTATGCCCTTCTGGGAATTCTGATGAGAAGAGACTCTGCTCTGGCAGGGGGTTGGACTCGATGATCTTTCGAGGTCCCTTCCAGCCCCTGACATTCTGTGATAGAATCAAAGTCAATTTCCAGGAGATTGTGAGGCAGGGTAAAGTCTCCCATGCCTCATGGACATGGTCCTGTGCTGGGACTGTATGCATGGGCAACTTGCACTGTCCTTGAGCAGAGGAGCACATTCAAACACACCAGTGAGGAGTTCAGACACTGATGGATGATAATGGTCCAAATACCTCAAGAATAAGAGTGAGAAGAACTCCACACACACAGAGCAATCACTTTGGTGTTACACAGGAATAAGAAAAGGAACAACGGATGCAAACTGGGACATAGAAGGTTTCACCTCACCATGAGGAGAAAATTCTTCACAGGGAGGGTGACAGAGCCCTGGAGCAGGCTGCCCAGAGAGGTTGTGGAGTTCCCTTCTTTGGAGACTTTCAAAGTCCACTTGGATGCATTCCCGTGTGGACCAGCCTAGGGGATCCTGCTTTGGCAGGGGGCTGGCCTCAATGTTCTCTGAGGGTCCCTTCCAACCTCTAACGTTCTGTGATTAGAGCTGTCCTTTCCAAGTTTTCCTTTGGGCAGGTAGTGTGCACAATGATGAACTATTTGACAGTGGAAGGGTCATGGCACTCATTAGAAGCAAAAAAAGAACACAATCTTGTTGCTACAGTGCATTGTTACCTGTCTTTGTTTCCTGCTTTCTAATCTGGTAATGGAACAAGGCACAACATTTGAGAACGTTAGCTGATCCCATTTCTTAAGCACTCAGGTGAGTGCACATGAACACATTTGGCCCTCACATGACTAAATCACTCAGCTGCTGTAGAGATAAATGGAAGAAACAGCTACTGACAATTCGACTTGTGAAGGAAGCCTCTATTAATTCATTAAGGCTTTTAAACTAAACCCCATTACATGCCTGTCCAATGTTGTAAAGAGAACTGATGTCCTGGGCAGCAGCCTCTCAAAATGCTGCTCCAGGAATAGAAATAGCTACAAAAATGGGACTGTTAAGCAGAGAACAGTTTGCTGGAGGACCATGGTGGAGAACAGTGATCAAGCAGAAAGGTGCACGGTGTCGCCTTTAAGAGTCGTGCACAGCACTCAACTGCTCGGTGTGGATAGAAGCATTCAGTCCAAGAGCCCTGCTGGAGCAGCAGCACCTAGAGCAGCTCACACAGGAACTCATCCAGGTGCCTTTGGAATGCCTCCAGAGGAGGAGATTCCTCAGCCTCCCTGGGCAGCCTGCTCCTATGTTCTGTCACGCTCACAGGGAACAAGTTTGTCCTCATGGCCATGTTTGAAACTCCTGTGCTCCAGCCTGCACTCTGATCTTCTGCCCTGGAATGTCTTTTTCTTGTTCATTGCTTCATTTCTGAACAGTAAAGGGTTGCACGAATGTCCCCCTCCCCTGAAAGGTTTAAAAGCTGAGCAGATGTGGTGCTTGGGGATATGGCTTTGGGGTGGACTTGACAGAATCACAGAATGTCAGGGGCTGGAAGGGACCTCCAAAGCTCAGCCAGGCCAACCCCCCGCCAGAGCAGGATCACCTAGACCAGATCACACAGGAACACATCCAGGCAGCTTCTGCATATCTCCAGAGAAGGAGACTCCACAGCCCCCCTGGGCAGCCTGTGCCAGGGCTCCGTCACCCTCACAGGGAAAAATTCCTCCTGATGTTTAAATGAAACTTCCTCTGCCTCAGCTTGTACCACTGCCCCTTGGCCTGTCACCAGGTATCACAGAGTAGGGTCAATGGCTGGACTAGATGATCTTGAAGGTCTTTTCCAACCTAAATGATTCTACAATGCCATCATTTGAACAAAACCTCTAAATGAAGGAGATACCCAGCATGAACAGGGCTACTGCCAGCTTACAGGCAGAGAGCAGAGTGAGCACTGGGAAAGACTGCATTTGATGCACATGCAGTTATGCTATAGATGGAGCTACATAGAAAGCAAATGCATTTTGCCCCATTAAACTGTACTGTACCAGATAGAGACATCTGTAGTTCAGGGTAGAATATCTGCTCCATAGCACCCAAGATTATAATATGAGACAGCTTGAGCAAAACGTGGAGGGGGGGTGGAATTGAGATCCACATTGAAAAGTAAAGAGGAAGAAGCCCTCTCACACTGCATTAAGTACAGCATAAGAGGAGTCAGAACAAAAACAGGCAAAGAAATGATGTCCCCACTGTCCACTGAGCTCTAGAAATCATTTCTAGTTGCACAGAAAAGCTACCAACTCTGAGCACATTTAAGAACTCTATCCAATATGACTAAACTCAATATAAGACAGCAGAAACCATCTCAGGCATATTTCAGTCACTTGCAGAAGAATGCTTTGCTAAATGTAGTTTCTCTCTCTTTGACAGATGTGCCAATTAGGCAAGTTATTGTTATCCTACTCATGTCACTAAAAACAAACACATTCATAACTCCCTTTATCCCCACTACACTTCCAGAGATCACACAGGTATGAAAGTATGATCTATGCTCGCTTTAACAAACCTCACACTTCATCAACCCAAATGACAACATTAAAGTTGTCTTGCCTTGCAGGGAGGAAAGCTTTTGCTTTTAAGGGGACTGAACCGTTTCAACTGTAAATGAAAGCCTCAGTTCATCCATCCATTACTAAAGGAAATACCCCAACCCCATATTGCAGTTTGACTTTCACCTCACAGGGCAGTTCAGACAGCAGAAAGCCACATTCCTATTTGGAGAGCTTTGCTGCAACAGCACAGCAAGCAGAACACCTAACCCTGCACACAGCAATATCATGACCAGAGGCGTCTTCCATTGTAGAGGTAGATGGCAACTGGCAGTCACCTGCCAGGACTTTCATATGCTCATAATTGCCAAAAGGAACTACTGGGAACTCTGCAATCACAAGTCAAGGCACATTGAGAGGTAAGAGATATACCCTGGCAACTTTGGGAGGTCAGAGAAATCACAAATAGCAAGATCATAGGAACCACAGAATTGGTTTAGGTTGGAAGGGACCTCAAAGTTCCATCAGTTCCAACCCACTGCAGTAGGCAGGGGACAACCTGTTACCAGAACAAGCGGCTCAAGGCCTCATCCAACCTGGCTTGAAACACCTCCAGGGATGGAGCAATCCACAGCCTCCCTGGGGCAACCCTTTCCAAGTAAAGACAAGATTGCTTGGAGTGCACTAATTTTTGAGGAAGCCTATTTTTGGCTCAAAGCAGAAAAACATGAAAAATACAAGTGACATTTAAGGGAACAAACCTCTTCTCCCCGCTCCCTCCCACCAGTGGCAGGATGAAGGGTGAAGATAAGTGGGGGCTTGCATGCAGCTTACCATACCAGTACTGAAAGGGAGGGAATAAAGAAAGAACAACCCCCTAGGCTTACTGGTGATTTGAAGAAAAAGAGAGTTTGTCACCAACAGAACCATAGGTAAAGTTCACTGTGACAGAGACTGATTTTGGCAGTGATGGCAAATGATCTTACCAGTAAAGCTGATGAGCTACTTGGATGCTCTGAAGAGAACGGGTCAGCAGGAGTGTCACTAGAGGGCTTTCAAGACTCCACTCAAATTTGAGCACCTGAACAGAGAAATTAATCAGAATCACTTGTATGCTGCTTTGTTGTGTTTTCTTTGTAACAGTATAAATCAGAGAAGACCTAGTGCTCAGTTTGGGTGAGGCAATCCAACATACAGGGAGTGCCCGAGCAATGCAGCGAGCAGAGGAAGTTCAGGACACAAAAGCTGGCACCATCTGTAGGACAGACATCATTCTGAGCCTGGAGCAGTAACACACATGCAAACATGCAGGCTTTCTTCTCTGAAAATGGTCAATGGCTTGTCTAAATTTTTATCTGATTATTTGGTTTGCAAAGCAAACTTATTTGTGAAAGAGAAGCTGGAGGTGAAAAGTCATTTAAGTGTCCTGCTGTGTGAGGGCTGCAAAGCTGTGCAGGTTCCACTGCTTCATAGCAGCAGATGACACATCTATGTATTTATTTATCTAGCTATGTTTATACCTGTGCATGCATTTACACAGTAAAACGTTTTAAAACACACAACCCATGCTGAGGGTCACTGAGACATTAATAACAAGACCATGTGTCAGAAATGAAAAGGATTAAGTTTTCACAGGCTCCTCTTTAACCACAGTAGAGCACCTACTCATCCACGAGGTGTTTACCTTGGAAGCAGTGGTCCCATGACATGGAAAACACTGATTTCCAGTGGCATGCAATGTGAAGAGGTAAAGAGGTAATTGTACACTCAAATTAGCCTGGGTACTCTATGCTGACAATGACTTTTCCCCACAGAATCATAGAATGGTTTAGTTTGGAAGGGACCTCAAAGCCAGTTCCAATCCCCTGCCATAGGCAGAGACACCTCCCACTAGAACAGGTCGCTCAAGGCCTCTCCAACCTGCCTTGAACACCTCCAGGGAGGTTGTGGAGCACAGAATCACCCAATGTGGTCAAAGATCACACTGGGTGCTTCTGTGCTCCACAGCCTCCCTGGGCAACCTGTGCCAGTGTCTCACCATCCTCACTTTCCTGACTGCCACAAAGTCCTGACTCCACCAGCCCTCATCTTAATGGTCGTAGCAGAATTATCTGTGCTCGGATGCAATCATGTTGTTTTGTTTCACTTGAAAATAGCTTCTTGCAGCATACAGGGAAAGTTCAATCAGCATGCCAAAAGTCATATTGCCCTCGAATAGAAAACAGCCATACACCTCAGTTCTGCTTGTTAATTCAATCATTGAATTACATGGCATCCTGGGCTGGCTCAGGGAGCAGTGTGGCCAGCAGGACAAGGGAGGTTCTTCTGGCCCCTGGAGTCAGCACTGCGCTCAGGCCACCACCTTGAGTGCTGTATCCAGCTCTGGGCTCCTCCATTCGAAGAGAGATGTTGAGGTGCTGGGAGAGGCCATCCAGAGAAGGGCAGCAGGCTGGGGAGGGGCCCGAAGGCACAGCCCTTGTGGAGGAGAGGCTGAGGGAGCTTGGGGTGTGGCAGCCGGCAGAAGAGGAGGCTCAGGGCAGAGCTCATTGCTGTCTGCAACTACCTGAAGGGAGGCTGGTAGCCAGGTGGCTTGGTCTCGTTCTGCCTAGGCAAGCTGCACAGAACAAGGAGGACCACAGTCCTCAAGAAGTGTGCTAAGGAGGTCCTAGTGCTGGATTGTTAGGAGGAAAGTTGTGTCCAGAAAGGGTGAGTTGGCATTGGGAATGGGCTGCCCAGTGAGGTGGTGGAGGATCGCTGGGGCCTGGAGGATGCTGAAGCCGTAGCCTGGCTGGGGGGCACGTAGTGCCATGGCCTGGTTGCTTGGCCAGGGCTGGGGTGCTAGGTTGGACTGGCTGAGCTTGGAGGTCTCTTCCAACCTGGCTGATTCTATGACTCCATGACTGCATCAACTGACTGCCCTCTCTTATGTATTTTGCTAGAAACGTATCAATCAAACCAAAAGAATGAAAAGCACTTAATGAAGTTAGTGATCTGGACAGAAGCCTTCCTTGACTCTCAGTTTTCCCCCTTACCTGAACCAGCTGTGGGAGGGTATTGCCAGCAGTTCATCATGTGACAGATTTCCTAGCTGCTGGCTGCTGTCCTGGCGAACATCTTGATCTGGGAAACTAAGCGAAATAAACAGCCACCATAAGAGCTGCTGACCACTGCAGCCCCTCCTGACTCTCACTGATACAGGAACACAGGGCTTCCTCTCAAAACTGAGAGTGAGGGGAAAAGCCCCAAACAAATCTATTCATTTGCTGTACTATAACAAGATTCACACCCCCCCAGCAGATAACTGGATAAACTCTTCAGTGGTTATACAAGGGGAAAGAAAACACAAGGCTGGTCGAGAAATGGCCCTTGTCCATTTGAGCGCTCATGGTGTTGCAGTGACCTGAAATAGGAACCAGGTCATGGATCTTATCTTGCTGCCCTTAACCAAACCAGGAAATATTTGTGCCCTGGGGACTATCAGTAGGCACTTGAAGATTTCTTTTGTTCTGAAAGAATTTCACCTTGAAATTTTCCTGTGATGGTTCAGCTGTTCCCTGCCCCCCCATGCTTGTGAAAATCACCCAGACTAGACACAGCTGAGCTGGAAATTAGAATGAAGCTTTCTATGCACAGCTTAGCACAGCAGACAAACAGAGAGTTACAATCTCTACAGCTATGGGCAGCAATACACAAGTTAAAAAGTAGTACAGAAACAGAGCAGCCCTGCCAGAAACCAGAGTCCCCAGGAGGGGCTCCCAACCACCCTTCCACCTCCTTTCCACCCCTCTACCTTACCCCAGACTTGCCTTATGTTCAAAGTGAGTTTGGAGGATTGGCCAGAGGAGTTAGGAAGCAGTAGGATTAGTCACACAGATGGCAGGCTAGAGAGAAAGAAGTGCAGCCCAAGGCCAGAGAGCAAACTCTGTGTTATCTATGTTTATGTCCTTGCTTTTAACCCATCTCAGCAAGCCTGTGAGGTGCAGCAGCCACCACCACTGGTTTCCTTTTCACAGCCTAACATCTAATTCCTCTCACCAAAAGTATCCCAGCTAGGCTCAAACTGCACATTTCCCCACAAAAATGGTTTGGTTTCAGATAAGTTTAAGTCCATGTCAGGTCTCCTGGTGTGCATCTTAATGCTTCAAAGTATTTATTAAATAGAAGGAATTTTGAAATGGAATTTTCTAAAGGAAAATTCAGCAAAGAAATCAATACATTCCCCCCAGGATCACCCCGAGGAAAGTTTTGAAATCAGGGAGACAGCCATTTCTGATGGGGAAAATATTTCAGTGTTTGGCAGAAAGCTGCATATAATCTCAGTGGATTCTAGTTAAACCAGTATAGCTACAGCCCAGCACAGATTTTGTGAGGGATCTCTAACTGAACATGAGTGTAATGGTCTGATTTAGCTTCCCAGAGCCCAGAGTGACCTAACAGAACAACACACTAATAGGATGCACACAGAAGCAGAAGCTTTTCTGGGACCAAGTGGGGCAGGGCTGTATTCTCCAGGACCAAGAGGTATGTCATCAACAAGCAACTGAGGTGGAGCCCATCAGAGCCTTTCCACACCTCAGTCTGCTTTGGGCTGTTTGTTCCCGCCCCCCCCCCCCCCCCCTTTTGTTTTTTGCTTGTAGCTTGCGGTATTTTCCAGAGACTAAAATTTTTTGTTGCTCTTTGGCAAATATAAATTGGAGTCTCCATCTCGAGAGACTTTCAAAGCCTGGCCTGGATGTGTTCCTACATGAGCCACTGCAGTGATCCTGCTCTGGCAGGGTGGTTGGACTGCAGGATCTTCAGAGGGCCCCTTCCATCTGCTGCCATTCAGCGATTTGGTGAAATCAGAATCAGTCTGTAGGCAGAATGCATCACATGGGTCACCATGATGCCTTCTGTATCAGCTCAACACACCACCAGATTCCTCTCCTCCAGCTTCATATCTAGCACTGGAAAAGTAAATTGTCTCTGGAAGATGGGAGACAAGACAACCACACTGGCAGCAACAACTGCTCCTAACTAGCAGCTGAGAAAGGGAAGCAGCTGTAAAGATAGGTGCTCAGAAGTGCAGTGCACTTGCAGGTCTGAATTTGAGACTCTGAGTTCACAGGGTGAAGTAAAACACCAGGCATATTTGACCATCAAATGAACCACAGGCTGTGGCTATTTCAAAACAAATGGCTAGCAGCCAGACTTAGGTGGAAGGCCTGACTTGCTCTGCTGCCAGCAGCTGCCACTGGTAGCCCTGTCAAACCCTCTCTTACTGATGCAGCTCAGGCCTGGTTGCATTGTTTTGTTTTCTCTGATAGGGTATATATTTGGTAATGCTTTTAATACAGCTGATAATTGTTTGTATAGTGCTGCCAGGCCTTTGATAGGGAAAGTACACGTTATTAAAAAGCTATTATGCTAGCCCCAAGTTAGGCCTTTTTGCAATCATTAGTTTTGTCAGTGCAGCCTGATAAAAACATGAATCATAGAATCAAGCAGGTTGGAAGAGACCTCCAAGCTCAGCCAGTCCAACCTAGCATCCCAGCCCTAGACAATCAACCAGATCATGGCACTAAGTGCCCCAGCCAGGCTTGGCTTCAACACCTCCAGCCACAGTGACTCCAGCACCTCCCTGGGCAGCCCATTCCAATGCCAATCACCTCTCTGACAACAGCTTCCTCCTAACATCCAGCCTAGACCTGCCCTGCCACAACTTCACACTGTATCCCTTTGTTTTGCTGCTGCTTGCCTGGCAGAAGAGACCAACCCCCATCTGGCTACAGCCTCCCTTCAGGTAGCTGCAGGACAGCAATGAGGTCTGCCCTGAGCCTTCTCTTCTGCAGGCTGCACACCCCCAGCTCCCTCAGCCTCTCCTCACAGGGCTGTGCTCCAGGCCCCTCCCCAGCTTTGTTGCCCTTCTCTGGACACTTTCCAGCCTCTCACATCTCCTTGAGTTGAGGAGCCCAGGAACTGGACGAAGTTGTGACTTGAATAATCACATGGCTATTTAGAACAAAACCCATTTAAAGGAGGATTGCATACTAAAACCCCAGACAATTCCTTTCATATGAGCCTATTGTTGAATTATGCAGTTGCTGCAAAGGCTCGTGTGCAAGCATGTGCAGATAATATGGCAATTAGCTTTTCCTTTCCTTTCTTGCCTAGTTCAACAGGTTACTGAACAGTGAAATATACTCTATGCAGGCACCGAGTCAAGCAGAAAAATGTTATCACTTAGTTACTGCTTGTCCTTACTAGCAGCCAACATGGGATGTAGGCAACGCTGGGAGCAGAGAAGCTCTTATTTCTTCCCAGCTAAAGAAGAACAATAAAATTGTTGTAAGCACAGCATTTCAGGAAATCCAGCAGCTAGCACTTGATTTGTTCAGCACTAATTGGCTGGAATCACAACTGGGGTCACAGCTGTCTCCAGAAGATGCAGTCAAAGTAAGGATGAGCTCAACTGCAACAGGCATTGCGGTGAAACAGCTACAGGTTAGTTCGCTTCAGGAAACACAGCTCTTGTCAGGCCAAGGTCTTTGACCATAGTTTGGTCATTAGGTTACTAAACTGCTTCCTTCACCCTGAAAACAGAATCATAGAATCAACCAGGTTGATCATCCAAGCTCAGCCAGACCAACCTAGCACCCAGCCCCGGCCAATCAACCAGACCATGGCACTAGTGCCCCAGTCAGGCTTGGCTTCAACACCTCCAGGGATGGTGACAACACCACCTCCCTGGGCAGCCCATTCCAGTGGCAATCACTCTGTGAAGTACAAATCAGCTGGCAGTCAGCTTGAGGCTGAGTTGAGGTTTTCTGACAGAACAGGCAGTTAACAGTCTTTTAACTACCTGCCCAACTTGTTAAGCTCCCCATGTAATACCCACAGCTCTCTTAAATGTCACTGTGGGTCAGGGCCAGAGGTACAAGAGAAGACTATTTAACAGGTTTTGGTTTAGCTGTTACATTTATAGGAAAACATCAAGCATTCTCAGAGACTCTACACAACAGCAAACACTTATGAACTCAACTGCCACTACACACCATTTCACACTGGCCCACACCTCCCTTACAGCAGTTTCAGTTGAGAAAAGCCAAGAACAGGGTAAGGTCTGCGAGGAGGTCATGAGTAAAGTGTCCTACCCTTCACATGCCTGAAAACTATCTCATCTTCTAGTCTGAGAATTCATCAGCCTAGAGGGGTTTTTTTTCCCAGTGAAGAGTTCTTGCAAAACTTTTGAGTGATGCATAGAATTCATAGACTCAACTAGGCTGGAAGAGACTTCCAATCAAAACTGATTTTAGTAATCCATAAATTAGTCCTGAACCGAAGGACACAATTAATTGATTTTCTGGTTCTGTGACTCAAGAAAGAGAAATCAGTTTAAGGCATCAGAAGGCAGCCTCATAGTTTGGATATGAGATGACAGCTGTTTTTCCAGAGCTTGCCACGATGAATGCATAACGATGTATGCACACTGAAAACCCTGGGAGCAGAGAAGGTTGGACAACTGCAGCACAACAAACTCCATGCTGCAGTCTTTAAGGGCATTCCCCTAAGAAAGAGCAGCTCCTCTGTACCAGAGCACTTTTACAAAGGATTTGCACAACAGATTGCCACGTTCCTGCCCTGTTGGCCTCTGATAATGGCTTCGGAAAGGCAGGAGGTTCAGGCACTCCCTTTCCCTGAACACTTGATGGTTGCCACAAAAATCACTGAGAATTTAGCTAGAACAAAGAGCAGCTTAAACCAAAAAAACTTTTAACAATGCTTCTATGACTGTTTTTTTCCATGTCTTTAAAATGGTAATTTTCATCCAGGTTTAGTTCATAGAATTATAGAATCAAGCAGGTTGAAGAGACCTCCAAGCTCAGCCACTCCAACCTAGCACCCAGCCCTGGCCACTCAACCAGACATAGCACTGAGTGCCTCACCCAGGCTTTGCTTCAACACCTCCAGGACAGCAACTCCACCACCTCCCTGGGCAGCCCATTCCAATGCCACTCCTGGCAAGAACTTCCTCCTAACATCCAGCCTAGACCTGCCCTGGCACAACTTGAGACTGTGTGCTCTTGCTCTATCGCTGGTTGTCCTGGTAGAAGAGCCCGACCCCACCTGGCTAAAGCCTCCCATCAGGTAGCTGTAGACAGCAAGTGAGGTCAACCAGATCAATCAATCAATCAGACCATGGCACTAAGTGTCCCATCCAGGCTTGGCTTCAACACCTCCAGGATGGTGACTCCACCACCTCCCTGGGCAGCCCATTCCAAGGGCAAATCAGTTACTTCTAGTTGTGTTTTTTCCCCTCAGCAAACAACCTGTTGGTCAACACCTAATTAGGTGACTAGAACTACAGTGTTACTAATTTCTCTGCCTGACTGCACTGTAACATATTGCAGCTTTCCTCTTTTGGACAACTGCATTTGTTCTGCTTCAGGCAATGAGTACTCCACCAGAGAAGAGTGGACTTCTAAATTTGTTCCAGGTTCTCACACTCAGAGACACAACTGAAAAGTAAACAATGACAGCTGTGCAGTCTAGTCCCTAGCAACAGGTCACACTATGCCAGACTGCCTCTTCAGAGCTCATCTTGCAATCTGGGTTCCCCTTGGATTACGAAATGGATTCCCTTTGATATTTAATCTCAACCATCCTTTATGCAGTTTTCTTCTTCCCTCCCTGCATGATGCCAACGACTGTCAGCAACCCACTTCATAACCTCTGTCTAAGCAGCTGTAGGTTGTTAGTTCTCCCTTGACACTTGGAAGGCAGCCTGTGTAAAAGTTGAATTTTGAGCTGGATGAGTGTAGATTACCATTTGATTTAGAAGAAAGAAAGACTTCCATTCTGTGATTCCTCTCATGTAGAGACAGAGCTATTGTGCTAAGCAGTACCTTTCAGCTAAATCAGATTCAAACACAAAACTAAGTGCCGCTAAGGCACCCTGGGCACTTGTGAAAGTCCTGGAGATTTTAGCATCTGCCAGTAGTGACTTGACTGTAAATGAAAAATAAATGTGCATTTCATTTTTAACAAGTTTATTATCCTAGGCTATTGCAGAGCCTCAAATAACCCTTTGTCTGGAAGATATTTTTCAGGCAAATGAACAGCACAGTTCACTAAACTTCCTAACCTGTGATGGTCTCAGCAGACAGCAACATGGTCCTTCACAAACCATCTGCTAAGGCAGAGGCTTGTGCCACACCAGGATATTTAAACAACTCCCTCACATTTTAAGTTCTGTTGCATTGTTAAGAAGGAACAAATCTCATGAAATGCATTGTTCTTAAGTCTGGTAGACATAAGAAAGACTTAAACAGCAAACCAAATGAATGAAGATACCAATTCAAGACAAAAAACACCCTCTAAGTCATAAAGGATATCATGCTTGAAAGGGTACAACTGAGCAGGGAGGAGAAAGTATCATAGAATCAAGCAAGCTGGAAGAGACCTCCAAGCTCAGCCAGCCCAACCTAGCACCCAGCCCCTGGCCAAGCAACCAGACCATGACACTAAATGCCCCAGCCAGGCTTGGGCTTACAACACCTCCAGGCACGGCAACTCCACCACCTCCCTGGGCAGCCCATTCCAGTGCCAAATCACTCTCTATGACAACAACTCCTCCTAACATCCAGCCTAGATCTTCCCCTGACACAGCTTGAGACTGTGTTCCCTTCTTCTGTTGCTGGTGCCTGGCAGTAGAGGCCCAACTCCACCTGGCTACAGCCTCCTTCAGGTTTCATCGTCTCTCTTGAATTGAGGAGCCCAGAACTGGACACAGCACTCAAAGTGTGGCCTGAGCAGTGCTGAGTCATAGGGGGCTGAAGAACCTCCCTTGTCCTGCTGCCCACACTGCTTCCTGAGCCAGCCCAGGAGTGCCACTGGGCTCTGCTGCCCACCCTGGGAACATGTCATGGAGGGATCAGAGCCCTTTTGCCTTATGCAGAATTTTCATTTGTACACAAAATTGTGGCTCAGAGGCCTTCCATCGAAAAAGTCAAAACAATATTTCCTATCTGCTTGCACTTACCGCAGCTGCTGTGCCAGCAGGACCGCACAGGCCTTGAGAGAATCTCTCTCTTAGAGAAGCAAAGACATAAACATGGCTATGTTTTTGGAAAAAGGGTTCGAATTCTCAGACATGGTGACCACTCCGACAAACATCCTGCTGGGGGGCTTGACCCTGGGTGGTTCCATAAGTTGTTGTTGGTGAGAATTAGCCAATTGTATAGGTTGATTACAACTTTGTACCAATCTGTAAAGTTAACGTGAGTCTGGACTGAGTTGGTTGAACACACCTCTTCTGAGATACTATAAAAAATGTACCCACTTGCACCTCTTGCTCCTTACCTTAACTTAACTGGCCCCCTCGCTCTCTACCCGCACCTCTTTTGCTCGATGCCCTGATCGCTGATCACACACGCACACACCCGCGGCATTCACATCGCAAACAACCAGCTCAAGACTGCACCGTTCCAGGGCGGGGCCCGATCCTTACGAGCCCCGGGAGTCAGGCATTCAGCTCGACCGGACCCGCGGTAGTCCTCGTACAAAAAACGCGCCAGTAAATCCATAAAGACTTTGAAACTAGTCTCTTGAACTGCTTTGGGACAGTGAGTAATTGATAAACTTACATTTGAAACTGAATAACCTTCTCAGACGTCAATGAACTCTCTCATATCATAGACTCTCTTCATTTTAGTCATTCTGTATATTTAATCTCACACTACGAACCAAGAATCTACGGCGGGATAATTACAAATAAGTTTGGGGGGAAAGGGGATTTCTAGTGCTGATAATATTAAATCATTTATACCTTTTTATAAACATCGGCCTCGCATATCATTACTTCAAACCTTCCCCCCCCCCCCCCCACACAAACTTTCCTGTCTGTGACAGCACACTGCTGCCTCATCTCAGCTACTATCTACCAGTAGCCCCAGGTCCCTTTCTGCCTGGCTGCCTTCCAGCCACTCTGTCAATTGCAGACTGTTACTTTATCCTCCTCTCTTTCTTTGCACAAAGCACCTGTTTGCTCTCCACACTGATGTACAAGTACAGCCTTTACAACAAGACACGAAGAGGCAAGATATTCTCTAGCTGTATCTGGTCTCTAGACACTCTGTCAGGCTTTCCATTGTGCACTCCAAGGGAACAGTTTGAATCCTGCTCTCACTGAAACAATGACAATCTGATTCAAGAATTCTAAAGGTATTTGGCTCTGAAAGGTGTAAGAAAATCTAGCTTTGAGCTACTGTGCTGTGACTTTTCATTACAGAGTTTTGCATGTCTTGGTATATATCATCACTTCTGAAATTCAGCAGCTACCTTGCTGTGTAATTGAAAATCAACAGCACCATGAGAGTCTAAGGCCCAGTGATGCTACAACTCAGAAGGGCATCCTCGCTGGTCAAGGAGAGGTAGGAAGGTCATATCTTCCCTTTCTTTGCCTGCCCCACACAGAAAAATAGGGAGTAGGAAACCTCCCTGACACCTTAATGACATTTAAAAGCCCTCTCATTTGGCAGGAGGTTTTAAAGGAATCTCCTTTTCCTGTGTACTTGCCCTACCAGAGTTAGTATTCACCCAGGAAGGAGAAACTGTCCAGCCAGATAGGGAGGCTGTGTCTTCACCTCCCCAGCCTACATCAGGTGGCTCTCTCTTCGGAATGCTTGCAGCCATGCACAATGCCGATAAATTCCCTAACTCCTCCTGCTCCCTCAGTCTAGTTCCCTTCCTGCTTTCTAGCCGTAATCCCTCACAGGGCTGCAAGTGCACTCTGCACGTGCCAGAAAAGCAAAGCTGCAAGAGAACATTCTGCTGGCTGGGTTAATTTGAGATATTTGGGCTTGCATTTTCAACAACTTGAGTAACAAAGATAAACCTGAGAGTGACATTTCAAGTAGAGCTGTTCTAGATGCAGACAAAACACTGGTGTGGTCAGCAACACCTCCAGAGAGATGGCACTTCTAACACTGACTTTGGTTTCTTTCTGGCATCAGGAGGATTCTCTGACTAAACAAGTGTGCTGATATCATTAACCTGCCTGCTGTGCCCACAGTGTCAATCCAGAGACAGAAATTCTCCCTGCACTAGAGCTTGGCTTTTCACTAAGCCAGGGGTAAAATGCACCAGGGTCACCAATAAGCAGTGCTGAGTAGGAGGGACCAGCGCTATACCTTCTGCCCTCAGGAAAGGGAGTTATTTTTAGGCAACGGCTTATAACCATCCTTCCCTGCAATTAGAGCTACGAGTGTAAAAGCTTATTCTACACTTCCCCCTGCCACCCTCTCCAACCCTGCCTTTATTGCCTAAAGAATGCTTTGCCTTTGCTTTGCCTTTTTCTTTTAAGCCGTTGAAGTGTCAGCTTCTGAGGTCTGCAGAGGCAATGTTGCAAGTACAGGATGCAAGAATGCTGCCGAATTCATCTGTGAAATGTACCACGATTGTTTTTCCAATTTATGAAGGTTCTTCCTTCCACTGCATAAATGAGTATGTTATAATTTGGCTGCCTCGAGTTGCTGCCTGCAAAGTGGAAAAGCATAAGCAAGAGACGTGCCTGCAGAGCAGGAACACCTATTAAACTGCACATTTAACTGCTGTGGTGAACAAAGCCATTTACAAGTGTCAGGAAGTTGCAAAGAGAGTTCCAACTCACATGTGTGGCACTGAGACATGACCTGATGTGCCCTGGTAACTCTCCCTAAGCCCTGTGATGCTGTTTTCTGACTCAGGCAATGAGCAAGTATCTCAGCTATTTTCATTTCTGGTGCCATGGGTTCAGCTGAATCTGCTGTGTGAACATTCAGTAACATGCTGATGTCATGCCAGCTCTGCAACAAAAGCCTTGGTTGAAGCAAAGTGTCATCTGTGTCTAGTTCTGGGGCCCCCTCAGTTCGAGAGAGCTGTTGAGATACTGGAACGTGTCCAGAAGGGGGCGACAAAGCTGGCGAGGGGCCCCAAGCGCAGCCCTGCGAGAGAAGAGGCTCAGGGCAGAGCTCATTGCTGTCTACGACTACCTGAAAGAAGGCTGTAGCCAGGTGGGGTTTGGGCTCTGCTGCCAGGCACCCAGTGACAAGAACAAGGGGACACAGCCTCAAGTCGCACCAGGGCAGGTTCAGGCTGGATGTTCGGAGGAAATTCTTCAGGGAAAGGAGTGATTGGCATTGGAATGGGCTGCCCAGGGAGGTGGTGGAGTCCCCCATCCCTGGAGGTGCTTAAAAGGAGGCTGCATGAGGCACTACTGAACGCTGAGGGTGTGTAGCACAGTGTCATGTTTGGCCCAATTCTCACTGTCTACTCGAGGTGTCTGTCCTTGGTCACCCGTGGAGGCAGGATGCACTGCAAGTTTTAGGCTGGTTTAGTGCAGCTGCCCCTGGGTTCTTGCACTGTGTTAACAATATATGTAGATCCAGATCAGCTCCAATCTATTTTACTTACCTATGACTTGATAGGGTGGAAACACGAGTCCTTAAAACAGACATGAATATTAAAGAGCATTTCTTTCATATTCTGCTCATGGTTTCTATGAACTTGGCTCTTTCAGCTGTGTCTCAGTAATCACAAGAAATCAGAGAGCTGTTTTGTGGATAACAGAAGCGAGGAACTGAGTTGTGAATTGTCAGTGGCCAAACATAATAGAGGATAGAGCTGAATGAACCTTCAAACGCAGCTCAGGTACGGAGCCTACAATCCAAAGTCAGAGAAAGTAAAGGTGAAGAAAAGTTGGATCCTAAGCAGAGGCTTCTTTACTGTTCAGAACTACCTGAAAGCTGAGGAAAAGAGAGCCAGAGAAGAAATCTCAGAAACCCTTTATGTGAAAGCACCCTCTCCTTCCAGCCCCTCTCAGATTGCACACAGAGGGCCTCTCAGCAGTAACAGCCAAGCAGCCATCTCTGAGGAGATGCATTCCCTCTGTTGCTGCAGGTCAGCTGGCAGCTCTCCAACCACACCACAAAATGGTGTGAATATGTAAAGGGGAGAATTATTTAGTTAGAGAAGATTTTACACTGTGATGAAGAACTTCTTTCTGTACTGTTGGCATGAAGCAAAACCACCCCAAGGACCATGACTGAGATGATCTTCTGTGAGAGAAACTAAAAGGGACAAACCAGCTAAGATGCTGATCAGAAGGACTTGCTCCCTGGCACGGCTGCTGGTGCCAGCCACTCCCTACAGTGGCAGCAGCAGAGACAGAGCTGACATCTTCCAGTCTGTTCAGGCCAGCTATCCTTCTGGCAGCCAGAAGGAAAAGTGCGTGCACTGCATTGGCTCTACACTGAGAAGCTCTGTGGCAGGCTGAGGCACAGTAAATGCCCTGTGAAGCAGCTGACAGGACTGATGCTCTGCAGCACATCTCCATGCAGAGGTGCATCTTCAGACTACAATGGAGCTCTTCCTCTGCAGAAATGCCACAAAAACTTGACAAGCTTGGCAGGCTTTGACAAACCACCTCAAAATCTCTTGCTCTGAGGTGTGGAAGACAACACACAACACACTCCTCATGTACTCCTTTCTCCATGCTACTCTCATAGAGCAGAAATCCATTCTAGCAATGGCAAAACAAGACAATGCTAACTTGCTGCATATAATCAATGAATCACAGAATCAGTTAAGGTTGGAAGGGACCACAAGGAGCAGCCAGTTCCAACCCCCCTGCCATGCCCAGGGACACCCTACCCTAGAGCAGGCTGCCCACAGCCTCAGCCAGCCTGGCCTTAAACACCTCCAGCCATGAGGCCTCAACCACCTCCCTGGGCAACCCATTCCAGCCTCTCACCCACTTTTCATGCTCAACAACTTCATCCTCACCTCCAGGCTGACTCTCCCCACCTCCAGCTTTGCTCCATTCCCCCCACTCCTGGCACTCCCCTCACAGCCTCAGAAGGTCTCTCCCCAGCTTTCTTGTATGCCCCCTTAAGATCAAACCCATGTGTCACCAGCTTGGAGGTCAGGAGATGGTGTGGGACAGTGCCAAAGGCCTGACCTTCCCAGGACCTTTGCTTCCATTGCTCCCACTCAATGTAAAGATGACATGCCCACAAACATCCGAACCTGCCATACACCTGAGGACAAAGGTGTTCCCTGGGGAACCGCATCCAGAGGGGAGGAAAAGAAGGTAGCCAGTGTTGTACTACTGGATAGCTGTACTTTAAATACTGTGGCAGTGAGTGTGCACATTTCCTTCTCAAGTAAAGCTTTAGAAAGGTGCAAGATGGAGCTGTGATTGTAAAGCTGCTACAGCTTGTGTCTGCCCAGACAAGCAAGGGCTTGATGGAGCAAAATTGCTCAACATTTAATAGTTTCACTGTTAGGTCACTTAACACAAAATAATCCCCACCTTTGTGAAGGAAATGCAACTGCTGACACAGATTCTGTCCCCTAACATCTGCTACTACATCACTGGTAAGATATCTCCACCATCAAGAAAGCCTTCCAACAAAGAGTAAGCCCTCAGCCTAAGAAGCAGGGAATGGAAAATAAGGCATCACAAACAGAATTTATTCAAAGTGCAGGGAACTGACTTCAAGGTTTCATCCTATCTACTTCAGAAAGATGGGTTCAGGATAGGACTGCAGGTATTTACATGGTATCTTAATCTAGAGGCACATTTCAGCCCCTACTTATCGCCCGTTAGTCACTTGCTATCTGTACAGCAGTTTGAAGATAAAGGAGTGCTATGGAATTGCTGAGTATTTGATCCCACGTTAATAGAAACTGACTCCATCTGCTACAGACAATGAAATGCTCTTTTCATGATGCCCAGAAACAGAAAACCTTTGCAGCCAAGGTGGCAGGGGCAAGCACATGCAAGTCTGGGTCACGACAAGGGTTGCAACTATAGCTTTGCCACAGGGACAGCAACCCAAAGCACAGTTAGCGAACCAAAGCGCGGCGCTGTGCTGAGCAAACCCAAGTGCTGATCTAACTGGATTGTTATTTCCCCTTACCTGAAAGTCAGAAGCCCCAGCGCCTCCAGAGGGCCAGAAAATCTCCATCTGCTCAGCACTGGCATAGACCTCTGAGAGAGTGGTCCGGTCCCAGCTGGGCGCGCTGCCCAGCAGCAGAGGGGAGGGAGCAGTTCTGATGGTTGCAGCAGGAACGATAAAACCATAATATTCTTCTCTGCTGCTCTGAGAGTCTGGAAGAGAAGATTAGAAATTTGGGTGGAAATTAAACCACCTGAAGCCTTGTGTAGCAACAAACTTTATTGTACAGAGGGGCCAAGTCACACAGTACACTGCCTTTTCAGCCAAGTGCCTTTCCTGGAGGTAGGATATAATTTTCTGCAGACCAGCTTTCATAAGGGAAGTGACACTTACACTCTGCATCTGTCAGCCTCAGGTCATAGAAAAATGAGAGTGTCAAAAGACACACATGTGTGATTATTTCTCTCCCAGCACTCTCATTTCACTTCTCCACTGTCTATAGTAGACGTCGGTCGGCTGCTTTCACTGGAGTTTTCAGACAGAGACAAAGAAGATGCACTTATCGCCAGATAAATTAGCCTTACATCCACCTCCTACACATCAGCTCTGCTGCAACGACCAGACACACAATGCTGCTAGCCAGAGCTTTCCCACCCTGCCTTTGGTTTGGTTGTTTAATGCAGGTGTGTCTGCTTTCAGTGTGTTTGCATTCAGCGTAAGGTTTAGGCACATCCACGCACACACAAGAATGAGTGTCCCGAGCACACACACGCAGAGTGTCATTGTCCCTGGCAGTTGTAGGAGTTTGGGAAGGGAAAGAAGGATCCCCAGAGCTTCTCTGTCTGTTTGCCAGGCTTCAGCATAACAAAAGAGAAACAAGGATGCAATACCAAATGCCTCACAGAGATATTAGATAGCTAACTTGTCAGGCACCACACCGAATTTCACCACAGTGGGAAACGGCTCAGAATAACTCCTCTCTATAGCCTGTGATTTGGCACCAGTTCAGAAGTCTTTGGCTGATGAACATAAAATCCTAGGGTTTGATACAATCAGAGAACAGAAAACTAATTCCTCCTGGGAGACAAGCTCAAATAATCTTAGCTTCACATCAGAGCCTTCGAAAGCAAGCTTTGAGAGAACAAACTGATCTCAGAATCACAGAAACATGCAGGTTGGCAAAGCCCCTCAGGAGCACCAAGTCCAACCTAGAACCCTACTCAACAAGATTCACCTTAAACCATAGCCCCAAGCACCACATCCAAACCACCCTGAAACACAGCCAGGCTGGGTGACTCCACCACCTCCCTGGGCAGCTCATTCCAGTCCATGACCACTCTCCCGTGAAAAGCTTTCCTCCCCGGCCTCAGCTTGATGCCATTCGCCCTTTTCTGTCTCCAACTGCCTGTGAGAAAAGCCCAGCAGCAGCCTCTCCACATTGTCCCTTCAGGTAGCTGTAGACAGCAAGGAGCTCTGCCCTCAGCCTCCTCTCTTTCACACTAACCATCCCCAGCTCCCCCTCAGTTGCTACACGCAAGATTTATTCTCCAGGCCCTTCCCCCAGCTTCATTGCCCTCCTCTGGACCTGCTTCTGCACCTCCACATCTCTCTTGTATTGTGGTGCCAAAACTGAACACAACACTCAAGGTGTGGCCTCACCAAAGCCAAGGGGGACAATCATCTCCCTGCCCCTGCTGGCCACAGCATTTTCAATCCAAGCCAGGATGCCATTTGCCTTCTGGCTGCCTGGGCCACACTGCTGGGTCATGTTCAGCTCCTGTCTATTACAGCCCCCAGATCCCTTTCTGCCAGCAGCTCTCCGGCCACACTGCCCCCAAGCTCATAGCATTGCTTGCGGTTGTTGTGACCCAGGTGCAGGACCTGGCATTTGGCTTTTTGAAACTCATCCCATTAATGTTAGCCCCATTGGTCTAAGCCCTATCTAAGTCCCTCCTCCAGTTCCCACAAATCATTACCAAATTCAAGGGGCACATGAGCTTTCTTGGTGCTACTTGTTTGAATTGCGATCCACCTACTCCATCTCATAACCTAACTGTGACTCTAAGCACACACAGTTACTTCAGAGGAAGGTGTGAGACACTTCATAGAGGGTAGTAAGTCAATTGCTTGTTCAGTCAAGAACTTCATGATCTGGATGTGTAAGTGGGGTCAAAATCCAAGGGTTTACATTCTTTCCAAGGTCTTTCTCCTATTTGCAAAGTTCTGGGACATTCTTAGCCAAAAGATCCCTCTCCTAGCTGTGCTCTAGCTGTCAAGACTGCAGCTCTCACAGCTCCTAGCAGTGAGTTCCTTTGACCCTGTGTGCACCACAGAACTTTTCTGTCTTCCCATTTTGAAGTGCCAAGCAGTCAGGCACAGGTGTGGTGGCACAAGGATGGGCATGCTTTTTTGCTGTCACAAGGATGAACACTTGCTTTTTAGGAGAACAGGCTCAGAAACACGTGGGAAAGATGAATGTTCCTGTGAGATGAATTCTGTCTTGGCTTTCAATAGCAATGTCAAGAAAATGATCATTCTGGTGGCCACTTCAGCAGTCATGGTACGGCTGCTGGGACAATGTCTTTAGGTCTGTGTCAACAAGTTAGGAGGAAGTTGTTGTCAGAGAGAGTGATTGGCATTGGAATGGGCTGCCCAGGGAGGTGGAGGAGTTGCTGACCCTGGAGGTGTTCAAGAAAAGACTGGATGAGGCACTCAGTGCCATGGTCTGGTTGACTGGATAGGGCTGGGGGATAGGTTGGACTGGATGAGCTTGGAAGTCTCTTCCAACCTGCTTGATTCTATGATTCTAAGTCACGCACAGGTTAAAGCTTTCACTGCCTCTTATGCATGTGGATGGTATTCTGCAGGACAGTTCAGCTAAAGGACTCCTTTGATAGGCTGACGTTAAACAGAGATTTAAGCTTTCAAACAGCATCCTGCAAACTAGGCAATCTGTGGTTCAGATTAAGGCAGCTAAAGCCCCTACTGAGCTTGCAAGGTGAGATAAGGAATCAGTTCCTTGTATCAGGTTTTCCAAATAACAGGTTTCTCCTTCTGACATTACTCCAGAGGCAATGCCATATTCTTCTCCCAGGTTTTAAAGAGCAGAAATGAAAGTAAAGGTTGAGTGTTGTTTTTCTTCAAGATCCTTAGTTGTAACAGAAGTTTACATATAATGCAACAAGACATTTAAGAGAGAGGGTATTTTGCATGCATAGAGCCTCTGAAGATTGTTATGTTAATACAGACTTTTTTTTGGCTTGATAGGGATAAGATGCATAAAAAAATCCTCTTTATTGATAAAAATGCAGTCTATGTTTTTTTATGTAGAGCTGTAACTAAATCTTCCTCCATACTAGAGCAAAATACACAGCCCTCTACTCAAACAAATGAAACCAAAGTATCTTAGAACTTAAATAATTCAGTAGTGTTCCATTTTAAAGTTTACATCCATCCCCTCAGCTAAATGAATAGATCTTTCTGTGAAAGCTTTGGTAGCTGGTCTTAATTATTACTTTTTTGTGGGGGGAAAAGAGCAGAAATAAGATTAAATGCTTCTGAGCTGTTTTCCTTGTTGAAGTTCAGTACTGAAGCAGAAGACAAAGGCAAAACGAGGAAAGCTCAGCAAAGCTAGCAAATGCAAATGTCTGTCCCTTGGCACTCATTCTCACACCATAGCTTCTCTCCCCATGGACAGTCTGGAGAGAAAAATGCACAGCATCATTACACTCTTTTCAGACCTGTGCCACTATTCCCCCAGCTGGAAGAAGCCTTCTACTCACAGTTCGTAGCAACGACATGAGAGGTGACTGGTAGGCAAACCAGATCTGACTAGGCAAGTGGCAAAAAGGAAACAAAAAGGAAGCTGAAAGACAAGAAAAAGTAAGCTAGGAAGAAAAGGATGGAATGAAGGAAAGAAAGATGATAGAAAGCAGACTGTTAATTTGCTAGCTTCAAACCACTCTCTGATACTCAGGCTGGGAGCTTGCTGTAGCAGGTTCCAAACCAGCCATTATCTCTGAAGGTTAGTTTTCTGGGGCCTGCATACCAAGCACAGTAATCCTAAAAGGAATCAAAGGTTGAAATCTGAAATGTTTTCAGAAGTCAATCAAAGCAGCTGGCAATAAACAGTGAGTTCTCTTGGTCCCCCCCTCTCTTGTCTGGTTTGGTGATGCTGCCAAACATCACAGCGCAGCACACTGTGCAGGGCTGTAAGGAGCACAAGGGCCATATGGTGGAGTTCATTTCTTTCAGTCCCATTGATCCCCTTCACTAATCAACATCCAAGAGATATTGCCACAGGGACCAGCTACCAGAGAAGAGTCAAGGGTCAGCTGCTGGGAAGGCCACATGTCTGGACCAGCTGCCAGGGAAACTCATGTCCATGTAGCAGGAAGAGGTCCAAGCACCAGCAAGGAAACCAGAGTGTGGCTGGGAACTATGGAGGTCCCTTCCAACCTAGACCTTCTGTGATTCTGTATGAAAATATGTATTTGTATGTATGCCTGTGTAACTCCAGCAGCTAACGCTGATCCTGAGTAGAGGACGAGGAGGACCAGAACCAGGCTGCCTGCACTGGTTTTGTGGCAGAGCTGCCTGCTTGCATGAGTGCTGGCTGGTAAAGGACTGCTTTCTGCCTGTGTTGACCACAGCATCACTGAACGTCAGGGGCTGCAAGGGACCTCCAAAGCTCATCCAGTCCCAACTCCCCTGCAAGAGCAGATCACACTGATCATGTCCAGGTGGGTCTTAAATATCTCCAGAGAGGGAGACTCCACAACCCCCCATGGCAGCCTGTGCCAGGAATACACAGGTCCAACTCTCCAACAGCTGAACCTGGGGACAGAGCCAGAGCAGCCTTGCTGTGTAATGCTGCTGGATTTAACAGCCTGTAACAAGGACAAAGATTCAGCTGTGTCTTTTTAACCATTATTTCTTCTCTTCCTACCACAGAGTTAAGAATCTTTTCTGTCCATGCACGTATCCCCTTTGCTTTGGGTAGAATGAACATACAGATCCCAGCAGCCTGAGAAAGGATTCTGTCCTCTAAGCAAAGGCAACCATTACTTTCAAAATCATATTTGAGGCTTGTAAGCCTGAAGCATCATCACAGAGATATTGCCAGCAAAAACAACCCCAAACCCAAAAAAACACCTATCTAAATACCTCTCTTTTTCTTGAGATATGAAAAAGCAAGGATGAGCTCTTCAGCTGTGATAGCAATGTGTTTGGATACCAACATGTTACAAACCTTTTAATGACAAGCGACTGAGGGAGGCACAAGGAATTCCTCTGGCAGAGACACAACAAGTACAGGCTGACAGTTTTCTCTTGGTCAGAAAGTACCTTAAAATTGTATTCCTCCACACAACCCCCCAAACATGCTATCCTTCATTTAGCAGACCAACTTTGTCTGTGAGATAGGACAGTCCAAACCAACAAACTGGAAAACAAAACCCAGGACTAGCACTCTGTTCCCCCAGGAACCTGTTACTGAACTTACAAAAGCCTTTTCTCCAGCCTGGTGACCGTCAGCACTCTCTTCCCTTCATATTCCCATAGAAACCAACACTGTTGTATTTGGGATATTATAGGATCTACCCTTACCCGGCCTTTGTTTTACCTTCTGTGAACCTGTTATCCCTGAATTTGTACATAGCCTTCTTGAATCCAACTATGTTTACCTGCACAGCACTGCAACAGCAGGTGTTACAAGTTCACTGCCTATTGTCTTTGAAGTGCTGTCTTCTGTGGGCTGACAATTGATCTACTGATTTCATTGAACGTTGCTAGATCAAATCTTGTGGGATTTGATGATGCATTCACCCTGGCCACCAGCAAGATCACAGAATGTTAGGGGTTGGAAGGGACCTCTGGAGATTATCAAGTCCAACCCCTCCCTGGTCAGCAGGTCACACAGGAACGCATCATGGTTTTATAAACATTATTCTTACGTATATAAGACAGATTCTGATGCAGGACTGATTTGAACAGCTGTGACTGGTATAATGGCTTTCTAAAAGCATTTGTGCTCCCAGCTCCACTCAGCTGACAGCCAAAATTATTTTATACAGTGCAGAATCCTAACTGGTGGTATAGAATCATAGAACCAAGCAGGTTGGAAGAGAGCTCTAAGCTCAGCCACTCCAACCTAGCACCCAGCCCTGGCCAATCAACCAGACCATGGCACTAAGTGCCCCAGCCAGGCTTGGCTTCAACACCTCCAGCCACAGCCACTCCACCACCTCCCTGGGCAGCCCATTCCAATGCCAATCACTCTCTCTGACAACAACTTCCTCCTAATATCCAGCCTAGACCTGCCCTGGAACAGCTTCACACTGTGTCTCCTTGTTCTGTTCCTGCTTGCCTGGCAGAAGAGACCAACCCCACCTGGCTACAGCCTCCCTTCAGGTAGCTGTAGACAGCAATGAGCTCTGCCCTGAGCCTCCTCTTCTGCAGGCTGCACACCCCCAGCTCCCTCAGCCTCTCTTCACAGGGCTATGTTCCAGGCCCCTCCCCATCTTTGTTGCCCTTCTCTGGACATGCTCCTGTATCTCAACAACTCTCCTGGACTGAGGAGCCCAGAACTGGACACAGTACTCAAGGTATAACTTACATGTGGCTAAGGATAGTAATCTGCCTCTGTTTATACAGTGTGGTTTGTCTCTGGTCTTTACAACTTTCCACACTACTCTCTCCTTGCTTATAACTCGACACAAATGTTTTAATGATCATACAATATTTAAACTACTAGATCTGAAATCTGATTGTGTGGTTGCTAAAGGAGGCTGATTTCACAGAACCCAAAGGTTTTCCTGCTAATACTGATACAGAGTTACTGTATCACCTGAAATCTTGTTTTGAATCAAGAATTAGTTTTTTTGCTTCAAAGACATAAAAAGATATAGTAAAAGAAAGGGAAAACCAATCCAGTTGTAAACTAGTAAAATAGACTGCCACCTCCAGGGGCTCATTTAGGCTTTGCTGTGATCCATTCTCTCATTTAGAGGTGTTACTTCTCAAATCAATCAAGCTGGCTCCCTTCAGAGGAAAAATTTTGTTTCTAAAAGAAGTGGATACATTAATTGTGATCGATAGGATAAGTGCAGCAAGCCACGAAGCAGCAGGGCTCGCTGGCTCCCACTTACAGCAGGAGGAGAATGTCTCCGCGCAAACCTCGCCATGTGCTGCAGCAGTCTTCCGCCGGCTCTTCAAGGGCATCTCTCCTTTCTTCAGGTGCAGGCTTGACAAACTCCAAATTAGTTTCTGGAAAGTCAATCTTTAAGAGAACGAGGAGGAGAAAAAGGGAGGGGGAAAGGCTGTTTTTAGCAGTACATATTCTCAAATACACCTGTCGATCAATATTGCCTTGGATTTGTAGAGGAAGCACATCAAATACGAGAAAGAAAAGGGCATAATTCCTTGAGGATGTTCACTGCATGCAATACTTTACATAGGTTGGTGAATAAATTCAGCCCACAAAAACCAGCCAAGAGGTTTGCTGCTGACTCTGCTCAGAGGAATTCTATCCACCGTGTTTCGATTTGATTAGAGCTGCATGAACTCAGAACTGAACTAAATTTTCCCCCCCATTTTTTCTTTGTTTCTTTTAATGAGAATTTTAAAATGGAAATCATCCACTACCACAGATTTATTTCTTTCTGAAACACTGGGGTAACTCTGAGGTGCAGTTCTGCAGTGCAGAAGATGGAAAAGAGCTGCCTAATTTCACTTGTGGATGTCCAATTTCACATATATCTTATGGTACCTACTAATTTTTTACTCTTTAGCCTTATGTGCAGATGTCAGAAATTTAGGGTACCATTTGTAAGACAGAGAAGAAAGTGACTCAACCAAAACTAAAACCTTGAGCTGTTTGATAATCTTAGTACAGACTTTCCTGAAAATGCAAACTGTACTTCAAAACGAAGCTCGATTTCCACATCTCATTTTGCTTTATCAATGCACATCGCCAAGCCTTCTCTATACCTGATTTATTAATAGCTGCAACTGAAAGCCCCCATTCTTCTAGAGGTGAACAGTTACTCACTATGAAATGTAAATGCCTTGTTGATGCCATCAGGAAAAACACCTTTACATCATTTCCAGCCTGTTCACAAGTTGTGATACTGTCACATACATGGGAACGGTGGAAAAGGAGGTGAGGAAGAATGAGAGACCCTCCCTTTCCAGTACTTTCAGCAGGAAGGCATTGTAAATTAATAGCACTTACTGTCTCAAGTTCCCTTTATTATTAATAGGTGAAGCTATTTTAAGGAATGCTCTTGGACTGAACTCCTCAAACCAGAAAAATCCCTCATTTGCTCTATTTTTTAGGCCAGCTCATTTTGCCACAGCATCTGCTTTGACAGATCACTTTCTAGCAGCCATTCAGCTTTTAAATGCACAAACCAAACAGTTTTCCCAATGAACCACTCAGTTGTTAAACTGGAAAGTCAACAAAGTAGCATGCAGACCTAATGCAGTTTGAAGGGTGGGAGCCCCACACTGCTCAGAGCAGGTGCTCAGCATGCAGTCAGCGACAGAGAGCTATGCTGATACCCACTGGCAATTGCTTGTAGCCACTGCCTTCACAAATCCTTTCTGCTGCTCAGTTTAACTGCAAGCTGTGTGCCACGTTTCTAATGGCATGCTACTCAACAGCACTCTGAGAAAAGAAGTGCAGGTCTGAAAAGGCAACTGTGAGGAGGTAAGAAGCAATGAATTTGTGTCCCAAGTATTTCTGGAACCAAGATTCTAAAAGCAAAAATCACCCTATGGAAACCTTGTCTGGCCCTCAGAGGTGGTGACACAGGAAGCATGCTATTGCCACTGTGCAGAACTGCAGCCTTCCAGCCAGGAAGGCCGACGTGCTCTCTGAGCTGCTGTAACAGCAACAGTGATTTAGAGCCACATCCTCTTGAGAGCTGTGGGAACAGCTCTTTCGCTTGCACTTTGTGACAAAACCACCTTTGCTTCCTCATCCCTTCCCCACTTTTCTCACCTGCAAGGTTACTGAGGTTGGTGTATGGGTGCTGCAGATGCCTGGGGTGACCATGGCTGTTGGAAGCGTGCCGGACGATGACATGTTGAGTAGCACAGTTCCATGAAGGAGCCGCCTGTGACATACAGAAAGAAGTACTGCATCAGGACTGGGCATGAGGTGAGCAGGGATTACTGCAACCACATGAAAGCACACCTACTGCATGCCTTGAAAGACAAGCAAAAGGAATCACACAGTCAATCAGGTTGGAAGAGACCTCCAAGCTCAGCCACTCCAACCTAGCACCCAGCCCTGGCCAAGCAACCAGACCATGGCACTAAATGCCCCAGCCAGGCTTGGCTGCAACACCTCCAGGGACAGTGACTCCAGCACCTCCCTGGGCAGCGCATTCCAGTGCCAATCACTCTCTCTGCCAACAACTTCCTCCTAACATCCAGCCTAGACCTGCCCTGGCACAGCTTGAGACTGTGTCCCCTTGTTCTGTTGCTTCTTGCCTGGCAGAAGAGCCCATCCCCACCTGGCTACAGCCTCCCTTCAGGTAGCTGTAACCAGCAATGAGGTCTGCCCTGAGCCTCCTCTTCTGCAGGCTGCACACCCCCAGCTCCCTCAGCCCTCTCCTACAGGGCTGTGCTCCAGGCTAACACATTATATCTATCTCTAGATTTCATTTTGAGGATGGATGCTAGAGACTGGGAAGTGTTAACACACTGTATAAGGTGGAAGGTGGTATGCATGAGTTCTACAACCAGAAGAAACTCGTGGCAGCTTACAGCAACCATGAAGGATCCTTGGTGAATTTCAGTGTAGGTGGTAGGGAGAAGGGAACATGATTTCAGACACTCCAGAGTTTGAGTGGGGTAGTTTGCACCACACATGCTGCAAACAGTTTCTGAGCAGGTGAAAGATTCTAAAGTACTAGGCAGACTACTACACATACAAGAAAGTCTCATCAGAAATGGCTGTATCTGTGGTCTGTTTCATTTTGCAGGTCAACACAATTCAGTGTAGAGAGCTTAAAGACAATCAGAAAGGTCAGGTGCAGATTCTAATCAGAACCAATCCACTGAAAAGCAAAATATAGCACTGGACAAATGAAGGTACAGTACACGGGACATACCCTTACATTTGTCCACATCTTAACAGTTAGTGAGGTCAGAGATTGGATAATGTTCACCACCTCACTTTTTACTGACAGTGTCTATTGTGATGGTTCCAAGCACTGCTCAGCCAAAAGAGCTGAGAGCGCAAACTAGATACAAGGGAATCCAGGTGGATGCTTTGAGCCCAGCATGAGCTTACAGCATTGCTGTAAGACAGTGCCTTTTGAATTGCAAACTGAAATAAAGTGTTGCTAAATCATCTGAGAAAGTCATTTTTGCAGTCAACATAGTGTAAAACTAATTCAGGGCTGGTTTCTTTTCACCTCTCAGGCTACTCACGATGTTAGCGCTAACATTTTATTGCGAGAGCACACCTCAAGAGGATTAAAGACAACACCAAAACCATTTGCTAAAATTTCTTTTGCAATTGTAGGTACATTTGCAGGGGAAAGGGAGGCAAGAAAAGGAGCTGTGATGTGAACAAGATAGCACTGGGAGGGGAAAGCAGTTGTGAGATACGAAGGCTTGCACATTTTAGGTCACTGATGTGGAAAGCGATCAACGGCGATTCCAAGCTGGTTTGTGGTGCTGTGCACCTGGGTGACCTTTAACACATGAGTGGCATCTCTTCAAACACTTCTCAGTTGACAGAGCCTTACATCCTAAGTTGAACTAATTGACACTTGTTAGAAGGGAGGGGAATAGCTGAAAACTGTATGAACATGAAGGGTAAATTACCCTTTTGAACTCTCATTACTGCTAATCACTTTTGTATTGTGCTCTGTAACTACAGGAAGCTTTAAAGGAAAGAAATAATATCCATGCAGTGGATTCTGTTTTCCTGAAAACCTTGATAGACAGACACAAGTAGCAGCACAGACCTCGAAGGCGACCCTGATGTGTTTAACTGAGACACTTCCTGAGCTCATTAGATCAACTCACTTGCACTCAGTACGGATGAGGCTAAAGACTGCCCAGGAAGCGAAGGAAGAATCAGCAGGAGGGCTCCTCCAAGTCCCCACCTGGAGAAGCAGCAAGTAAAGCAACCTCTCTTTGCTGCACAGAGCAGACTTCACATCTTAAAGAAGCAGACAGGGCTGGGACAGTAAACCACTTTGATAGTAAGGAGAAGAGCAGGCTCTGATGGGACCTTACTGGGGCCTTCCAGTATCTGAAAGTGTCCATGAGAAAGCTGGGGAGGGACTTCTTAGGATATTGGGTAGTGATAGGAGCAGAGGGAATAGATCCAAGCTAGAGGAGGGAAGATAGAGATTAGATACTAGAAAGAAGTTCTTCATCATAAGGGTGGTGAGACACTGGAACAGGTTGCCCAGGGAGGTGGTAGAAGCTCCATTCCTGGATGCTTTCAAGGCCAGCCTGGATGTGGCTCTGGGTGGAACTTCCACTACCACACCCAGAAAGATGTACTTTTTGTTTGCTCTGATTTGCAAACACCAATTCAAAATAAACTATTGTTATGATAAGGCCTGCATTTGTGTGCATGTGCTTCTATGTGTATATAGATATGTTAAAACTGGCCTGATCAGGAGCAGAGTGGCCAGCAAGACAAGGGAGGTTGTTCTGCCCCTGTACCCAGCACTGCTTAGGCCACACCTTGAGTGCTGTGTCCAAAGAAGGTAACTCCACGAGCTAGGCAAGACCTTCCAAAGTAGGTAACTCCAAGAGCTAGTCAGGACCTAGCAAAGAAAAGCAAATTCAGGCTGGGTGAACATGCTGAGATTTTCAAGTTGTATCTTTCAGAAGGAATTTCAGGGCCATCCTTTGTGCTTATTGTTTTTAATTTGGGCTTTTTTTAAGCCAGTCTATCAGCTGAAATCATGGGGACTGATAGAATGAATAATCCTGTGGAGCTGTGTCTGGCTAGGAGAGGAAAAAGCATTTGGGCTTCTTTGTGTTTTGTAATTACTATGATTGTAAATGACACAGCTATTAAATTAGGGGGCGTTGAACATGCTCCTCCTACATCATTCCTCCCCAACAACTCTAGTGTTATTTCTGCTGGAAGGGTCATTTCACCAATAATCTCTACAGTTATGCAGCAGATGAAAGGGAAGCAGCCCTCTGTCCCCTTCGTTGTGCTGAGTGTGCAGATCAGGAAAGAATGAAGCCATTTGGCAGCAGCACTTTCAAGAGTGCCTGAGTGACTGTGAGATGTATCCAGTGAAAATCAGCATGCTTACTCCAATGGTGTACATTAAAACTGTACATCACAGGTAGTCCAAGAACTGCTCCTCTGAGATTTGAGTGCTGAAAAGCTCCAGTGCACCACAGTGTGCAAGAAGAGGATTCTCACCTATCCCACTTGCCTCCAAAGGTGCCTAAATGCTCCCCAATTCAGTCACCTTTAAAGCTCTGCTTATGAATGCGCTCAGCTGGGTGGGGTGAGGACATACCAACTGTTTCTCTCAAGTTAGATTCTTAGCCCAGGTCCTCCCTCTAGCTATCTCAACCTGAGAACCAGGCTGGTAGAAATACTCCAAATCAACAGAACATGTCTGGTTTAAAGAGACACACGCAACAGAAGAGTGAGTGGTGTGCTCTTCAGGTGAGCTACTGTGCTGCTTTGAGGCTAACTGGAATATTTGACTGAGAGAAATTAAATCCTTAGGTGTGAGAAGGAAGAAACACCAACAGTACCTTCATTTTATCCCTCATTTTTCTGCTGAGAAATGCAACTAATCAAAATACAGACAAGACACTCACTGCACACACACTTTGCAGTTAGCTCTCAGCTCTGCTTTGTTCCTTCTTTCTGGTGATCTCGTCTCTGTGGTTGCCTCTTTAGTCCGACCTAACCCATTAACCTCTAACCTCCTTGTCATCTTTTTGACATCTCATAGAATCAATCAGGTTGGAAGAGACCTCCAAGCTCAGCCAGCCCAACCTGGCACCCAAACCTAGACAATCAACCAGACCATGGCACTGAGTGCCCCACCCAGGCTTGGCTTCAACACCTCCAGGGGCAGTGACTCCACCACCTCCCTGGGCAGCCCATTCCAATGCCAATCACTCTCTCTGCCAACAACTTCCTCCTAACATCCAGCCTAGACCTGTCCTGGCACAGTTTGAGACTGTGTCCCCTTGTTCTGTTGCTGTTTACTTGGCAGAAGAGCCCAACCCCAGCTGGCTACAGCCTCCCTTATTTCACCTCAGTCTCTGCATATTTATCACATGAGACGTACGTGGGTTGGTTTGGTTATTTCTCAAGGGAGGGAAAGAGGGAAGGGGAGATGGAAGGGGTTTGGTTTGGGAGCCCTCCTGGCAATCTGATTTCTGGGAGGGGTATTTTGTGTTTCTGTGTTACTTTTAATTTGTATGTAAGTGTAAATACTGCATATATATCTGCTTGTAAATTGTGCTAAGCTGTAAATACAGCTTCAGTCCTTAACCTCCAGCTGGCTGAGTCTAGTCTGGGTAATTTCATTGTGTGGAGGTGTAGGTAACTGCCAAACCATCACAACTATGAGAGAAAAGTCACTGAATGAAATGTTTAAGCAACCCTTGGAGCAGAGATGTGGTTCATGTTTCTTTCCTTCCTTCAAGGTAAGGGTTCTCATCACTAAGTCACTGAAGAATGCCCTCTTTTACTGAGCAAACTTGAGTTGTCTTCTGAAGAGATGCAAAAGCCTCTCTAGCCCAGCCCAGCCCACTTGCTAGAACTGAAATTCTCAGATGAAAGGTTCAGTGGGACACAAGGTCTGCAAACAGTCAATTCATACAGGCAATCAGATCTTTTTGGTTTCTTTCAAGTGATGCTTGCCACCACAGAGAAATAGATGAAGATGTGTCAAGATGAGGAAAGAGCTGCAGCATAGAGACAGATGATAACGCAGGAACCCGTGGGGCTTGAACGCCTCCATTTATCACCTAGAGGATATGTAGGGCTCTGGAGGCTAAACAAAATTGAGTATCATTGCAAAGGCTAAATTTAAACATATTTAGAGGACTGCAGAAAACTTACTTTAATCTCTGATTATGCATCACTGCAGAGACACCCAAGACTATAAGCATCTCTGAAGCAGTTACATTATGTGCAGAAAGAAGAGGTCAAAGAAAGGAGACAGTTTCTGAAGTGGTGTGAGGAGGGAAAGGAGCTCATTGTGGCTGTCACTAACTGCTCTGGTGAGCAGCAGCAATGGGTGTGGGAACAAAACGCAGACAGAAAAAGACATTTTAAGCAAGAGGCTAAGCTAAGAAGGCTTCTGAAAAGCTACAGCAAAGGGGACAGCAAGGCCTTTCAAGAGACCTAGAGAACTACAGTGTGTTAAAGAGTGACAGAAGCCAAGGTCAGAACCTGCTGCGTTGGGAAGCGCTGGTTTTGGGTAGGGCTCTTACTAGCACATCAGGGACAGATTACTGCAAGTGATGTCTCAGTCGTTTCAGGACCTTGCTGTCTTTGTCTAGTTCTCCCAGGCTGAGTGCAATGCTAGTCATACAAAACCCAACTTACTCTTTTGGATACAATGGGGAGCATGTCCAAGCAAGCACTTCTGTACTTTTGGAGGCATGGCTTACTCCAAGGAGTTTTATGGTCAGCATAGTTTCCCTCGGCAGAGCTTTTATCCTTAGAGGAAAATTGACTCTAAAACAAAATAAAATTAAATAAAAGGTAAATGTGAAACTTCACCAAAAATTGAACAGTTACCACAAGTGAGATCTTTCTACATTCTTCTAGATGTCTTAACACAGCTTTATATTCCAAGAGCGGCAAGTCTGAAGAAAAATGCAACTGGCAGCTGTGTTCAACGCATTGATGAGTATTGCCTCCCCTTAGCTTGAGAAGAGGCATTATAAAACCTCATTACAGTGGTGATAACCTCTGGAGCTGACAAAGCCTGGAAAAGCTTAGTTAAAGCTTTTGCTTTAGAATTACCTTATTATTGCAGGGCTGTTTCAAAACAAGCTTCCCCTAAGGGTAAATTGTAAAGCAGTAATTATTTATTGCCTTGTGTCTTCTGCAGGAAAATGTTGCTTAAGAGTCTGAGAGTTACTTCTTGAGTACAACAGTAATTCCCTTGTTCAGATGTGCTTTGGCTGTCTGGAATTTCCCAACCACAACTTTAAGGAATATTTTGTCTTAACAATGAGGACTCCACACTTTTTAAGTGAGAAAATTCAGTTCTATCAATCATAGAATCAGCCAAGTTGGAAGAGACCTCCAAGCTCAGCCAGTCCAACCTAGCACCCAGCCTTGGCCAATCAACCAGACCATAGCACTAAGTGCCCCAGCCAGGCTTGGCTTCAACACCTCCAGGCATGGCAACTCCAGCACCTCCCTGGGCAGCCCATTCCAATGCCAATCACTCTCTCTGACAACAATTTCCTTCCAACATCCAGCCTAGACCTCCCGTGGCACAACTTGAGACTGCGTCCCCTTGTTCTGCTGCTGCTTGCCTGGGAGAAGGGAATACTCATCTCAGCTTTCTACTGACCATCAGCAAACTTGGTTGATCATTCAATTAGTTACACAGATTGTCTGAATTGATTTAAAAATCATAATTTAGAATAACTACAATAAATAATACACTGTCATGGTGTGTAACTACAGTCACTAGTGGTGTCCCTCAGGGATCAGTGCTGGGCCCCATCCTCTTTAACATCTTCATAGATGATCTGGATGAGGGCATCGAGTCAGTCATCAGCAAGTTTGCAGATGACACTAAGCTGGGGGCAGATGTGACTGAGCTGGAGGGCAGAAGGGCTCTGCAGCGGGACCTTGACCGCCTGTACAGATGGGCAGAGGCCAATGGGATGGGGTTCAATAGCTCAAAGTGCAGGGTGCTGCACTTTGGCCACAACAACCCCATGCAGAGATACAGGCTGGGGTCGGAGTGGCTGGAGAGCAGCCAGACAGAGAGGGATCTGGGGGTACTGATTGATACCCGCCTGAACATGAGCCAGCAGTGTGCCCAGGTGGCCAAGAGAGCCAGTGGCATCCTGGCCTGCATCAGGAGTGGTGTGGTCAGCAGGAGCAGGGAGGGTCATTCTGCCCCTGTACTCTGCACTGGTCAGACCACACCTCGAGTACTGCGTTCAGTTCTGGGCCCCCCCAGTTTAGGAAGGACATTGAGATGCTTGAGCGTGTCCAGAGAAGGGCGACGAGGCTGGTGAGAGGCCTCGAGCACAGCCCTACGAGGAGAGGCTTAGGGAGCTGGGGTTGTTTAGCCTGGAGAAGAGGAGGCTCAGGGGTGACCTTATTGCTGTCTACAACTACCTGAAGGGTGGTTGTGGCCAGGAGGAGGTTGCTCTCTTCTCTCAGGTGGCCAGCTCCAGAACAAGAGGACACAGCCTCAGGCTGCGCCAGGGGAAATTTCGGCTCGAGGTGAGGAGAAAGTTCTTCACTGAGAGAGTCATTGGGCACTGGAATGGGCTGCCTGGGGAGGTGGTGGAGTCGTCGTCCCTGGGGCAGTTCAAGGCAAGGTTGGATGTGGCACTTGGTGCCATGGTCTAGCCTTGGGCACTGTGGTAAAGGGTTGGACTTGATGATCTGTGAGGTCTCTTCCAACCTTGGTGATACTGTGATACTGTGTGAAATAATACACTTTGTGGTGTACAGAAAAATCATGTCTATAACCACCCACATATGTGCAAGTCCACCTTTTATTTTTCCTGATGAGGATGTTTAAGGTGGATGGTGCTTTTCTAGCTTTTTCCATCTATATTCAGTGCAGACTTCCATTTCTCCAGTGGGAAAGTAAAATTAATTACATCTCTCTGCATAAACAAAATCAATACAAGAAGCTAAAGGCTAAGAGAATTATTCTGCGTGGACCACATCAGCACTATGAAAACAGATGCACCTAAACTTGAGATTAAGAGAGCAAACCAGAAGATAAATATCAATACCACAGATTCCATTTAGTTGTCAGGTATTGAATCTGGACTGGCAGGACAATGCAGCTCTTGGCAGCTTTAAACAGGAGTAGTCCTACTTAAGCAGTAAGTAAATACATAGAAATTGCTATTTTAAAAGTATAGCAGCCTGAAAAACAAGGACTATGGATAGCAGAAAGAAAGGAACAGTATAAGGTAAAATTAGTATGAGATTTCTGCTCCTAATTCCACATCTGTCAAAGTCCTATCAGCTTTGGAAAAGTTCCCCTGCATGCACAAGGGAGCCAGTGAAAAAAGTAGCTGCTTTGCAGCTGAAAGTTTGAAGTACCCCAAATTATCATCAATGTCAGAATTTCAGATGTCAGCCCTAAGCCTTTGAAAATTATTCAGATTTGCATACCTCTCTCTTTGAATAATAAAGCAAGACAGCAATTTCTCACCCTCTCTGATTAACATGAACAGAACTGAGATGCAATTCTCAACTGTCTTCCCACATGGCCCTATTTATAGCTTCCGACTCTGCTTCCCCTGTCTCATGCCCTCTTCCTCACTCATAATTAGTTAGAAACAATTATTAGGAGACTGGTTGGTATGCTGCAGTTAGTTTGTTCTCTTTTTCATGTACAGGCAAACAACCCTGCCCATGCTGCATAAAATGTTCAGCTAAGAGTTACATTTTATGCAGCATTAATGCTGGGGAGAAATAAAGCTAAAAAACTGAGGTGTGCGTTTTCTAACACAGGCAGTTGTTAACACTCCCTGGGAACTCTGAGCCAGGGAAAAACCTCACAGTATCCTTACCACAGAAAAGAGAGTCTCCCTAGGACACAGTATTACCAGCAGATCCAGAAAGGGGACCCTGCCACTTAGCTCTGCTCTGCTGAAGCCTCATCTGCAGTACTGTGTCCAGCTCTGGAGACCTCAGTATAGGAAGGACTGGGACTTGATGGAGCATGTCCAGAGGAGGGCCACAAACATCATCAGGGGGTTGGAACACCTCTACTAAGAGGCTGAAGGAGCTGGGTTGTGCAGCCTGGGGAAAAGAAGGCTCCAGAGAGCCTTCCAGTACCTACAAGAAGGATGGAGTGAGATTGTTTACAAAGGCCTGAGGTGACAAGGGGCAATGGCTTCAAATTAGAGAAGAGCAGATTGAAACTAGATGTCAGAATCAAGTTCTTTACTATGAGGGTGGTGGAACACTGGAACAGGTTGCCCAGGGTGGGTGGTTGGGGTCACATCCCCAGAGGTATTCAAAGTGAGGCTCAACAGGGCGCTGAGCCAGCTGATCTAGTTGAGGAGGTCCCTGCTGGCTGCAGGGTGACCTTTGGAGGACCCTTCCAGCCCAGCCCACTGTACGATTCTATGCATATAGAGCAGTAGCAGATGCACACCAGCAGAGGAAGATGTGGGTAACTCTGACAAGACCTGGACATCCCAGGGATTACACTTTGGGCTAAAGAGCTCCAAAACCTCCACGCCGGTGGCACATGGTCCGTAGAGAAGAGGATATCTGTAGTGCTTTCAGGAGCTTTGATTAATGTGCCTCTGAGCTTTCCCAGCTGGAACTGTCCTTTCTGAGTGAAATGGGTGACTAAGAAGCAGAAAGTAAACAGAACAGCAGCCAGAAATAAGGCATGCTGCAGGTGAATGATTTCAGCTGGAGCTGAGAAGAGGAGGAAAGCTACTCCCTGGGAAGATGCTACTCACAGATGTTAAAGTTACACAGAGTGTTTCAGAGGGCAAAGGCTCAATACTGTAAGAGTGCTCCACAATCCCAGGCTTTACCATGAGAGAGAATAAACAAAACAGACCAACCAAAATGTGAAGAGGGAAGTCCAATGCCAAGAAAGTATCTGAGAAGATGGATGCTAAGTCCATGGTTCATGTCTGTAGTGTTGACACAAATCATGGAGAAGAGAAAAAGAGCAAGTGATGGAATAAATATCTTGAGAGCAGGCAGTGAAGAGGACTTCTGGGCTTGTCACACTACGTGCTAGGTAGTACCAGCAAGCCTGGATTCTGTACCAAGGTGACTATCCCATTTTCCACTGACAACACAGAAGTGCTACATAAAAATGAATACTCTTAAAATAATATGAACAAAAGAAGGACTACAAAAAGCAGCCTCCTTAGGTACCAAGGGAAGAATGTGGGGGCACCTAATCCCTGGGATGGTTTAACACCAGGAAGGACGAGGAGGCTTTGAGCAATGTGGTTTAGCAGGAGGTGTCCCTGCCCGTGGCACAGAGGTTGTGACTAGATTATCTTTAAAGTCTCTTCCAACTCAAGTCATTCTATAGCTCTATGATCAAGTGATTCCTACCTTTTGTGAGAACATTCTGGGAAATACTAAACAGGAGAAAAGGCTCCAGCAGGACCTCATGTTTAAACACAAGATCCTATCAAAGTCCAGAAGGCAACTGGCTACAGCAGTCAGCTGGGATGACATTAAAATCAGCAAATTCCTAACCATCAAAGCACTACTCTCCACTCTTTTCACTTGTTCAAGGCAATTCCAATCTAAGATCAGGACCCATTTTGAATTAGTTATGTTTAGTTTGCAGCCTGCTGCATCTTTCATTGTGCAGCAAATACCTGAGGTCCTGATGCTGTAGCTCTTTCCAGTGACCTTTTCACCACATGCATTTCCAATGGTGGTGTCAGGTCAGTGGTTGGACTCAGTGACCTTAGAGGTCTTTTCCAACCAAAACAATTCTATGATCCTAGGAATTCAGTCTCTGAGAGGTAACTACACCACTTTCACCACTGATACTGCAGGGCAGGCACTGGGGAAGCCCTAGACTAGGCATAGCAGCAGATGGGAAACAGATTGAGGGGATGAATTTGGGAATGAGATTCAGAAACATAGAGACTGGGATCGAAGGCATAACTGAGAGTCCTCTTTGGCTGCTGGCCACCGAAGAAGCTTGACCCTTGTGATCCCTCAGCTTGATACTGCATATGGTGTACAGTGAATGGAATACCTTAGGATCACCTGTCCTGCCTGCTCCTCTTCACAGGTGCAAACTTCTAGTTTCTGCACCAGCAATATGGTACACAAAGTTTAGCAGTGACCTCAGTCTGCATAGGAGGAAGTATAAGCAAGAGCTTTTCTGTATACCAGTCCTTGGTACTAACTATAAACACATCAAGTGTGATTCCTTCCAGAGGCAGACACTGTCTGCAAAAACGTGTCCTTGGCTTCAGAAAGTGCAGCCACTCACAAGAGACTCAGTAAAGGTGAAATCGCTGCATAGAATTAGTTCTGTCCTAGCTCAGAGCAGGACACAAAGTTATGCTGTAGGAAGCATGGCACAATAACACAGCCACTCCCTGTCTTTGTGGGAAAGGATTGGACTTTCTTGGTAAGTGCTGTGTTAGGTCTGCAATAAGAACAGAATCTCTTATCATGTTCATGTTCTGCAGTAAATCCCTGCTTTATAAGCCTGTCTTTTCTGAGTAGTGCTGGCCTTGCCAACCTAGGTGCATGTTAGTGACTCAGAGAAAGGCAGAGAGAGCTCCAGCTCTAAGGCTGAAGAGTTATGAATTGTGCTCTGTATTCAACTGTAATTTAAAAGAACACAGCTCACCTTCCAGCTTTGCAGCCTTGGTTCAGCTATAATGCAGCCAAGCTGCCTGCAGATTTAGAATACAGTAAACAGCAATGGGAAATGAAAACACAAAGGCTGCAAATACAAACACCTCTTACTCAGGCAACCTGAATAATAAAACATTGCCACCAAACTAATCATGAATAAAAAAGGTGCTTCCCCCTCTATTGTAAATATGGTTTTGTCATCCCATTGCCTTAACTGAATCCTGCTTTAATGTGCACTTCTTTTTTCAGTGGAGTTGTTTTCCTCAAAGCAGAAAGGAAGGTGACAGGCAGCAGGTAGCCTTTAATCTTCCATGCTCAAAGTAAAGGTCCTCATTTTAAAACTGCAGATCCTTCTTATGAAAAAAAACACACAATCCCAACACAACCAACAAAAGCAAGAAACAAAACCAGCCTCGTCCAGCACAAAAAAACAAAACAAAAACCCAACAACAACCACAAACCAAAGCAAACAGGTTGCCCAGGGAGCTTGTGGATGCTCACTCTCTGGAGGTGTTCAAGGCCAGGCTGGATGAGGCCTTAGACAGGCTCTTCTAGTGGGAGGTGTCACTACCTATAGCAGGGGGTTGGAACTGGATGAGCTTTGAGGTCCCTTCCAACCTAACCCCTCCTATGAGTCTATAAAAACCCTTAAAGAACCATTACTAGTGCCCAAGCTGGGCTGTATACTTCCTAAAGATGAATCCAAAGGGTGGAAGTCCTCAAAAGAGAACAGAAATACAGTTCTAGGCTGAAGGAGGGAGGCTGAGGGAGCTGAGGGTGTGCAGCCTGCAGAAGAGGAGGCTCAGGGCAGACCTCATTGCTGTCTACAACTACCTGCAGGGAGGCTGTAGCCAGGTGGGGTTGGGTTCTTCTGCCAGACAAGCAGCCACAGAAGGGGACACAGTCTCAAGTTGTGTCAGGGGAGGTCGGGCTGGATGTTAGGGGAGGAAGTTGTTGGCAGAGAGAGTGATTGGCATTGGAATGGGCTGCCCAGGGAGGTGGTGGAGTTGCCATGCCTGGAGGTGTTGAAGCCAAGCCTGGCTGGGGCACTTAGTGCCATGGTCTGGTTGATTGGCCAGGGCAGAGTGCTAGGTTGGACTGTCTGAGCTTGGAGCTCTCTTCCAGCCTGGTTGATTTTATGATTCTATGATTGATAGAACTGAATTTTCTCACTTAAAAAGTGTGGAGTCCTCATTGTTAAGACAAAATATTCCTTAAAGTTGTGGTTGGGAAATGCCAGACAACCAAAGCACATCTGAACAAGAGAACTGCTGTTGTACTCAAGAAGTAATTCTCAGTCTCTTAAACAACATTTTCCTCCAGAAGACACAAGACAATAAATAACTGGACATAAATAATATAATAAATAAGTAATGAATAGGGTTGGGTGATTGGCCAGGACTGGGTGCTAGGTTGGACTAGATGAGCTTGGAGGTCTCCTCCAACCTGGTTGATTCTATGATTCTACGTTGATTGGTCAAGGCTGGGTGCTAGGTTGGACTAGATGAGCTTGGAGGTCTCCTCCAACTTGGTTGATTCTATGATTCTAGTTTTCCTCCAGGGTGCCTCCAGTGAATAAAAGCCATTTCAAACCATCTTAGCTTAGTCCAATTTCTCTCCACTTGGGCATTCTGCTCCATTCTCACTCCCATCTCCCTAAGTTTCTCTGAATTCTGTGGAATTTAAGTTGCTCAGAAGAAATAAATGTCCAAGATGTAAAATCCCTCAGACAAACATATATTGAAACTTACTTCTCATTCCAGTCAGCCAGGAAAAAGAAAGATCTTCTCACTGGTACTTTTTTGCAGATCTTCACGTGGCAGATTGTCTTCCCAGCATAAGTTAGAGCAGAGGAAAATGAGAAAACTTTGTAGCTACAGAATGGATAAAAGAACAAGAAAGAACACAGAAGGTGAGTTGCAGCATGTCCAGCACAGGAGACTGGGGGTTAACTTTCCCCAGAGCTGTGAAATTCTGTCCTTCTGTTACAAAAAAGAATCAACACAATAAATCTCATCATTATGTGTGGGTTGCTTGAGGTTTTAATTTTGGAGTTCAAGAAAAGTACTCAGGGCAGCTAGATTCTGTCCCATGCTTCTGTTATTAAGACTAATTGATTTTTTTCATGATTGCAGTCAAGAGAAGTTTGGACTTCCATTTTCCCATCTGTGAGAAAAGCAGGCAGGAGCTAAAACAACATGGACATGAAAAGCCTGGCTGGGGCACTTAGTTGGTTGCGGCTGGGTGCTAAGTTGGACTGGCTGAGCTTGGAGGTCTCTTGCAGCCTGGTTGGTTCTGTGATTTATTACAGCAAAAGCATTAAGCCCTTTGTGCTGGCCTCCCTCAGCCACATCAGCTTCAGGGGTGAGCTCATTGCTGTCTACAGCTACCTGATGGGAAGTAGCCAGGTGGGGCTGGGCTCTTCTGCCAGGCAAGCAGCAATAGCAGAAGGGGACGCAGCTCAAAGTTGTGCCAGGGGAGGTCTAGGCTGGATGTTAGGAGGAAGTTGTTGGCAGGGAGAGTGATTGGCATTGGAATGGGCTGCCCAGGGAGGTGGTGGAGTCGCTGCTCAGCCAGTCCAACCTAGCACTCAGCCCTGGCCAAGCAACCAGACCATGGCACTAAGTGCCCCAGCCAGGCTTGGCTTCAACACCTCCAGGCATGGCAACTCCACCACCTCCCTGGGCAGCCCATTCCAATGCCAATCACTCTCTCTGCCTACAACTTCCTCCTAACATCCAGCCTAGACCTGCCCTGGCACAGCTTGAGACTGTGTCCCCTTCTTCTGTTGCTGCTTGCCTGGCAGAAGAGACCAACCCCACCTGGCTACAGCCTCACTCAGATATAGGCTGGCAGCTGATTTTTTGGGGGTTGTAGAAACAAAGGCAGCCAAACATGAGGCTAAGTAACATTCTGGCAGTGGCAAAACATAAGGCACAGTTGATATGTGATTTAAATGAGATAGAACAACAAACTGGTAAGAGAAACAGGGAGGACTGAAAGTACAGTAAGGAAGGACTCAGTTTTACAGTATTCTTCTGCAAACTGCAATTTCTGTATCTATGCTTTTAACGGGGACACTAAGACAGGAATGGAAAATTGGAGTGCATAAACAGAGAGATTAACAAAAAGTTAATTCACAGAAGTGAGCCTGAGATGAATTGGCAGGACAGTAACAGGACTCTGTAAAACATAAGACAACTCACCCTCCCTTATTCCAAATAAGAAAAGCTGTTTGTCACATACTGGGATGCACAATTCAGGATGGTAAGGGATGTGCAAATACACATACCACAGAACTCTAATATTTATAATACATATATTAAATATATATATATATTGTAGAATGGTTTAGGTTGGAAGGGAGCTCAAGGATCATCACGTTCTAATGCCCTGCCATAGGCAGGGACACCTCCCACTAGAACAGATTGCTCAAGGCCTCATCCAATCTGGCCTTGAACACCTCCAGAGGTGAGCAGTCACAACCTCCCTGGGCAATCTGTGCCAGTGTCTCACCACCATATATGCAGCATATCATAAAATATGACCTTTGGAAAGGGCAAACGAGAACCATGGCAGAGTCAGAATGAATCTATGCAGTCCAGAAGTAAGGACAGAGAGTAGGTGATAAAGTTAGCAAAAGAAACTGAGGAAAGCCTGGCAAGAGAGACAAGGAGGAAGAGATTGCCACTTTCCCTTGCTTGGATGTAGCACTCAGTTCATCAGTGCCCTTTAGGTTTTCTGTAGCTTCCCATTTTTTCTGGTAAAGGAAAATGCAGTGGTAATGGCATAACCATCTGAAAATCAGGATAGGGCTTTTAGTGTATTTATTACCCTGATTAATGCAAACTCTCTCAGATTTTTATTAACCTTCTAATTACAGCTAATGATGTATAGTACACATTCTTGCTCGTAGTCTAATGCAAATGATCCCACTGTTTTTTAATCAGTCATTTGGAATCCAAAGTAAAGTGGGAACAAGGGGAAAGTATTAATAAAAACTGAGAATAGCATCTGGACCCATAAAAGTAATGCTGACAGACTGTAGTCATCTATCCTCCTTTGATCACACTGGAGTGGTAAGAGAACACCAATTTAGAGCAGAGTAGGAAAAGCAGCTTCTTGAAGAGACAACTAATTTGGTCCAATAAAGACTACAGAAAAGAATAGTTTAATCAGCTGTTTGTTAGAACAGCTCCTTTCCTGCACTCCACTGATTCCTTTAGTATACTTGGACTTGTGAACTATGCTGCTTTTGATGGTAAGGATGGTCAATGCACATTCTTAGCCAAGTAGCATGGTTTGAATGTATCAAAACCTGCTGATAAAGCCTAACTAAGACTGGGTTAAGCAATGGCACCTTGCTTACCAATGCCAACTTGGTAAGCTGGTTTTCAACCCTTCCAGTTACCTGCACTGTAGAACCCAGCCCAAGTTCCAGTTCAAACTTCCTCTGCCTGCAGTGCACGCCCTTTGCTCCCTCCTGCTGAGCAAGCCCAGAAGCATTTGCACACATACCCATCAAGGCCAGTGCTCTGATGTTATTTCTGTTACCCTCCTTCCACGCTGGTCCAGGGCAACCATCCAGTCTGCCTCCTTCATTTCCCATTTATCTATTGAGCCCAAAGTCTCCTTGTCAGTCAGGCTTAAGTCAAAGTATCACAGTATCATCAGGGTTGGAAGAGACCTCACAGATCATCAAGTCCAACCCTTTACCACAGAGCTCAAGGCCAGACCATGGCACCAAGTGCCACGTCCAGTCCTGCCTTCAACAGCTCCAGGGACGGCGACTCCACCACCTCCCCGGGCAGCCCATTCCAGTGTCCAATGACTCTCTCAGTGAAGAACTTTCTCCTCACCTCCAGCCTAAATTTCCCCTGGCACAGCCTGAGGCTGTGTCCTCTTGTTCTGGAGCTGGCCACCTGAGAGAAGAGAGCAACCTCCTCCTGGCCACAACCACCCCTCAGGTAGTTGTAGACAGCAATAAGGTCACCCCTGAGCCTCCTTTTCTCCAGGCTAACCAATCCCAGCTCCCTCAGCCTCTCCTCGTAGGGCTGTGCTCAAGGCCTCTCCCCAGCCTCGTCGCCCTTCTCTGGACACGCTCAAGCATCTCAATGTCCCTCCTAAACTGGGGGGCCCAGAACTGAACACAGTACTCAAGGTGTGGTCTAACCAGTGCAGAGTACAGGGGCAGAATGACCTCCCTGCTCCTGCTGACCACACCATTCCTGATGCAGGCCAGGATGCCACTGGCTCTCTTGGCCACCTGGGCACACTGCTGGCTCATGTTCAGGCGGGGTATCAATCAGCACCCCCAGATCCCTCTCTGTCTGGCTGCTCTCCAGCCACTCCGACCCCAGCCTGTATCTCTGCATGGGGTTGTTGTGGCCAAAGTGCAGCACCCTGCACTTGGAGCTATTGAACGCCATCCCCTTGATGTTGATCTGTTGGAAGGTAGGAGAGCCCTGCAGAGGGACCTGGACAGGCTGGATGGGTGGGCAGAGGCCAATGGGATGAGATTTAACAAGGCCAAGTGCAGGGTTCTGCACTTCGGCCACAATAACCCCAAGCAGCGCTATAGGCTGGGGACTGAGTGGCTGGAGAGCAGCCAGGAGGAAAGGGACCTGGGGGTACTGATAGATAGTAAGCTGAAGATGAGCCAGCAGTGTGCCCAGGTGGCCAAGAGAGCCAATGGCATCCTGGCCTGCATCAGGAACAGTGTGGCCAGTAGGACAAGGGAGGTTATTCTTCCCCTGTACTCAGCACTGGTCAGGCCACACCTTGAGTACTGTGTCCAGTTCTGGGCCCCTCAATTCAAGAAAGATGTTGAGGTGCTGGAACGTGTCCAGAGAAGGGCAACAAAGCTGGTGAGGGGCCTGGAGCACAAATCCTATGAGGAGAGGTTGAGGGAGCTGGGCCTGTTTAGCCTGGAGAAAAGGAGGCTCAGGGGTGATCTTATTACTGTCTACAACTACCTGAAGGGGCATTGTAGCCAGGTGGGGGTTGGCCTCTTCTCCCAGGCAACCAGCAACAGAACAAAGGGACACAGTCTCAAGTTGTGCCGGGGTAGGTATAGGCTGGATGTTAGGAAGAAGTTCTTCACAGAGAGAGTGATTTCCCATTGGAATGGGCTGCCCAGGGAGGTGGTGGAGGCACCGTCCCTGGAGGTGTTCAAGAAAAGACTGGATGAGGCACTCAGTGCCATGGTCTAGTTGACTGGCTAGGGCTGGGTGATAGGTTGGACTCGATGATCTTGGAGGTCTCTTCCAACCTGGTTGATTCTATGATTCTATGATTCCTTGGGCTCTGCCCATCTGCCCAGGCGGTAAAGGTCCCGCTGCAGAGCCCTTCTGCCCTCCAACTCAATCACATCTGCCCCCAAAGTCAATGCACTTTGTGCTAGAAAACCAGAGGAGATACACCCATTCACTCTGCCTCTAACCTTAATATAGGAGTATCAGCAAAGAAAGGGACATGAGCCAGTATCCATGAAAAATGTTATCTAAGAGATAACAGCTCTTCCTGTGAACACCCGCTGAATCTCCTCTTACCTGTTCACCCAAGCATCTGGGATGTTATGGGCAGCATAAACAGTGAAGCTGAGCTGGGAATCTAGGCTGATGTCTGCACACAACGGGATTTTAGGTATGCTGGCAAGCTGGAAATTCACATCAAAGCTGCTGCTGTAAACATGGATGAGACAAGAAATGGCCATGGAGAGCTCAGTCACAGCAGCCTCTATTAACGCTGGGAAAAGAGACAAAGAGACAAATAAAGGTTAGCAATAGGTCACCTATGAAGAATCATATTTATCTTAAGCCATCAGTTACAGCTTTGAAATGCTTCCTAGTAGAATTTAATTAAAATGACATGAGCTACCAAGTGAAGCCAATTAGCCATCTGTGCTCCTCCATCCAGCCTTAGCTCCTTCCTGCTGGATCATTAACAGTCTGTCAGTGCAGCGCTTTCAAAGGAAGGCATTTCCAAGGCAAGCATCTTACACCACAGTAACTTGGTCTGTGCCTCAGATAGGCCATTTTAATCTGTTAATCATTTTCCTGGAAAGATCTTTATGATGTGTTTTCTAATTGCAGCATCTGAGTAGCTCCTTAGTTCAAGGGAACTGGTGATGCAGCAGGAAAAGGGAGAGAAGGCACTGGTTTAACATTGAGACTGTTGTAACCATAGGTAATCAGTTCCTGAAATACATAACATAGATGTAACAGCAGGCACAATCTGACATAGTCGGATTCAGATGGTCACAGTGCACAGTGATGGAGATGTGGTGTGCAGGCTAAACCCTCACTTATATCACATCTATTTATGCTACTGCCTATGGCTTCAGCTTTGCAGTTCTCTTTCTCTGCAGTTACTGGCTTTTATCCATCCTCCTTCTCTCTGTGTATCTGGAGCAGCCAGGGATTGCCTGATTGACAGTGAAATTAAACCCCCTGGTCCGAGCAGCCTCCATCGAGTGAGCAGAGCTGGTACAAGCACTGAGGCAAGGCAAGGGTTAAGAGACAAGTGTCAGATTGCATTTTACCATTCCAAGATCAGCATAATTCATCTTCCAAGAGAAATAACCCAACTTCTCTTTGCCATCCTCTCCTCTAACTCATGATCAAAAACATACTCTCGCCACCTTTTCCAGTCCCTGACATACTCTCTAAACCCGTCTGGCCGCAGTGTCCAGCAGCCACCCATTGGATGCTTAATGGTGTCTCCCGAGAAAACAATCATTTCCAGGAACAGCAAGCCTGGCCCTTGCTTGTATTAGCTCCTCACCCTCAGGACAGGTGCAGGACTGATGTAACACTAATACTGAGCAGATGCAGTTTCCCACCACCAATTTCAAACCAAATGATTACTGTTTCCACCTAGTAGTTGAAGAATAGAATGGTTTATCCCTTGAAACAAATTTAGAAGTCTCCTGCTGCCCAGAAATCAATAAAAAATATCTCTCTGTTTTATCAGCCGTGGTAAATTTTGTCTAATTTGGGTGGGTTTTTTTGAGAACTAAGGGCTTGTAGATTCAGAAACTTGTCTTGTCTAATCCTGCAACCACAGCAACAACTTAGAGTTGAAAAGCCATGCTGAGATTTGAAACTACTGCAAGAAACGTGAAACACAACCACACTGCAAAGCAAAAAAGTGATTTTTTCTGAGGCAGAGTGGGTTTGTCCTAGGAAAAGGAAGAGACATTTCCAGTTCCATATAGGAAGACTCTCAGAAAACCTTTGTTTTTATGATCATATCCAGTATCAGCTATCAACCCCAAGTGCAATTTGCAAACCTTTACACCCCCCAAATGTAATGGCAACTTCATTAAATGCATCACCATCAAGGTATCTGAGTTCTGTCTTTACTTGAGAAGACAGCAACTGCAGCAGTTCAGTTGGAAGAGACCATTGGTTTCTAACCATAAGTTCCTGGTGCACACCAGATTTTCTGGGGTGGGTCCCAGAGGACTACTGAACAGATTCCAACAGTTGCTTGTTATGCCTGCTCTGGTGAAATCCTTGCCTGAAGTAGCAAGGCTCTAGATATTGCATAAAGATTCCTCCACCAGCCTTTGAGAAAGGTGGTGAATGACAAGTATCAGACCTCTGATCGTCTTCACTTAAGGATTAAAGCAGTTTCTAAACAAACTACTGAGTGAGGTTTTGATTTCAGTGTTTTTCTCTTCTGTGATAGAGAGAAGCTATAATGAATTCAAAATACATCTCATCCTCAGGGTAACAGCTATCACTTGGGCAAAGAGGTGGAGAATAAAAAGTTGGAGTAACTGTTTGTTCTTGCTGTTCAAATTTGATCCTTTTTCCTTCAAGAGAAACAGGAACACATAGAAGAGACAGAAGAGCAGAAATGCAAGATGCAGTCCGTCTCCTTGGCTGTCAATGCTGACTTCATCTGCAATTGTGGGGTTTAGTTTTCCAGAGATCAGGGGGGAAAAACATTGCCAGCATTGAGCTAAGGTGGTGATTTCACTTTGCTTTTGGGTTACAGGCTTGCAAGCCTTTGCGTGCCTGCAATTCTAGCTGGCTAAGCACAATCAAGTAAAAAGAGGGGGAAGAAAATGAGGAGGAAAAGGAAATGGAAGTGATTTGAGCAGGAAGACACAACTCACCAGCTAGCTGGTTTCCACTCTACTTACTTTACTTCTCTTGAACAGGTGAATATATCACGTAATTTTGTCTCAGGCTCAGTGTTCCCAGGTCAGTGGGTGGGAGACCCACGGTGTTATCACGACGATGAGCGCCGAGAAGATGGAAACTGAGAAACACTTGTGATGGCAAAAGGAAAGATGTGTGGAATGGCTTTGCCCTCCTTTTGGGGTCAAGCCTAGGTTCCAGCAGATAGGTTTTGATTACAACAGCAAGTGAGGATGCAATAATCAGACATGCACATGATAACTAGGGTTTTCTGCCAATGCTCATTAGCCTAAGTATTTGGCTTGGGTTTAGAAGTTAGAGTAACAGGAGCAGATGCAGGGCATGTAATCCATTACCACAGCAATGGAAGTATAGCACTGCATGGAAGAGGTCAGTCTGAAATTTGATGGCTTTGGATAACTTTGCATGTTAGTTTCTCCACAGAATGACTACAGGTCAGGAATCTTCTGACTTGTTGCATTTTCTATTAGTATAGGACTGAAAGGATTCTCAAATTGTTATGGAACTTGAGTATGCCATGGTCAAGCAAAGAAGCATCACCCTTTATAGTTGAAGATTTCCTGGCATAAATAGGTGCAGACAAATAGAGGGTAAAAAAAAAATAAATAATCTGATCCCTTTACTGTTATTCAATAAATCAAATTGTCCTTGAGGAAGCTGCCAAGTAAATGAAGTCCTAATTTGGAAATACCTTCAAGCAGAGGGAAGTTTTAGATCCTTACTGGACAAGTGTCCTGAACAACATGTAAATGAAGTTGTTTCTAAGGCAGCTGTTGACTAAGATCTATTCATTCTTCTCACTATCCACAAGTAGTTGCTCTTAAGAGTCTTGGGATAAATTACTTTATTCAAGGAAGAAGAATCCTACAAACTGTATTTACCTTCTGCACCTGTGCATCCTACCCCAACACCCTGGCCCTCCAGCTGCTCAGGTTTTCCTGGCAGCCTGCAAATGCAATTCTAATTCTTTGTTTGCTGCTCATGAAGTTGAATAAAGGTGAAACAAGAAGCCTGGCATTTAGAATTCTTCATGGGAACCACCTCTGTGTTTGAACGGCTGCCACCATCGTCTAGTTGGTTCACCTTTTTCCCTCTCTGAGCACACTGTAATTGAGAAAATCAGATAGAGGGGGAAAAGAAAGAGGGAAACAAAAGCACTGTTGAGGCCATTCTTCCCTTCTAACAAAGCAGAGAGAGAGAGACACTCCCAGCTACCTCAAAGTTCAGATGGAGGGCCCTTCAAAACCATCCACATAGCATCCCTGGCTGCACATCACAGCCCAGCCAGAGGGGTAGAACAGAATCTGTGCAACAATCTGGCTGTATCCTCTGAGAACCCAATACAGGCACCCACAGCAAAGGAGACTCCTGCTCATCCCTCCATCTGCAAGGTGCTCTGCAGTAATGCTAACAGATCAGCTCTGGGAAACTCTGTGCCACCTACATATGTGTAAAGTAACACTTTACCTTTGCCTTGTGTTTCCACACTCTGAGGTGAGCTCTGTAAAGACAAAACCCAAGGGAAAAACTGTCAGTTACTCAGAACAGACCAGAGAGCAGTTATAATGGCTTTAGGAGCAGTACCCATGGAAAAGAAGGTGAGAACTGGAAGGATGTATCCCAGCGTTATGACGACAGAAGACACGACTGGGGGTCAGGGTGCCATGACCTGCTTTCTCCAGCTCTTCCACCTCTTTCTGCTAGCATCTCAGACAAGCCACTCAGGATCTGATTTCTGACAGCGTTTAGGCATGTCAGGATACAAAGAAGCACCTACCAACATTCAAGGTGCAGACACATTTCCAGCCTCTGCATTGGTATAAGAGAGATAAGAACACCCTTTTGCATGCCTCCTCTCCTCCGGCGTGAATCCCACGAGCACACTGAGCACACAGGCAGAGCCTCAGCATCTGTCCAAAACTGAGCACCAAGCCTTCTCTCAAGTGGCCCACCTTCCACCTGTGCCAAATCAGCAAAGACAGGCAAGCAGAGACAGCCACGAGGAAGTACTGGGTGCATGGATTTAGGGAGTGTTTATGCCGTTGGTGCCCAAACACAGCTCTTGTATGTGGATTCCCACCTCTCACACCACACTGCTGGCAGCAAGAACTGGATACTCATGAGCACTGGAAGGACAGATCTGGTTCTCTCTTTGGTTGTTTTTTGTTGGTTTGGTGGTTTTTTGGTTAAAATAAACTCTACTCCAATAAGTGCATAAGCTTAATAACTGCCATCAGCCCGATGTTTCTCCAAGCTTCTCAGATACAGGGCAAAACTCAGTATGGCTACACTGACTCTGCCTCCCCACCCACACAGGAAGAAACACCATGGCAGGTAGCTCTGCACATCCTGGTGGCATAGGTGGCAGCTAAAGCCCAGAGATGCAGGTGGAACTCAGCCTCAGCTCAAGGGCAAGCACAGGTGACCAGCTTCACCTGATGGCTGCTCAGTCTGCCACATCTCTGCCAGGCTCTGGCAGACTTGCATGTACAAAGGTGACACAGAAATAAGCCAGAGGTACAAATCCTGACCAGAGACACTAGCAAGCTAATTCTGTGTTTCAGCATTGCCCATGGCTAGCACCACTTGAATCCACAGCCCTTTACAGTCACTAATCCCTTTGCATCAAGTCAAGGATGCTCCACATAACTACATATGTAGTCAGCAAGATGCTTCTTAAAAATTACAACACATACAGAGGTGACCTAAGAAAGACAAGGCTGGATGCACGTTCTCCCTCTGCTGCCCAGCTTGAAGCTGCTAGTGTTCGATAATATGAAAAGGAGTCAAATGCTTACTTCAGGGGAGGAAAAAGCAACATCCAAGATGAGAAATGTTTGTTTCTGCAATCTCTATAATGCAAAGAGACACATGAGAACAGATCTTTGTTCAGCTCTCTCACATTTTGGAAAGCAAACAACCTTTTGGAACAGCATTTACAATTTCAGCACAGTGTGGCTCATTTAATACATAGTGGATTAATGCCTGTTCTGGCAGGACTTGATCTCCTAGGACATTTTATGAGCTGCTTCAAGAAAGCAAGAAAAAACAAAAGGAGATGAAAACCATTAATTGTGCAGCTGGCCAAAAGTACCCCCCACATGGATTCTAAAATCCCAAGGGCAGGTTGGTTAGAGACTGAATGAATCACATGGATAGGGAAACACAATCAGTTAGGAAGAAGCTATCATTGGGACCTCAGTACTGGCAGTGGGGAAGCAAGAAGGAGATAATAAGTACAGTATAACTAGCACAAAAGACTGGAAGGAAATGCTCTGGTTGGTTTGGGTTTCTTTGTTTTTGGTTGATTGGTTTTGTGGTTTTGGTTGGTTGGCTTTGGGGGGTGGTTTTGTGTATTTTTGGTTGGCTGGCTTTGGGTGGTGGTTCTGGTTGGTTGGTTTTGGGTGGTGGTTCTGTGACTTTGGTTGTTTTTTTTTTTTGTGGGGGGAGGTGGTAGGGGTTTGGTTGGGATTGGTTTCATAAACCCAGAATTAAATTGGAGCACATTGAGATCTTTTTCTTGAAGTATGCAAGAACAGAATTACAGATGCAGATGCACACCTGCACAGATGCAGAAGTACACCTGCACAGATGCAGATGCACAAATAGATACTGTCCCCCTATGTAATTTACATTTGAAAGAGTAAGCAGTAGTTTCTCTGAGGCATCACACACATGGAGCTTGCCAAATGAAGACATTAAAAGGTATTCCATACAAACCCACCCCCTACATTACCCCAAAGCATCAGGAAAGCATGGTAAAAAGGCAGTTAGAACTCTTTTTTTCCTCCTGGCATCTCTCTCTTACACAATGTGTGATGCTACAGCATTGAGATGTATCAGGTAGTCCAAAAAAATGTCACTTCTCTTCTGGTGCAATTTGTCTGAAGAAAAGCCTCTCTTCTGTCTAACAAAAAGAGTGCAGGGTACTATGCTGATGAAAATAATCAGCACAATTCAAGCAGACTGACAGGATACACTAATCTCTTGAGGATTTAATACTTGTCTTGGTGCCCAGAATTCACATCACTTGTGCCTACACTTGGTAGAACTCAAAAAAGGTTTAAGGGAATGTGTGTCTCAAACAACATCCAACTGCTGAGTACTAATGTTGGCCACAGACATTCATACAGAAAGGAGAACTGCTCTATTGTCTGTGTGTAACTATCGATGAGTAGGGATAAAATCTTACTTGTTACACTCACATACTGCTCTGTACACAGCAGTTGATATAATGCCATAAAATGGGAGAGTGTCCACATTATGGAACATGCTGAAATACATTTTATCCTTTTCATGACACTTAGAGTTCAGCTGCTCTGGAGACAGAGGAGGCTCCTTAGCAAACCAGAACAGAACTTCTTCTAGACGGCTGCTAATCAACAGTGCCAGAACTGATTTCTGAGGGCAGTTAAAGGCTCCTTAGGCAGCAGCGGTGGTGCTTGCTGCTGCAGAAACACTTTGGGGTTTGGGGGTTTAATACTTCTTTTTTAAACTCCAATTCTTAGTCAGGGTTGCTTCACCAAGGAGGGAATAAGGGGAAGAGGAGTGTCAGGCAAGGTCAGAGACAGCCTTTACAGAAAGGCTTCAAGGGACAGACAAGCAGTCCAGCTAACCAAGACTGAAAGGGCACAAAGCCTCAATGACTTAAAACTTGAAAAGAGGAGTAACAATCTAGTCAGCACTCTCCAAGAGAAGTGTGAAGCAGCTTCTCACCTGAATATTAGGACAGAAAAAATGTTTTAAGGCCAGCGATCAAATGTTCAATCAGGGCAGACTCTTTCTAACTCACAAGAGGGCCTTCAGGAAGAGTATAATTTCACTTACTACAGGTGAAAAAGCAGCATCATTGCCATCACCACCACCAGTCGTCATTTTAAGCCTCTGGAGATTACAGCCAGGATTAGTAGCCTACTGAGTACTTCCTTGCTCTGAAGAGCTTTTAATTTAAACAGGTGAACAGCAAGAGGGAAGTGGATGTTACAGCCTCTGAGTAAGGAAGTACATGGAAGCCGGCTCCACAGAACCTGGGGACTGGTACAGCAGCGCTGGAGGCTGCACAGATGCTGAAGAAGGAGCAGTGGCAACCTGGGGACACCTGCAGCAGGGTATTCTGTTTGGTGGAGTTTTGTTTGTACAACAGCACAGGTTAGGTCATAATTCAATTATTTGCCCAGTAACAACCACTTCACCTCCAAAATAAAACCAGTATTCATATATGTACACCCCCACCCCCACCCCTGTACATGAGAGGAAGTGAGAGGAGAAGCAGCAGCCAGCGTGAGCACCAGCAGAAACTCCAGGCTGGAAGAAGATGACCTCCACTGTTTGGGTTTTAGCCTGTTATGCTGTTCTTTGTGGCATGACAGATGGGGGTGTGTGAGTGCTCAGGACAGCACACACTGATGTGAAGTGACATGGCTTTTCCACCACTGCACCTATCCTCTTGCTGGAGTTCTGAGAGGATGGGGCTGAAGAGGGACTCGGGCACACTCGGCAAACTCAACATACGGCAGTCACAGGAGGCACTTTACACGCTGGGTTCACAAAGCTGACCTGATCACTCAGACACAAAACACCCACCAAACTTCCCTTGACTCCAAGTTTTTTAGTAAATTAGCCCCAATACATTTCTTCTGCTCTAATTCCTCCTTAAAGAGAGCCATGCTCTGTTACCGTCCTCTCTCTGGCTTCAGTGGACTGTCACAGTTTAAGAGTAGTGTCTTACTTGCAAAGCAAATTTTCCCAGAGACTTGGAGAGAGAGCCAAGGGATGCACATCCCTAAAGGGGCTGAACAAAGTACAACAGATGTATTTACCCCATTTCATTGGCTTGTTATTTTTCAATATAGTTGGGAGCCCAGAGTGTTCTTGCTCTCTTGCTTGCTTATTTTTCCCACTGTCTCTCCCTCTGGCCTTGCCTGCTCTCTGCCAATCATGGTTTAGGTAAGAAGAAAGAGATAACAGTGTGGTAGCCTGGACTTTGTGCAGGGGAGAGAAGGGGCTTAGCTGGGCTATTGGCTAGCTGCATATACACAGAAGTACTTGAATGTTTATTACCTGTTATATGGAGCCTGCTTTTGTAAATAGTAATTACATTACAATTCAAAGTTCTGAGCAGTGTACCCATTCACCTTGGGGGAGTAAAGCCCAGAAGTTTAAGCCCTGTAAACCCACCATGCAGACCAAGCTCTTTATCCATCTCTTAGGAAATATCTGGGCTAACAGAATACTTTTCTCAAGGGCAAAATACTGATCTGCCTGATGCCTCTCAGGACAGCCTGGCTTGAACTGAAAAGTGGATCATGTGAATCCCTTATTACTACTTTTGATCTCTTTATCTTCTGAATTTGCCCTCTAATACACAGGAAGAGTTTTTCCTAAATGAAGAAATTCTTCTGCCCATTTCACCTGATGTGCCAGGTAAAATGTGTGCTAGCACAGACCCATTTATCCTGCAAGTCACCCAGAATAGCAACTTTTGCAGAAACAACATTTACAGTGAGTCATGGCCTAGCAGGGAACCAAGAGAATCACAGAATCAAGCAGGCTGGAAGAGCCCTCCAAACTCAGCCAGTCCAACCTAGCACCCAGCCCTGCCCAAGCAACCAGACCATGGCACTAAGTGCCCCAGCCAGGCTTGGCTTCAACACCTCCAGGCACGGTCACTCCAGCACCTCCCTGGGCAGCCCATTCCAATGCCAATCACTCTCTCTGACAACAACTTCCTCCTAACATCCAGCCTAGGCCTCCCCTGGCACAGCTTGAGACTGTGCCTCCTTGTTCTGCTGCTGCTTGCCTGGCAGAAGAGCCCAAACCCCTATACATCCTTCGGCACAAGTTGTAGCCAGGTAAGGTTGGTCTCTTCTGGTCACAAAATTGATGATCCTGATTCAAACTTCAGCTTTAACAAGAGAAACAGGACATAAGCTGGCCTCTTTTACCTGTAATTTCACCAGCGGCACCGCACGGAGTTTCTCAACTGCATCAGTAATATCTCTGGTTTCCACAAAACACAGAACCCTGCAGACTGCTTTGGCTGCTTCGATCACATTATCCACTGCATGCTGTAGGTAGGCAAGAAAGAGAGACAATATAAAAACCCACCCAAACAACAGAAAAGCCAAGCAGAAGTCACATCACTTCCCCTTTCATGAGAAACACCTCACCACGACATTTATGCCAGTCAGGGTGCACAAAATCCTACCTGCTGAACAAGAGTTCAAACAGTTCTGGAGCCCCCAACACAAGCAGGATATGGAAATGTTGGAGCCAGTCCAGAGAAGGCCACAAAGATGCTCAGAGAGCTGCAGCAGCTCTGCTTTATGGACAGCCTACAAGAGTTGGGGCTTTGCAGCCTGGAGAAGAGAAGGCTTTGAGGACACCTTGGAGTGGCCTTCCAGTATCTGAAGGGGGCTACAGAAGGGTTGAGGAGGGACTATTGACAAGGTCTGATAATGACAGGATGACTTATAAGGACAACTTACAGGATGACAGTTAATGACTTAGGGGTGTTGCTGGATCAGAAGCTCAACAGGAGCTAGCAGTGTGCACTTGCAGCCCAGAAAGCCAAGTAGAGCCTGGGCTGCAGCAGCAGAAGTGTGGCCAGCAGGGCCAGGGAGGTGATTCTCCCCTCTGCTGTGCTCTGCTGAGACCCCACCTGGAGTACTGCATCCAATTCTGGAGCCCCTGGGACAAGAGAGATGTGGAGATGCTGGAATGTGTTCAGAGCAGGGCCAGAAGGATGCTCAGAGGCTGCAGCAGCTCTGCTGTGAGCACAGACTGAAAGAGTTGGGGCTGTGCAGGCTGCAGAAGAGGAGGCTCTCAGGGGACCTTCTTGTGGCCTTCCAGCATCTGAAGGGGGCTACAGAAAAGCTGGGGAGGGACTTTTTAGGCTGTCAGGGAGTGACAGGAGTGGGGGGAATGGAGCAAAGCTGGAGGTGGGGAGAGTGAGGCTGGAGGTGAGGAGGAAGTTGTTGAGCATGAGAGTGGTGAGAGGCTGGAATGGGTTGCCCAGGGAGGTGGTTGAGGCCCCGTCCCTGGAGGCGTTTAAGGCCAGGCTGACTGAGGCTGTGTGCAGCCTGCTCTAGGGTAGGGTGTCCCTGGGCATGGCAGGGGGTTGGAACTGGCTGATCCTTGTGGTCCCTTCGAACTCCGGCTGCTTCTATGAAATAAGGTGACAAAGTTGGTACCTAAGGCTTGTTTTGCAGCAAACCATTGACTGCTCTGAGCTTCATGAGCATAAAGTACTGCAACAAGGCTTCTGAGGCTAACATGAACCCAAAAGGACAGGCAAACTTCCTGAGCTTCTTATAATCCTGTGCATTTTCCCCCACTACTGTCTCCTACCCATCTGAGTGAGAGCTGGCAGGCAGCAGTGTCCTTCCTAAAGATAGTGACTCTGTGGGAGGCTGCATCCTCTGACACCTGTGGACTGAGCACTTCTGCAACCAGCTTTGCTGCAGAACCCACACACCTGTATTTCAAACGACTACACCTTACTGATTGTACCTGCAGGTCTTTAAATGCTGCTGTATCTAAAAGACCTCTGCATGAAACACTTGGGGAAACTCGAGGGGGAAAAGCAACTTAGATCCTGCAGGAAGGCAAATGCCAATCTCCAAACAGCAAGTGCTCCATGCTCAGGAAAAGAAATGCAATTATCCACGGGCTTCCTGCACAGTTCTGTCACTTCATTAAAACTTAAAATACACTCTCAGAACAAGCTGGAGCCCTATAAATGTTCTCCACATTTCAGTACTGATAAAGGCTCCTTTCAGTGGGCTGCAGCATGTCTGGGTGCTGATAAAACTCATCTCTTTCACACCTGGAGACAGAAAAATTGTAGCCAGACAAACGTTGTAATTTCAGAGTTAAGGTCTAGAAGCAGCCTGCACCGAGGGGACCACCTCTCACTGACACATGAAATACACAAACGCGTGCAGATGGCCAATTCTGTATCACCTGCCCCGAGCAGGGACCAGCTGTACGAAATAGCCCCAGGAATTTGGTGCTCAGAATTCCTTTAAGTGCAACTTGCTTGGATTGGTTTCAGGAGTTAAAGGTGGTGACATCTTTTCTTAGCAGAGGTTCTAAAGTGAAAAAGGCTGTGGCTGACTGTGGTCACAGGCTCACAGGATGTTAGGGGTTGGAAGGGAAGGAGATCATCGAGTCCAACCCTCCTGCCAGAGCAGGACAATCCTATCTAACACAGATCACACAGGAACACATCCAGACAGGCCTTGAAAGGCTCCAGAGGAGACTCCACAACCCCCTAATTGTATAGAAATTATTATTAGAAGGGATTTTATGCCTATAAAGACACATTCCTGCTGGGAAAGCTCAGAGTAGCAGTACAGTGAAGAATCATAGAACCAACCAGGTGGGAAGAGACCTCCAAGCTCAGCCAGTCCAACCTAGCACCCAGCCCTGGCCAATCAACCAGACCAAGGCACTAAGTGCCCCAGCCAGGCTTGGCTTCAGCAACTCCAGGCACGGCCACTCCACCACCTCCCTGGGCAGCCCATTCCAATGCCAATCACTCTCTCTGCCAACAACTTCCTCAGAACATCCAGCCTAGACCTACCCTGGCACAACTTCACACTCTGTCCCCTTGTTCTGTTGCTGCTTGCCTGACAGAAGAGCCCAAACCCAGCTGGCTACAGCCTCCCTTCAGGTAGCTGCAGACAGCAATGAGCTCTGCCCTGAGCCTCCTCTTTTGCAGGCTGCACACCCCCAGCTCCCTCAGCCTCTCTTCACAGGGCTGTGCTCCAGGCCCCTCCCCAGCCTTGCTGCCCTTCTCTCAACACCTTCCAGCACCTCAACATCTCTCTTGAACTGAGGAGCCCAGAACTGGACACAGCACTCAAGGTGTGGCCTGAGCAGTGCTGAGCACAGGGGCAGAAGAACCTCCCTTGTCCTGCTGGCCACACTGCTCCTGAGCCAGGCTATAGTAACTAAACAGAGACTCAAAGAACAAATGAAGAGTTGTTATTTTTTGCTTTCCTGACTATATATATTTATGCCTATCTTGCTACACTGCACCTCCACAATTTTCTGAGCCATTTGTTAAAGCAAAGCAGTAATTCTGGTTTTAGCTGTTAGAGCTTTGAACTACACTCTGATGCCTCTGAGTGAAAACAGGTTAATGCAGATGACAACCTGCCCTATGTCTTTCACTGGCAACCCTGCTCTTCTGATTAACTCATATGAACTTGGAGTGTCCCTGTGTGGACAAGACTATGTTAAGAAAAACAAACCCCAAACTGTAGAGAAATTTAGCTCTAGAGCAACATCTGCTTATTTGTTGTATAACATGAATATTTGAAAACTGCCCTGTCTTCTCTTCATAAAATCTTAATGATCTCAAGTAATTGCTTACCCAAGGTAAAAAGCTTCAGCATAAACAAATTTAAGAGTGCTTCATTAGAGGTCTGAGGAACAGCTACGGAGCTTCAGCTGCAGAGGCTGGGTTGCAACGCCTCATTAATGTTGAGATTATAGATGTCTTTGAACTCAGGATCTTACCTCAGGTCATCAAACTGCAAGTGAGTGTGAATAACTACACCAATGGGTCTGCTTCAGCAGAGAAATATATGTGCACGTTTGAGCTTGGAGACCTCACTTTGCCAAATGGTTATGGCTGCATCACATTTTGTGCACTAAAAAGAGCCTCCTTGGAGAAGCTGCTTGCAAAGCCAAGATCAGCGAGTACCTGCTTGGTATCAAATCACCTCTTTACTTTCATACAATCAACCAGGTTGGAAGAGACCTCCAAGCTCAGCCAGTCCAACCTAGCACCCAGCCCTGGCCAAGCAACCAGGCCATGGCACTAAGTGCCCCAGCCAGGCTTGGCTTCAACACCTCCAGGGACAGCGACTCCATCACCTCCCTGGGCAGCCCATGGTAGCCCTTTGTACCAGGCATGGGTCAACAGCTTTTAAATGTGGATTTTCCAGAACAAAAGCATCAAAGATGTACACAATGTGGTGAGTGGTTTTGTCTCTATTTACACAATAAGTAGAATATGATTATCTCCATATATTTATTTACCTATGAAAGGATATATTTAAGCACTTATGAGGAGAGGCTGAGGGACCTAGGGCTGCTTAGTCTGGAGAAGAGAAGACTGAGATCATCAACCAGTGTCTATAACTATCTGAGGGCGGGGGGTAAGGAGGAGAGGGACAAGCTCTGCTCACTGGTCCCTGAGATAGAACAAGGAGCAATGGATGGAAGCTGCAGCACAGGAGGTTCTGCCTCAACACAAGGGGGAACTTCTTTACTGTAAGGGTCCCAGAGCACTGGCACAGGCTGCCCAGAGAGGTTGTGGAGTCTCCTTCTTTGGAGCCTTTCAAGGCCTGTCTGGATGTGTTCCTGTGTGACCTGTGCTAGATTGTGTGGTCCTGCTCTGGCAGGGGGTTGGACTGGATGATCTCCTTGGGTCTCTTCAATCCCTAACATCCTGTGATTAAAACCTGGACTCGAATGACAGATGACAGATAAGAAACACAGTATTAATTTTAAGCTTTAACATATAGCTCAAAAGGAAGCTGCATCTTGAGTTGTAGCCCTGAAAGGGAATATCTCATGGCCACATCAGGATGCACTGATTTTGCTAGTCTTATTCTCTTTCCAGCTCCAGACCCTAAAAAAGTCAGTATAACTTGACACTGAGATCCAAAAGCCATTTGCTTTCAAGCTGCCACTCATATATGCATTTAGACATTCATCCTTAAAACACTAGCTAGCAGAGAAGAATTCTAAGGAGACTTTTTTCCTTCAGGCAAGCAACATCCAATTGGCAGCTGTTTAACCTAATGCTGCAAGCTGACACAGGCTTGAAGATATATCTTAAGTACCACAGAATCATGTTCAGGTTGGAAAAGCCCTTCAGCATCACCATGTCCAACTGACATCCCCCCTCTACAAGATTCACCCCTAAACCATATCCCCAAGCACCACATCCAAATGACCTTTAAACACCTCCAGGCTTGATGACTGCCACCTCCCTTGGGCAGCTCATTCCAGTGCCTGAACACTGGAGGCCACTGCCTCTTGTTCTGTCACTGATTACCTGTAAGTAGGTAAGAGACCAGCAGCAGCCTCTCCAGAACAGCCCTTTAAGGTGGTTGCAGGGAGTGATGAGGTCTCCCCTTATTCTCCTCTTTTTCAAACTAAACAGGCCCACATGTAAACATTTAGCTTGTGAGCTTGCAGTATCAGCAACTGGTTTGGCAGATACATTGCAATCTGTTAGTTGCCACTACTCACCTGCTGACCTGCTTCTACTCTTTACTTACACATTCCTTGACACTGAGGCACAGTTGCTGCTGATATTTTAACTTCATAGCACTTTCTTACTTATAAGACCTGGTTTTATTAAGAGTATTTATATCCTTTCAAAGTCAGGTTAAACAGCCTTAATTAAAACTCTTCCCTAATTGCCTTTGAGACAGGTTAATTATTAGATACCTTTCAAGTAGAAGCTAATGCTTGTAGAGCAAACTGAGAGCAAATACCTCATTTTGCAAGAGATATTCCACTTGATCTCTGTATTTCATTATAGCTGATGCCAGGTTCTGCCTGGAAAACAGGAAAAAGAAAACATCAAGTTAATAACAGTTGGATAAAGAGTACATATTTGGGGCTTATCACTGGGAATAGCTTAGCTGACAGCCATTTCATGCTGGTATAAAATAAGGACAAGAGCTTCTGTCCATGTCACACAATCGAGTCTGGAGCTCCACAGCTTTTTGCTAGTCCTTGTCCAAAGCTGCAGATGCCAAAACCTTCTACTTACACCTGGGGGATACAGCTCCAAAGTGAAAGAGCTTCAGTAAGTGATTTGCTATTGCAGTACCTACTGAACTCCAAATCTCATTTGTATTACTCTTTAAGGCTAAGTGCTTAAATATTATCCTGAAGAGGACTGAACTTAAGTACATGCTACAACACCTTTCCTCAATCACTTCACACACTACAGATGCAGAGAATCAGCCTCTAGAGAACCTCTGTGTTGCATACTAAATCCCAAGTACAGAGTTGCATACACCTCTGCTGCATGGTTGAGTTGTTACAGCTGCCAGGTTTACATGGCCAAACTGCTCCAGCAAGTGCCTTTTCCATAGTACTAAACTGTGAGCTTGTTTCACTTCTGCCACCACTCTGCAGCCACACATCTTTGCCTCACTACAGAAGTTACCACCAACTTATCACAGGCAGATTGCTGTGCCTTAGCAAAACCTCACCAAATTAATTAGGAATACAAATAGGAATAGAAGACCTGTCTAGGCTGAACTCCAGAACTGATGCTTCAGCTGTAAACCTCACTATTGCAGAAGCACAGGCTCCAGCTGCTACTCCAGACAGAGCCAGAGTTTTGCTTCTAAGAAGAAAACGAGTCAGTGTCTATGTTTCAAGTGAAATGGTGCCGTTTGGCAGCTGAAACAAAACAAAAACGTGCCTGTGAGACCACAGCTCAGTTTGTTCCACACAGGAATGCACCTTCCTTGTTCTTTGACAACTCACTCTGTAGGGTGAAATCCTGAGCAATCAGTAGAGCAGCTACAGTTCCTACTTCCACACCTTGCTTAGCCCATGACTGGTAAAACAGACACACTGCTTCCTTGATGGCCCTTGATGGTAGGTAGAATTTGCAACACTGTTATGAAAAAGTGGAGATTGCAATTCCCATTCCTCCTTGAGTGTTTATTTTGGTCTATCATTTCATCCCTGACTTTTTTTCCTCCCCCTCTTTGCCCGGACTCTGTGCCAGGCTGCTTCTCTTCAGAAGGAATTTGCTCCCCATTGCAGTTTGGTAGCTTAAAGTCACTGAAGTATTTTGATCGCTTCAGAGCAGATGGGATATTGTTCACAGAGAAGCCGTGTGTGATGTATCAGAGCAATCAGAGCTCAGAGCTGCACCTACAGTCCAAAGTACAGGTTTCATGGTGTGTGGTTAGACTTTCATTTATGTACATTTGTGGTATGGCAAGAGAAGGAAGGAGTCATTGCACTGAAATCAGCTTGGAGAACAGAGAAATGTTAGGTGGCCTTCCTGTGCTAATACCAGGGTGCATTTCCCTGTGGCTGTCTTCTATCTGCCTCCTTCCACAGATGCTTTTGCCTTTACAGCTGTCTATTTCTAATCTGCACTGGCCTTATCTGGGCAGGCAGTTTGTGTGTTGAGGAGCTGCCTGGCACTTGCTCCTGTAATCGCATTAAATCACAGCTAAGGCGAGTTGTCACTCTGCTTTGACTGAGTCTGCAGGCAGAACAGCTTTCTTATAGCATTACCCAGCTCCAAAGTAGTCCTGGACACATGAGCTTGCCTTGATGCACACAGGTAAACATCTTTGCTAACATGGTTGCCCTGAATGCAGGGTTCAGAATAGTTTTCCTATGCTATAAAATGTTAGCAGATTTTTCACCAGTTTATTCAACCCTAGGGAATTTTCTGCACAAAGCAGCCACAATTTAACATAATCAACAGGCATCAAACCCAGCAACTTGTAACAATGATCAAAATATCTCTACTAATGCTATCCTGAATCTGTGGCTGTTAGCTAATAATACACGTTTATACCATCCCCTAGGCACGCTTCATGCTTGTACATCACTGACAGCTGTGTGCAAATACGGCCATGCTGTCCAACCCATGAGCATTCAGTGCTTCCTTGACACTGAGGAAATGGCTGGAGCTTTCAGCAAGGCAACATGGCAGAATGGTTTCGAAAAGAGAAGGAAAAGAGAAAGCACAAACAACTCCAGAGTCAGTTTTAGATGCCAGCTGGTCCATACGGAAGGGAGATGACATGGATCTAGCACAGACCCACTGCACTCATTTTTCAGCTTCCTGGCAGCAGCACCTACTCTGGAGCAATGCTGGGAAATGCTGCTTAGCACTGAGCTGTGCCTAACTGCATAGATCAGACTAAGTCACTGTTCTACTTACTGGCACCTCAGTGTCAGAGATGATGGGCCAACAGACTGCAGCTCCTTTGATGCACTCAGTGACTGACATGGAGTTTCGTTTTCAAGCTAAGAAATCAGTGTGTGAAGCAATGTATGCACTACCTGTCTGATTTGCTGCCATTTGCCTGCAAAAATGAGTCTGATTACCACACAAGTATGGCTCCAGTCGATTCTTTTCACTTCATCTCAAGCCAGCTCAAACAGTTCTTTTCCTCTCCCTACCCGATCTAAGCAAATTGAGCTTTTCAGTCGCTATGTTCTCTAAAACACAAATGTTTGCATGCTACAGTCAGCAGTGTAATCATGGTGCACACAAACAGCCCTGAGAATCATCTTAGTTGGTTCATCTAAATAATGAGAGCTGTGAAGACACAGAAATATGGAAAAGTAACCTGTTGGCCTTCCTAAGTGAGCACAGGTTTCCAGAGCCTGCACTCACCCCATTCTACTGCATCTCCATTCCAATGCATCCATCTAGTCCACCTCTGTTATGGCCCTCTCTAGATACAGCTTGTTGCAAACATACATTCCCGTGCAGATGAGCACAAAGATGCTGTTTCAGATTAGGATACAGCTGTTCTGACTAGGAATGGTATCACTGGCTGGCACGCTGGCAAAAGAAGAGAGACTAGGGTGGCACTCCCAACAAGAACACAAGCTTTTCCTCACTGCCAAGCTCACAATCCTTCTCAACATGTTCTGAACACCAAGACTAAGAAACAATGTTAATTTGGAAAAAATCATCTCACAATTAATTAATTACTCTGGCATTACACTCAGCACCAATAAGACCACAGCTAGAGCACTGTCTTCAGTCCTAGGCTTCTCAGTGCAAGAGACACACAGCTGCACTGGGAGAGAATTCAATGAAAGGCCACAAAGGTGATGGAGAGACTAAAGACCAGGTATGTCCCTTAGAGAAAGAGTGAGAGCTGAGACTCTTGAGCCTAGAGAAAAGAAAGCTCAGGAGCCTCTTTGTGATGTATACAACTATCTGAAGGGAAGGTGCAAGGAAGATGAAGGCAGGCTCCCTTCAGCGATGCCAAGAGACAAGACAATGAGCAATGGGCACACACTGAAACACGAGAGGTACTGAGGGTAACTCAGCACTGCTACAAGTTGTCCAAGAGATCATACAAAGAAACAGCTACTCTTAGCTGGCTTGAATTTGCTGCTTTCACTTCATGCTCCCTTTATCCTGCATGGCTCTGCAGACATTCTCAATTTCATAGATGTGCCATCTATAAAACACTCATCTTCTATTACCTCTTCATCAGCATGAAGAAACCTGTACTTACTTGTTTCTCACATCTCTGCTGCCCTTGCCTTCACTTTCTCAGTTTCTATGGCATCATGTTTGAAATGGGAGAAGCAGAACTGCCAGCTGTACTCAAGGTAACTGAATACCTACACTGCCATGGTGGCAGAATGGTTTGGGGCTTTTCATTTAGTTCATTGCAATCCCCAACCTTTGTTTGATCCTTGTTATTTTGCAGTTACTGTGCACCAAGCTGCCATGAAGAATTATTTATTCTAACCCCAAGAACTCATCCCTGCTAGGAAAGTAAACTCAGAGCTTGTGATTCAGATGTGATTTTAAGACTGTTTGCTCTGATCTGCATTTGTGTTCTCAAAATTCCATCAGCTGCTTTAATCACACACTCATCTCAGCACTGTAAAATCCTTCTGCAAATCATCACAGGCAGATCCTGGGCACGTTGCAGACAGCAAACTTCTGTCACTTAGCGATTACTCTCCCCCCCTCCCCCAGCTAAGTTACAAATGCAGCTGAAAGAACAGGACTGCTGGAAAAAGGTTTTCTCCTACTCATCAACAATCCATGGGAGAAGCAGGAGACAGTGATCAGGCTTTTGCTTTTTCAACATTTGCTGAACTTGTGGTTGAAGAAGGAAACTGTTGCCCTGCAGTATCAGAGGGCATTTTGTGGACCACAGCTGATTTGCAGCCTAACATCTCTCAGCACATATCCCCTCCTAAGGCCCTCTCTGGCATGGAAAGGCCTCACACTTTGCACCACAAGACATAAACCGGTCAGTAAGCAGCGCGTGTGTAGCCTGCAGGACTGCTTTGATCCCTGCAGAAACGAAACTGAGATGGGTCCTCAGGAAGCAGCAGATATTCACCTTGAACCAGCCACTACCTCTCTGCCCCTTCCAGCTGCTAAAACAACAGGTGTGGCTTTTACTGTTCTTGGCAAAACCCTTTGTAACACGTTGATGAAAACCATTACAAAAAGCAGGAGCAGCCTCTTTATCTGAGTGCATGAAACAGGACATAATGGAAGTTGAAAGAGGAATCCATCTCATTTAGTGCTTGCCCATGGTAGGCTACCTTTTGACTCAGATGCACTCGGAGTGCCGAGCTGGAAACTTGCTGTAGCTAGCCTCCAGTGAAAATCAAAGCAGACATCACTCAGCTGTGAAAGCACCAGGCACAATGAAGAGCAAATCTATTATTTTTACAGTAGTTACTACTAAAAATCCTGCAAAAGCAATGCATGCAAAAGTGATGATGCCTTCAAATCTGGGAAACCTGAGACTTTTAAGGTGATCTCCAGTGACCTGAACGGAAGGGAATGAGGAAGAGAATAGTAGGGTCTGAAAATAAGACTCCAACCAATCCAGCATCAAACCAATTTTCTTTCTCTTTGGTATCATTACCATCCTGAGTAGGTCTTGGAATTGTCCTTTGGAGCCAGGAGGCTCAGTACAGAGAGAAGAAGCAGAGATATTGTTAAATAGCAATGTTCTTACAGAGTCAGTCTCCAGGCACAAGTGTCTTCTAGCAGCTGGTCCACACCAAACCTCCTCTGGTCATCCTCGTGCTGTGGAAGAAAGGCATATCATGAGCAACAGTGTTTCAGCAGCAAGAATGTATGCTAGGGGGATTTGCTTGGCATTTTCCAAGGCAGGGTGCTTTTTTTAGGAACTCCTCTTTCAGAGTGGCCAGGATGTTTTGGTCTGAAGTTTCATTTGGTGCATGTCACATTACACAGGCTGTGCCGAACCGCGGGCAAAAGCAGACTGTCACAGTAGTGCCTTCTAGCTACACTGAAATTAAGCCTGCAGTTTGGCCTCATAAACCTTGGCTCTGCTGTCTTGCTAGGGACAGCAGCAAGCACCCTTCTGTAATGCTAACACACCAGTCATGCAGTGGAAATCACTTGGCATCCACAGTGTCCCTAATGCTTCCTTTCCAAGGGAACAAACACGATGCAGAACATCTCTAGCGCCCCTTGCAAACCCTCTGAAGGAAGAGGTCGATAGGTGGCTTCAGCAGCAAGTTTCAGTGACAGACACCACTGAGGATGAAACACCTTAGACCTCAGTGTCCCACAAATGCAGCTCTCTGAGAGATTTGCTTGGCTGGAAGCAGGTTTGTAGCTTTAACTCCAGCAGACAGAGAGCAGCAAGCCCCACAAGGTGCAATGAACCAAGAGCATAGAGAGGATGCGCAAGAAGAAAGGACCTGTGCTCATGGGGGGAGACTCTTGTTAAAGGGCAGCCAAGGGCTATCTGCTGACATTAGAGGGAGTCACACTGCCTCCCCACAGCTAGCAGCTGGGATGTTGCAGAGGGTGCCACTTGGCAAAAGCACAGACTACTGTTATTATTTGTTCATGTCGGCATGAATGACACTAGCACCAAACTGAGGCAGAAGCAAGAGAGAATATAATGCCCTAGGGGAGAAAGTGAAGCATTCTGGTGCCCAAACCTCCTATTCTTCCATATTGCCAGTTCAAGGACTGGAGGCAGACAGAAGCAGACACATGGCACAGATCAATTTCTGGCTATACAGTGGTGTCACCATGAGAGTTTTGGCTTTTCTGATAATGGGACCTTTTGTGAGGGCTACAATTTGCCAGGAAGGAATGGAATCCATCTGTCTAAAAGACACAGAATCACAGCAACATTCCATTTGGAAAAGCCCCTTAGCATCTCAAAGTCCAACCAAGAACCCTACTCTACAAGGTGTGCCATAAACCATACCTCCAAGCACCACATCCAAAGGACTTTTAAACACACCCAGAGCTGGCAACACAATCACCTCCTTGGACAGCCCATTCCAATGCCTGACCACTCTTTCCTAGCCAGGCCTGTGGTGTTGCTTGGGGTTGTTGTGACCCAAGTGCAGGACCTGGCATTTGGCTTTGTTCAAGCTCACACCATTGATCCAATCTATGCAAGTCCCTCTGTAGAGCCTCTCTAGCCTCATGATGATCAACACTGCCACCCAACTTGGTGTCATCTGCAAACTCACTGCTGACACACTCTGTGTCAAGGTCATCGATAAAGACATTAAACAGAAGTGGTCTCAACAGTGAGCCCTGAGGAACACCACTTGTGACTGGCCACCAGCTGCATGTAACTCCACTGACCACCACTCTTTGGGTGTTTTCATCCAGCACTGCTTTGTCCAGCAGAACTGTGCTCATCCAAGCCACGAGCAGTCAGTCTGTCTAGGGGAATTCTGTGGGCAACAGCGTTGAAGGCTTTTTGAAAGCCTAGGCAGACAACATGCACAGCCTTTCCCTCACCCAATAGTTGTGTCATCTTGTCATAGATGGAGATCAGGTTGGTCAGGCAGGACCTGCCCTTCATAAACCCATGCTGACTGGGCCTGGTCCCCTGGTTGTTCTCTCTATGGTGTGTAACAATGCTTGAGATGCCCTGCTCCATGACCCTCCCTGGTACCAAGGTCAGACTGACAGGTCCATAGCTTCCCAGATCCTCCTTTCTTGCTTCCTTGCAGACAGGGGTCTCATTTGCTACCTTTCAGTCCTTTGGCATCTCCCCAGTTAAGCAGGACTTCAGGTAAATAATGGAGAGTGGCTTGGCAAGCACATCTGCCAGCTCCTTCAGCACCCTTGGGTGCAGCCCATCTGGCCTCTGTGTGGCTCTAACTGGTGCAGCAGATCACTGACCACTGCCTAATTAACTGTGATGACACGGGGAATCTTTGGCAGCCAGCTGGCTTTAAACTGAAGGACTTGGTGGAGGAACCTGAAATGGTAATGCTCAAGCCAACTTCAGCACCACAACCAACTGGGGAATTAACCAAGCCAAGCAGGGCAGTGTAAAGTGTGTCTCAGCTGTCTCCCTAAAGGAGAACTAAAAGCCAACCACATCGAGTGTTCTGCATACCACAAACAAGGGCAACTTGAATGCTTATCATACAGAAGAGTTGATACCCACATGCCCCTGTGGCAGCAGTCAGACTACAACCTCAGTGGAGACTCCTATAAAAGTCACATATTCCAAAACTCAGCACTCAAAGATTGTAGAGCTCACAGGACAAACACTCCCCAAGAGGTAAGTGCAGACAGCTCACAAAAATAAAGAGGGACTGCATATGTGCAAAGCTGTCTGAGCCAGCTGAAGAACCCTAACACCCTCCACGTCTGTGCCTTTGAAAGAAGTGGTTTAAAAAGGCCATGCTACTTTCACCTGTGTTTACATCAATTCTGAGAGAGGGAAATGTTCCATAACCTGCGTCTAAGTCTGTGACTGTCAAACACATTTCATGCCTAAAGCCCCAAGGTTCAGAGAACTGCATGAACAACAACCAAGAATTGACTCTGAGCTGCAGACTACCTCACATCCTTCAGTTTCATGTGCCTGGAGCAGGCTTCAGCAGACCCACAGAGCTCTGCAGAACCGGGTGCAGAGTGGACAGAAGAACACACCGCAGCTTGCAGTGCACCACTCTGTCTCCTCCACTAGGTTTTGCCCGGTCCTGGCAGTTTTGCTGGTGCTGCTGTCTGCGAGCAGAACCTCTGCTCTTATACAACAGCTCTGTCACAAGCATGCCCTGGAGCTGGAGGACAACTCCGAGCCTACGACTTAAGCCAGCTCAAGAGCTGCTCATGTTCTCGGCTATTATTAGTAACCTGAAGTAACTCCACGGCTGGAAGCTGTCAGAGCCATGTCAGTTACTGAGAAGGGTTGATCAATAATTCACTTGAAGAGATCTTAAAATGTCACTATTCCTGGTTAGGCCCTGCTGTAGGTTATTAATTACACAAATTCTTTGAGACAAGAAATGCTTTCTAATGGCCTGAACATGACTAATTTGTCTTTCTAGCTTGTCAGTTACCTGCCTGCAAGACTGTTTTTGTTTGTTTGCAATCATTTTGTCTGCTAACTGCAACCATTTCCAACACGTGAAACAAGAGATGCTCTGTCTGTGCTCCTGGCCTCCACAGTGGGGTGCAGTAGATTAAACCTCGTTTAGACCTGCTGAACTGCAAAAGCAGTGCAGAAGGCTGAGCATATTAACAGAACACCAAGTGTTTCACAGCAGCAGCATTTCAAAGGACATCTAAAGACAAGAAAAGGCTCCCTCCTGTTTGAGGTGCTAAACAACCTCTGTAAAATGCCACACACCTGTTTAACCAGTGGAAAAAGCTCCCCTTCCTATCAGGATGGACCACCGAATTTTCTCATCTCTGATTAGAGAATCACAGAATCAGTCAGGTTGGAACAGACCTTCAAGATCATCGAGCCCAGCTTATTTCCTAACCCCACCTGATCAACTAAACCACGGCACTAAGTGCCCCAGCCAGGCTTTGCTTCAACACCTCCAGGTTCAGCGACTCCACCACCTCCCTGGGCAGCCCATTCCAATGCCAATCACTCTCTCTGCCAACAACTTCCTCCTAACATCCAGCCTAGACCTCCCCTGGCACAATAGCTCAGTGCTCTTTGCTGCCTCTCCATTGCAAAATTCACATCTTCCCCAGATAATCACTAGGTGGGAACCATTCTGAAGAGATCATCCCTTGGATAGGTAAAACACTCCCTGTAAATGGTACATAGACAAAAGATTTCTCCTTCTGTGCTGTTTCACTACACAGCCCTTCTGAACACCACATTGTCCCTAGGAATTTAAGGCTTCTGACCCACTATAGCTTTGTGTTTAAGAGTTGCCTCTGACAGAGCACCTAAGTCAAAAGACAGAGTAGGAGCGGTGCATGGTCAAATCAAACCTAGCAGTCATTATTCAGTGCTACTGCAGCCCACATACACTGGGCCACCCTTTGCCAAGAGAACAGTTGGGTTTTCCCCACCATCATTGCCATTCTCAAGACTTCAGTGTGTGGAGCAAAATCTGCCAGGGGCAGCACTCTCACTTCTGTCAACAGAAGCTGCTCCTTTTCTGCCTTAGTGTAAAAACCAAGTTTCAGCCCATTTCTGTATTAGAAAGATAACCTGATGCTCTCTGGATAAGCCTTATTTGGAAGTTCAGGAGGAATCTGGCACCTTGGAAAGTTTCATAGAATCACAGAATCAGCCAGGTTGGAAGAGACCTCAAAGATCATCCAGTCCAACCTAGCACCCAGCCCTATCCACTCATCTAGATCATGGCACTAAATGCCTCATCCAGTCTTGTCCTGAACACCTCCAGGGATGGTGACTCCACCACCTCCCTGGGCAGCCCATTCCAATGCCAATCACTCTCTCTGCCAACAACTTCCTCCTAACATCCAGCCTAGATGTCCCCTGGAATAGCTTCACACTGTGTCCCCTTATTCTGTTGCTGGTTGCCTGACAGAAGAGACCAGCCCCACCTGGCTAGAACGTCCCTTCAGGTAGTTGTAAGACAGCAATGAGGTCACCCCTGAGCCTCCTCTTCTCCAGGATAAACACCCCCAAGATTTTGGTGCAAGAATATTAAGGCTGATACAACTCACATATCTCACAAAGCAAACCCCATCCAAACAAAATCCAATTAAGAGTCACCCACTGGCTGACAGAGCTGCCATCTGATGTGCAGCCCCAGGCCAAATTTCTTGCTTGCAACTGCTCAGTTCAAGACAATTTCCTCTTTCTTAATACTCAGCAATAGAAAGCCAACATCCCACAAAAGGAAGCAAAAATGAAAACATGTTTTTCAGCTGAATTCACAAGGGAATTGTGGGCATTTACTTAGGTAAACAACACGCAAAAGCTGTCTGGCTTCAAAAAGAAAGAAAGTAGTTGCATACTACTTCTAAGCACACACTGGTATTAGTTATTAGGCACATAGCTAAGTAATAGTGATTTCACAGAATTAACCTGGTTGGAAAGGAACTTTGAGCTCATCCAGTCCAACCTAGCACCTAACACCTTCTAATTAACTCACCCATGGCACTAAGTGCCCCAGCCAGGCTCCTTTTGAACACCTCCAGGCAGGGTGACTCCACCACCTCCAAGGGCAGTCCATTCCAATGCCAATCACTCTCTCTGCCAACAACTTCCTCCTAACATCCAGTCTAGACCTGCCCTGGCACAGCTTCACACTGTGTCTCCTTGTTCTGGTGCTGCTTGCCTGGCAGAAGAGACCAACTCCACCTAGCTCCCTTCAGACAGCAATGAGCTCTGCCCTGAGCCTCCTCTTCTGCAGGCTGCACACCCCTATCTCCCTCAGCCTCTCCTCACAGGGCTGTGCTCCAGGCCCCACCCCAGCCTTGCTGCCCATCTCTGGACACCATCAACATCTTTCTTGAATTGAGAAGCCCAGAACTGGACACAGCACTCAAGGTGTGGCCTGAGCAGTGCTGAGCACAGGGGCAGAAGAACCTCCCTTGTCCTGCTGGCCACACTGCTCCTGAGCCAGGCCAGGATGCCACTGGCTCTGCTGCCCACCTGGGCACTGCTGCCTCATCTTCAGCTGTCAACCAGTACATCCAGGTCCCTTGCTGCCTGGCTGCTCCCCAGCCGCTCTGTCCCCAGCCTGTAGCACTGCATTGAGTTGTTGTGGCCAAAGTGCAGAACCTGGCACTTGCCTTTATTAAATCTCATAGTGTTGGGCTGCGTCCATCTGTCCAGCCTGTCCAGGTGCCCCTGCAGAGCCCTCCTGCCCTCTAAGAGATCCCCACTTGCTCCTAATTTGGTGCAAATTTAATGATGAAGTTAATCTCCTCATCCCGATCATCAGTGCTGGGCCCAGCACTGATCCCTGGGGCACACCACTAGTGCCAGGCTGCCAGACAGATGTGGCATCGTTCACCACCACAGCCTGTGCCTGTCCATCCAGTCAGTTCTTAACCCAGAACAGAGTGCCCCTGTCCAAGCCATGGGCTGCCAGTTTAGCCAGGGGGTTGCTGTGGCAGACAGTGTCAAAAGCCTTGCTGAAGTCCAAGTAGACTACATCCACTGCCTGCCCCACATCCACCAGGCTGTCACCTGGTCCTAAAAGAGATCACAGAATCAGTCAGGGTTGGAAGGGACCACAAGGATCATCTAGTTCCAACCCCCCTGCCACAGGCAGGGACACCCTACCCTGGATCAGGCTGCCCACAGCCTCTACTAGCCTGGCCTTAAACACCTCCAGCCATGGGGCCTCAACCACCTCCCTGGGCAACCCATTTCAGCCTCTCACCACTCTCATGCTCAACAACTTCCTCCTCATGTCTAGCCTGAGCCTACCCATCCCCAGCTTCACTCCATTCCCCCTAGTCCTGTCACTCCCTGAGAGCCTAAAAAGTCCCTCCCCAGCTTTTTTGTAGGCCCCCTTCAGACACCAAAATCAATATCAGATCAGGTTGATCAAGCAGGACCTGCCCCTCCTAGACCCGTGCTGGCTGGGTCTGACCCCTCGACCTGCCTGTAGGCATCTGCATGTACAGACAGACAGTTTTAACTGTGCATCTCGACTGCAGCAGTGTTACGTAAGGCAAGTTAGGAATCATGAAGGCAGTGTCCAGATGGCATGGGTTGGGTATGGAGTTTGCTTCCTTAGCACACCAACAAGCTTTAAGGCTTCGAAGAGACTCCTGAACTTAGCATGCCGTTGCCATAGCCAAAGCAGCCACCTGTGAAGATCTCTGGCCACAGCACCTGTGAGGTCTCTTCCAACCTTGGTGATACTGTGATATACAGCAATTTGGTCATTTGCTCTATATTTTAGGGTTGGTTTTTTTTTTGTTTGAAGACACAATAACTTGTAGAGGATGCATCACTGGCTGGGAATTTTGAAGTGCTCACTCTTTTCAGTGCACGCATACAAAAAACACCTTTACCACATGCCAGAGGCAGGTAAACAGTGAAACACTCACATCAAACTTCCAACTCACACTGTGGAAAAGCCTTGGAAATTTGCAAGTTCCCAGCAGAAGGGGCAATAAGATATTCTTCCATTTAAAACATAGGAGAAGCTAACCTGAAAAATGGCAAGTCATTTTTCCATTATCCACACTTACAGCTGCATCTGTAATTACATCTAATCACCAACAGCCCACTCAAGCCCTCCTTTGGCAGCTCTGTACAGGAAAATGAAGTTTGCCACCCCTGCTACAGGATGTCTTGTCACAGCTCTAAGACTAGAAAGGTTTATGACAACCTGATCTCTCCTTGATGCAAAGGAAAACACACAGCAATTCCTGCACTGAGCTTAACAACTTGCATTTAAGTGACAACAAGGCACCACAGTTAATTTCCCAAGACAACATTAATTCTAGTCAGTGCTGGATGGGCTCCTTCTGCTGCTGTGCTATGGGGCTGGGCTGAGATAGAACACATGAGACTGATACTTGTTCACCCTCCTGCTGAAGCTACACACACACACATAAACTTATTGACTCTAGACTGAGAACAGTTAACTGGAAATTAACCTCACTCTTGAACAGGTGACCTGGTGATGAAATCTTCATGTTTCCTAATTTCCTGTCTCCTGGACAATGCTACACCAAGAAGAATCAATAACTCCAAAATGATGTGAACAATGTTGGCACTGAAGACAGACAATGATTTAAGGCAAGATTGTAAATATTAGCATTAAATTATTCAGCTTTCTCTACAACCTGTTTAAAATGCCAATGCCAAACATATATATTTGGCCTCATTAGAGTCCTGTTTAATGCTTGAGGCAACAGACTGTGATCAACTGCATGTTTTACATGCTGGCACATAACAGAAATTAAGAGAAAGCCTGGACTCTGATTTTGGTGGTTGTTAGATGGCTGCCATCTGCCCCACGTACTGGACAGGCTAAGGCTGATAGCACAGCTGTGCAAAGCAGGTAAGTGAGACTGTCACTTCCAGTGACCACAGCCCACAACAAAGCTTTTGCTGCACAAGCAGACTTCGGGTTGGAAGCAATTCAAGGTGGTCCACTGGGAACAAAGCTCACCTTTAGTAGCACAGGTCAGTGTCATTAAAGCTCAGCAATGTACTGCAAGATTGCTTTAACTTAAATAATCCAAACAGGAATTTCCTTGGGTTTAAGATGATGCTAAAGCACTGTTTTCTGTAAGGACTACATGTTCTCACAGACAACATTTCTGCACGCCTGCAAGCAATCTCTCACACACAACATGTACCACATGTCACACCAGTTGTCAATCTAGCTTTTACCTGCCTATTGTGGGTTTCAGTGGTAATAACAAGAATCCAGATCTAATCCACTGAGTATACCTTGAGTGCTGGGTCCAGTTCTGGGCTCCTCAATTCAAGACAGATGTTGAGGTGCTGGAAGGTGTCCAGAGAAGGGCAGCAAGGCTGGGGAGGGGCCTGGAGCACAGCCCTGTGAGGAGAGGCTGAGGGAGCTGGGGGGGTGCAGCCTGCAGAAGAGGAGGCTCAGGGCAGACCTCACTGCTGTCTACAGCTACCTGAAAGGAGGCTGTAGCCAGCTGGGGTTGGGCTCTTGTGTCAGGCAAGCAGCAACAGAAGGAGGGGACACAGTGTGAAGTTGTGTCAGGGGAGGTCTAGGCTGGATGTTAGGAGGAAGCTGTTGGCAGAGAGAGTGATTGGCATTGGAATAGGCTGCCCAGGGAGGTGGTGGAGTGACCGTGCCTGGAGGTGTTGAAATCAAGCCTGGCTGAGGCACTCGGTGCCATGGTCTGGTTGATTGGCCAGGGCTGGGTGCTAGGTTGGACTGGTTGAACTTGGAGGTCTCTTCCAACCTGCTCGATTCTATGATTTTACACAGTATTTTGAGGGGGTTTGCCCACTGTTATATTTCAAAACATAGAAAGGCCAATAAAAGAAAAGGAATTTTCTGACCTCCTGATAAAATCAGCATTGAATTCTGACACAAATGGTATTTTTTCTACAAAAGTAACCTTCAGTTTTGTTCAGTTGTGTGCTCCTCAGAGTAACTCAGTAGGTATCAGCAGAGGAGCAAAGCAGAGCTGTTCTCCACTACATTTCAACTAGAGTTCAGCAATAATATCTGCATTCTCAGGGAAGCAACTCATCTCTCTGGTTATTCCTGCAGCTGCCATATAAAAGGATCATTGGCATGTTATTCTTTCCAGGATGCTAAAGCAGAGAAGAGCAGAAGCTGAGGACTTACCGTTCGAGCCAAGCTCCGCTCCAGATTCCTTGCGTCGTGTAGTCGAAGCTGAATGCAGCTGCTCGCCTTGCGAAGATTTTCATGGCTGCCCAAAGCATGGTGACTGCAGTTTGACAAACAAAAAGAATCCATACACAAATGGTTATCTCTGCTTGCTACTTCCTCCTTTTTAACCTCTTTCCTTCTACTAAAAGCACCAGTGGACTGAACTCCAAGTGCAAAGTGGAATGAATCATATAAAACCTGTACTTGACACCTACTTCTCTGACAACAAAGTTTGGTTGGAGAATGATTTCAAAACAATTAGGTCCATCTTTTGCCATTGAGTTCTGTAACACAACAGAAATGACACAGGGAATAGCCAAAACAACCTGCACTGCTCCCAAATTTTAAGGTCTGGGATGATGCAAAGCTCAACATGAGCCTGCAGTGTGAGTGCAGCCCAGACAGCAACCCTGTGCTGGGCTGCAGCAGGAGCAGTGTGGGCAGCAGGGCAAGGGAGGGGATTCTGCCCCTTGGCTCTGCTCTCCTCAGACCCCACCTGCAGTCCTGTGAGCAGTTCTGGAGCCCCCAGCAAAAGAAGGACATGGAACTGTTGGAGTCAATCCAGAGGAGGCCACCAAGATGCTGAGAGGGCTGCAGCAGCTCTGCTCTGAGGACAGGCTGAGAGAGTTGGGGCTGTGCAGCCTGGAGAAGAGAAGGCTTGGAGGAGACCTTGGAGTGGCCTTCCAGTATCTGAAGCAGGCTACAGGAGGGGTGGGGAGAGACTATTGACAAGGTCTGGTAATGACAGGATGAGGAGGAATGGGTTTAAAGTGGCAGAGGGGAGATTTAAGCTGGATGTTAAGAAAGGGTTCTTTGCAGTGAGGGTGGTGAGACACTGGCACACGTTGCCCAGAGAGGCCGTGGATGCTCCCTTCCTGGAGGTGTTCAAGACCAGGTTGGATGAGTCCTTGAGCAACCTGTTCTAGTGGGAGGTGTCCCTGCCTATGTCAGGGGGTTGGAACTGAATGAGCTTTGAGGTCCCTTCCAACCTGGACCATATTCATGCATATTCTTCAAACCCAAATTAGTGCCATTTATACCCAGTATCTTCGTCATGAAAGCACCACTGCAGAACAGCTTGTAGTGTTTGATACTCAACCTGAACATCTGACATTAATCAGTAGTTTGAAAATCAGATGCACTTATATGGGTGGGCCTTAACTCTCCAAGAACTCAAATCTCTTACCCTGTGCATCTCACAAAGAGATGGTAAAAGAAGTGGTGAGTCAGCCTTCACCCTTTTCAAATCACACAGCAGGTAATGCCAGAGCTCTGCTCACTCAGCTGGTATAATTCCTGCAAACTACTCTGCTGGTCAAGGATGCTCTAAAGCCTTGCTCTAGCACAGCTAGAGCAGCTTCTAGTCCACCAACTACTCTTGACAACAACAACTAAATTCTAATACAGACTTAGCTTATCACTCTTAAAAATACTTGGAATAAAAATAATTTCACAGTGTCCTTTCCACTTTTAGTTTTAACACAGTGAAATAATGTAAGAACTGCTTCAGAGTGGAGGCAAACAACTTTTTATATCCCAGCAAACCCAAAGCCTCTTGGATTAAGGGGTAGGAAACACGACACTGACTTTCTGCAAAAGAAAATTCATCACCAGACAAGTGAATCTGCATCTTCAACTACAACTCCAGTGCCTGTTCAACTAGATTCATGTTGGTTTTTTCAAGCCTCCAGCCACACAAGTGCCAAAAGGCACATTCCATATTCATGTGTTTACAGCCACACTAAGTTGCTTCACAACTCCCTGGACCACAAAGGAAAGATTATTCTTTTTTGGTATGTCAAGTGACATGGAAAGCTCAGAACTCACAGAATAAACTCTCTTTATTTCTACCTAAAAGGGCTTCTGATGGGATGTCTGAACAAAACTGGCAGGACCGAGCTTTGCCTTGTGAATACGGAATGGCAAGTGTGAGTTACAGAGACTCCCGGCTCACGTGGCAGCAGAGGTCCCCAGCACAAATGATGAGTTCAACTGAAACACATGTGCTGTGCATAACTGTCATTTAACTCAGGCAGAGGAACTCCACCTCTCAGAACTGTTCTGCACCTCCACTGTGCCACAGGTAATACAACACATGCTCGCCAGTACAGGCCAGAAAAGGGGCAAGTCATTTATGAAAGATGCCACAGAGGGCAAAAGTAAAGCAAGGTCCTCTCATGGCATGCCCATACCTTTGCAGAGTTCCTTGATTTAAGAGCAGAAAGAGCAAAAGCATAAGAAGTCAGCACCTGCACTGTACAATACCTCTACCAGTGGAAAGCCATCTTCTCAAAACCCTTTGCAAGCAAGAAGCCCAAGTGACCAAACTCCAGCTCCTGGGACTGTACCAATGCACACATTCTCTTCTGTTGCTCCTCAGCTCATCTATGCTGTGTCTACCTGTGGCTTCCTTGAAACTTCTTCACCTCCTCATTTCACTTAATCATGTTTTCCTTCTCAATCTAATGCTGAACTCTTTAGGGACCCATTAGAACCTCCTCACACCTGGTGGTTACCTTTTACTCCCCCCTCTTTCTATCTGCCTTACCTTCAATCTTAGGGCAGGTGTAGTAACCAGAAAACTACAAAGAAACAAGTCCAAGTCCTGAGCCACTTCTCCTGACTCATTCAGTGTACAGACTGTGAGCACACTGCAAACATTACAGCAAGGCAGTGACAGAAACTGGCAGAGCCATGCCGAGACAGAAGAACCTTCTGCTAGCATAAGTCAGCAGAGCTATATTCCTTTGTACCACAGATGTCCTAAAGTGTATCAGTACAGATGTTGCATATCACCAGACTTGCAGGTGAAGAAGCCACACCAAGCTGAATGCTGCACTTCACACCAGTGGTTTGTGCAGCTCTGCTGTGCCAAGCAGATAATATATATCATCATATCCATTACTGACACAGCAATGCTGCCTGAAACATTGCAGTTCGAGGTGCTGGCTACAGAGCTGACTTCATACATGGTTTTTATTGGCACAAATTCCAGAGAAAGGTTTTGACAGGGATTGTGACACAAGAGACCAGACAAAAGAGATTAATGCCTCAGTAAAGTAAGGTGGAAATCTGGTCTAGATGGGAAGTGAGCTACGAGGAAGAGAGGTGTAGCTTTGCCATAGCTTGACAGATTACCTTGCAGCCATACTCCTTCTCTGGAGCCTTTCAAGGCCTGTTGGAAGTGTTCCTCTCGGATCTGTGTTAGATAGGATTGTCCTGCTCTGGTAGGTGGGTTGGACTCGATCTCCTTGGTCCCTTCCAACCCCTAACATCCTGTGGTACCTCAGGCAGTAACACCAAATGCAGACCTGCTACCATCTCTGTACTACTAAGACAAAACAGCCTCCTTTGGAGGCAACCATGATTATCAGGAATCAGTTCCTTGTGCTCTGAGCTCTGTAATAAAACAAACACAAGTGCTACAATGTGGAGTCACCAGTGCTGCTGCTGCTGTTTTCTGCTGGGATCACTACCTGGTGAACAGAGCTGTGATGAGAATGCCATCACAACAAGGAAAACAAAACAGGCTTTGTCTTTAAGAGGCATGGCAATGAGCTGGTCAAAGTAAAAGGGACTACATCAGAAGCAGAAAAGGAACATGGCTTTCTCCTGAGAGCCCCTCACCACCAGGTGATTATGTTTCCCCACAGCAAGGTTCTCTGATGTGCTATAAGCTCCAAATCCTAATACAGTTCAGACTGCTTTTTTTCCCCAAGGACTCAGCTGAGCAGTGGCTCTGAATGAAAAACTTAATCTGCAGTGACAAGAGGAAATGAAGTTTGTTTTTACAAAGAACATATTCATCCAAAAGGTGCTTGCTTCTTATGATCCCAATCTGCATGAATATAATTCAGCCCAGAGTATAATTAATAGCTTAAACTTCACTTTGAGTGAAAACTAATTCTTATTTAGGCTTCAATTCTCAGAGAGCAGAATTACTAAGGCAAAAAAGTGTCATCAGTAAGGTCACAGGCAAGTATGTGAGCAGAAGTGATAAGCACTTGGACTTTGCTATCCTATACCCCTGCTCATTACATATGGCTAAACTGCAAAGCAGAAAGGGAACTGTGCAAATTACACTGTGGTAGAATGCAAATGGAATTAAAATCACATAAAAAGGATCCTTTAAAAAGATCCTTCAGAGAAACAACAACAAACACATAAAGGTCACATTTAGAAATGAAGCTTATCAATATGCTTGGGCTACATTCCTGTACTGGGTCTGCATCCCTGCAACCTCTTGCTAGCAGACAGAGAAGTCAGCATTGTTTTCCCCTGAATTCATTTTATTTCTGAAAGACTACCCCAGATTCTGACATCCACTCCTCTACCTTGTTTTATGAGGTGTTTCAGGATGTCCTGAATTTGCTGCATGTAGTTCTGAAGGCAGAAAAGGCTAAATTAAGGACTGCTTCCATGCTGTGACATGAGGAGGGTTGATTTTGGCTTGCTTAACCCCAATTTAAGTTATTTCTATATAGCAGATCCCATGTAAAGCATCCATGCCAAGTCTAAGGGAAGAGAGTAACCTCTGAAAGCAATATTTCAAGGCAGATGGTGAGCAATATTTCAAGGTTTAGATGAGGAGATGATAAAGGAAAAAAATTCTAGGAACAGCAGAAGGGACTCCAAGGAATAAAAGATGATCATAAATAAGATAAGTGCAAAAGAGCATCTCCTCTATCTTGCATCTACAGCTGGGAAGCCCTGAGAAGGAGAGTCTGTGGATATGTATCAAATCAGAAACTACTCTGAGTAGTGGTAAAAGGGGATGACAATGCACATGGGCTTGACTCCTCTCTTCTTTCAAGGAGTTGCTGTCTTTCAGACAAAGCTCTGTCCCCAGATGTACTTACCCTGAGTGTCTAAAAAAGCAACAGCAGCATATCATACAGGGAAGCAATAACATATACTAACATTAAGTAACATTAAACTGACTGAAGGGGCAGGGACAAGGCAGCAATGAATCTTGACAGCTTCCAGAGGCAGCACAAGAAAACATAAGAAAACCTTCAGGTTAAGGCAAGACCAGGCTTCCTGCTCAGTGAACAACATCTGAACATCAGAAAGAAAGAGAGATTTTAAAGCAGCTTTTCACAGCTATAGCCTGACCTGCAGCCTTGGGATTTCTTTCATAACTGGGCTACTTGAAATCCGGTCTCCTACTTGTGTGGCAGGTAGCAGGTGAGCTCAAGCCTATTGTAGGATCAACCAGGTTGGAACAGACCTCCAAGCTCAGACAGTCCAACCTAGCACCCAGCCCTGGCCAATCAACCAGACCACGGTACTAAGTTGGACTGGATGGTCTTGGAGGTCTCTTCCAACCTGGTTGATTCTATGATTCTAAGTGCCCCAGCCAGGCTCTGCTTAACATCTCCAGGGATGGTGACTCCACCACCTCCCTGGGCAGCCCATTCCAATGCCAATCACTCTCTCTGCCAACAACTTCCTCAGAACATCCAGCCTAGACCTCCCCTGGAACAGCTTCACACTGTGTCCCCTTGTTCTGTTGCTGGTTGCCTGACAGAAGAGCCCAACCCCACCTGGCTACAGCCTCCCTTCAGGTAGCTGTAGACAGCAATGAGCTCTGCCCTGAGCCTCCTCTTCTGCAGGCTGCACCCCCCCAGCTCCCTCAGCCTCTCCTCACAGGGCTGTGCTCCAGGCCCCTCACCAGCTTCACTGCAGATGATGCAACCTCGTGGTGTTGAACATAATGGCCCCTAGCACACAAGTATTTTTTCCTGGTCTCATTCCAAGCTGAATGGACTGAAGAAATGGTCAGGCCTTTCAGGTGCTCCTGCAGGCAGCAATGTGAAGTGCTCATTAACACAGTGTGGTATGAGAGTCAATTAAAGTGCTTGACAGACCTCCACAAAGTTGTCTGGTTCACTGAACCACTCTGGTGTGAGAACAACTCATCACATCACCATTTTGGCTTCACTTCAGTTGCTTTCTGGATGACAATAAAACAGAAGCAGCAGAGTATTTATTCCCTTTACTGTCTTCCTACTTGGGGAACTTCTACTCTAATTTATTCCTGGACAACTTCCAAATACTCCTCTGGAGAAGAACTCTGCACAAGTGCATCAGATCACTCTCTTAGCAACATCATAAGGCAGAAATTTGCACTAAAAGAGAGTCCAAGTATGCAAAAAATTTAACCCCGAGGCAACTCAACAGGCTGCGTTAAGCTACCTAAAGGATCTTCAGGGTCTGGAGTTTCAAGTTGCAGCCAGAGGACTCTGCGGAGGAGGGAGCAGAAAAGGAGTGGGAAACCACAAGCTGCTGAGGCCAGAAGTGCAGCTCGCTGCTTTCTGTGCGATGGCAAGGCAGCAAAGCAAGAGAAGCTGAGAGCTTTATTGACTATGTTTCACTGCTAATGAGACGTGCAGAGATTCTGCAAGTGCAGGAATTTAAACAGTCTGCTATTGATGTGGTCTTCCTGATGGTGAAAACAAACTGGTTAGAGTACATTGCACACTCTGCTGACAGCAAACACACTGAGCTCACCCTCTACACAATGGCTCATTATTTCCATTTTCTTTAGCAATTAGTTTGAAATGAGAAGAGAGACTGAAAATTAATGAAATAAAAAGCCCTGGCCTTCTTATGTAATTATCAGACCCACGTTTGACCTGATTCTCTGCTCAGCAGCTCCAGCATTGCAATGCTTCACACAGCTCTCTGCTGCACCAGCTCCAGCTTTACAAACATCTCAACAAGCACAGCCTGGGCTCAGAAATGGTGAGGTCTCCATGTTTAGCTGCGAAGTGTAGTAATTTGCCATGAACATCTGAACACTTGACCTGCCCACCTCAGCATGGAGGTGTCCAATCTGGACCAAGCTAATCTGCAGTGCGTGGGATTGCTCTCGTAGCTTGGCTGCTTTCACTAATCGATCTGACTGGCTCTGGGCTAGTTCAAGTAATCTTTAAGTATAACTGCTGCTAAGATGCCCTTTTCATTATAGCTGTATACTATTTTGTCTAGCACTTTTTACCCCTCCGAGAGATGAGCTGTGATTCCTGCAGCAGTACTTAACACGTCACTACAAAGAGCTGCTGGCTTCTCCTGTTCCGCCGACAGTCACTGTCCCTACAGCACAGCTAACAATAAGAGCCTGCACTTTAGCTGTTTGGACACAAAATCTGCTGGCTTTTGCTGGCAGCTAAATTCAAACTGCCAGAGGGCAAGAAACAACTATCTGAATCCAGCAGTGCTTTTAACCACCACAGTGTTTACTTGGCTGAACGTGAATCAAAGCATATACACCCTTACTTGTGGGCGACATACATTCAGGGAGACCTGTTCCTGTGGATCTTTTCCTTCAACTTGCAGTCATCAAAGTGCTTGCTCCATTTGCTTACTACTGCTGCAACTGGATAAGAAGAAACCCAAAAACCACCTGCTATGCACAGCAGTGTAATACTGTTTCTCCTCTCTTCAGTGTTTCCCCCTTCTGAGGATAGGCACACCCCCCCATGCTTGTAATCTGTAAGTAGCAGCATCCCTGTGTGACAGATGAGAAAGCCCAGAAAGGCAGCAGAGTGACACAGATTACTCAAGGCACAGAAAGCTCCTCCAAAGGAGTCAGGATACAAATCGTTGCAGTACAGCACACCATCATCTCTGTAGAACAAAAGTGTTCTGGGAGCTTCAGAAACTGTACATGAAGTGCTTGGAACATAATACTCTGACTCTCCTTACATGGCAGGTGAGCAGAGTGCATTAAACACACTACATAAGAGTGTCTTTGAGGGAGATACTTACTTCTGCAAGAATTCCTCAGACCCACAAACACTTAGAAGGCATTCCTCCTGGACTGGGGAGCAACTTGTGCAGCGCAGGACCTCTACAATTAGGTCATGGGTGGTACAGCCAGCTGTAAAGAAAGACAGCAAGACAAATAAACTGATAGGAGGTTGCTGGAGAATTCCAGGCTAGACACTGGAGTAAAGAAAATAACTGCCTTGTAATGTCTAACTACTGCTGCAAACTAGCTCCAGCAAGAGCAATTATGCCAAGCCACGCCTGGCCTTTTTTCTGCTTTGGTTGGTTTGTTGGCTTTCTTTTCCTTAATTTTGCTGCAAATATGCCACAGCAGGCTCAGGACCTGTGTCTGTTGAGAGGAAAGCAGCTATGCAGAGGATGACCTGGGAGTCCTGGTGGACAAGTTCATCATGAGCCAACAGTGTGTCCTCACCATCATAAAGGGCATGGAGTGTCTGGCCAGAAGGTTGAGGGAGGTTCCACTCTGCTCTGGTAAGGCCACACCTAGAGTATTGTGTCCAGTTTTGGGCTCTCCAGTTCAAGAGGGACAGGGGGTTACTGAAGAAAGTCTAACAGAGAGCCACAAAGATAATCAGGACTGCAGCATCACTCTTATGAGGCGAGGCTGAGACACCTGGGGCTCTTCAGCCTGGAAAAAGAGAAGGATGAGAGAAGCTCTAATGAATGCATAGGACTGTCTCAAGGGTGGAGCTCATGAGGACGGGGCTGGGCTCTCTTCCGCGGTGCCCAGTGACAGAATGAGCAGCAGTGGGAACAGACTGGAAGTTTCATTTGAACTGAAGGAGAAACTTCTGCACTTTGAGGGTGAGAAAGCACTGGAGCAGGCTGCCCAGAAAGGCTGTGCAGTCTCCTTCTCCAGAGGCTTTCAAAACCTGCCTGTATGTACTCCTCTGCAAACTGATCCAGACCTGCTGTAGCAGTGGGGGGTTGGACTAAGATGATCTCCAGAGGCCTCTTCCCACCTCTAGCATCCTATAACCCCATGAGTCTGTAAAACTAGTGATTCATTTCCCAGTGACTATCTGGAATATTTCCCATGCTTGAACAACTTAATGGCAAAGCAGATTCTGCTTCCACTCAGGACACAAGGGTCCAGAATTTTACTTGTTTTTTTTTTCTGCTGGGCACATCTTTGTAGTTATAAACAAGAAGTGAACACTCAAATGTATTTTATATCTATAAAGATATATTATGCTAATACTATTTAATACAATATGCAGCCACATAGTAGCATAGAAATAGTCTATGTATCACTGAATACAATATAAATCAAGATGCTCTAAGGTAGTTCATACAATCTGCCTCTCAGAAATGGTCCAGCACTTGGAGAATTTTTTCCTGCGCTACTTCAGCCTTTGAAGCCATTTTCAAGCCCTTCCAAAGCACTTCCTCCCTGCCCACTTTAGAAGAGAAAGAAAGTGACAAGAACAGCAGCAGAACTGGACAGTCAAGCTGCAAACATGTGTCTGCATGCAGACCACACTACACCAGCACTGATGCTGCTGCAAGCCTGAGATACCTCTCTGGAGCAGAAAAAAGATACCTGACTCTTCAGTAAAGCACCAACAGGAGTCTTTGTGTAATGCACCAAGCTGAATTACAATGCAAAACGAAGCCTGGACTTCCTCCACCATTCTCAGGCAATCCTACTGTCTGTAGCTGATAACAGAAAAGCCAGACTGGATCCTCCTTCCAGTTTTTCATTCACGGTATTCCTTCATTGCTTCAAAATTAGCAGGTGCAGGAGCTCTTATTAAAAGCTTTAAGTGAATGGTTTGAAAGAACAATGGAAACCTACAGTTAAATATGGATCCCCAGAAGCAAAGCTTGTAATCCAGGCTTGTGTGCTGACCAATTTATACCAGCCTAGGCTCAGACAAGAGGTTCAAACTGAGTCTAACCAAGCAGTTCCATTGGGTCTTCCACAGTAGCCAATTCATACTGGCAAACCTGGTTCAGACTTGCTATGCTGCTGGTTTGGAACAACCAAGAACTGCAGAATCATCTTTGCAGGGAAGCTTAAGAAAATATAATACTGAAAAAAAGAGAACAGCCAGGGCACAGCGATCTCAAGAGAGATGCTGAGGTGATGGAAGGTGACCAGAGAAGGGCAATGAAGCTGATGAGAGTCCTGGAGCACAGCCCTGTGAAGAGAGGCTGAGGGAGCTGGGGGTGTGCAGCCTGCAGAAGAGGAGACTCAGGGCAGACCTCATTGCTGGCTACAGCTACATGAAGGGAGGTTGTAGCCAGGTGGGGTTGGGCTCTTCTGCCAGGCACCCAGCAAGAGAACAAGGGGACACAGTCTCAAACTGTGCCAGGGGAGGTCTAGGCTGGATGTTAGGAGAAAGTTGTTGGCAGAGAGAGTGACTGGCATTGGAATGGGCTGCCCAGGGAGGTGGTGGAGTCACTGTCCCTGGAGGTGACAAAGCAAAGGCAAAGCCTGGCTGGGGCACTTAGTGCCATGGTCTGGTTGATTGGCCAGGTCTGGATGCTAGGTTGGACTGGCTGAGCTTGGGGGTCTCTTCCAACCTGGCTGATTCTATGTGACAAAATCAAAGGTGAAATAAAGCACAGTTGGTTACCACAGCTGGCATGGGTATTGCTTTGGTTTTCCTCAAAATCCATCACCAAAGCCAAAAGTTCTGTTGAAAACTGCAGTTGTCTTTACAGGACTGCTTTGTTTTCTTTTCCTCTGCTCAGAAAGTCTCTGCAATTAAACGTTTTCTACAGGTTTTACTGGTTTTAAACATTGACCCCTTTGCCAAGTCACTGTTTGAAGCTACTCCTCCTAGCTGGCTTGACATGAAAAATGCAGTGCCTGTTGGCTAAATTTACACACACCAGAAACAAGAATGACACAATCTGGAATTAAAATTGTAACAGGCACTTCTTTTTTTCAGGTCAGTTATTGGAAACAGCCTGAGATGTGCTATCATTGCCTTGCAATCCACAGGCCCATTTTCCTTCCCTCACTCTGCCAAACGTTTTTGTGTGACTGAACAGTTCTTTATATTAGATGAGGCAACAAAAAAAGTGTACTCTCTCCACCTTAACCCCCTTGTCCCCCACTTGACCTGTATTATGCTGTAAACCAGGTTAGAACAGGACTGTTTCTTGCACTCCTGTAAGCTTCAGCATTTTTGTGCATAAAAGTTAATCAGATGGAAAATTAAAGAATCTCTAGGTTAAGACTTGTGTATCAGAGGGAACTTGAGCACAGATCCCCTGCCTAGCTTACAGCAATGCTGGAAAGATCACTTTTTGGTCCAAGTGTGGCAAGATCTTCAGCCCTTTATTTCATGGCATCCACAAAACATTGGATTGAGATGATACAGCCCACTAGCTTCCCAGGCTTTTGGATTACTATTAGGTGTTCCCTAAGGAAGCAAACTTGTGGGAATAAATGTGTAAGTCTTGGCTACCTGGCTACAGGGCTTTGGATTTTTCAGCTTTCAAACTGTCTAATCAATGCTCAGCTTGCTACAGCTAAGTAATTTCTTGAAAACTGAAGAAACTCTTCACACAAAAAAACCCAAAACAAACCAACCTCAAAAGTGTCACTTTGTGAAGCAGCACAGCAAGAGGGGAGAAAGATTTAAGTCATTCTTTGCTTGTGTGGCTGAAGAAGTAAAAATCACCAGAGACAGAATCAAATGTTGGTCCTTTCACCACAGAGGCAGGATGCACAGGAGTGGTGGCAGCTTCCTGAAGTCGCTAATGACAGAATAATTGAGGCTTGGAAAGATCTCAGTAGGTCCATCTAGTCCAGCTCCTCCCCAGAGGAGGGACAACACAGAGCTCAGAACAGCTTGTTCAGGGTTTTGTCCTAGAAAACACCCCTAAGGATAGGAGGCTCCACAGCCTCCGTGGGGAAACTGTTCCGATTCTTATTCTCCTTTTCTTTCCAACCAGTTGGAATTTCTCCTTTCATTTTATGGCTGACATTTGATTTCCCTAACCTGTACATAACCTGGAGTGCAGAGGAGTCTTGATGACTGCAGACTCTTCACAGTTGTGAAAAGTTCTCTGGCTATATAGGGATCACTCCTACACTGCAAGTGAGACACAAGCTTAAATTCCTTCTGGATCAAAGTCTGACTGATGCCCGTTTCAGGCTGCCAGAAACAGCCCAAGCTGTGACTAAAGACAGCAGAGGTCTATACATTAGTGAAGTTTGATGTTTAATGTGATTTTCACTTCTGCTGCAAATATACTGAACTTGTTTGACCCCACCTGGAGTCCTGTGTGCAGTTCTGGAGCCCTCAACACAAGAGAAGGACATGGAAGTGTTGGAGCCAGTCCAGAGGAGGCAACCAAGGTGCTCAGAGGGCTGCAGCAGCTCTGCTCTGAGGACAGGCTGAGAGAGTTGGGGCTCTGCAGCCTGGAGAAGAGAAGGCTTCGAGGAGACCTTGGAGTGGCCTTCCAGTATCTTAAGGGGGCTACAGGAGGGCTGGGGAGGGACTATTGACAAGGTCTTGTAATGGCAGGATGAGGAAGAATGGGTTTGAACTGGGAGGGGGGAGATTGAAAGAGGATGTTAGGAAAGGGTTCTTTGCAGTGAGGGTGGTGAGACACTGGCACAGGTTGCCCAGGGAGGTCGTGGAGCACAGAATCACCCAAGGTGATCTTTGATCACCTTGGGTGATTCTGTGCTCCACGACCTCCCTGGAGATGTTCAAGGCCAGATTGGACGAGACCTTGAGCAACCTGTTGTAGTGGCAGGTGTCCCTGCCTATGGCAGGGGGTTGGAACTTTGAGGCCCCTTCCAATCCAAACCATTCTATGATGATCTCCAGGAAACTGAATTGTGAAAGGACATGGAACCCTCAGCCACTTACCACATTGTGTAAGAAGCAGAGGAGCTGGTGAAAAATCTGTCCAAACGCTGACACTGAATTTTGATTCACTCAAGACAGGGTCTGGGAACCTTGTTGCAACACTCCAGATTCTTCCAGTGTTTGTCTTCAAGTCAAAAGCAGGATAAGCAGTTCTTATTCTGGAAAGAACACACAACATGTCTCTTGGGAGAGCAAAACACAAGTCCTGCAGGGTACCTATAACACTGCTTTACAGTGAGGGTGCTGAGACACTGGCATAGGTTGCCCAGGGAGGTGTTCAAGGCCAGGTTAGCTGAAGCCTAGAACCCCAACTAAAATCCTCTTTACTAAAGCCTTGAGTATTTAGGTAAAGTCTGTAGAGAGCAGCAACTGCTGCAGTGATTGAGTCCTTTTAACACACTTAACCTATAGAATATATTGTCCCTTCTCTTTCCAATTACCAAAGGCTTGCAGAAAACTAATTCCTCCTCAGGTACCATTTCCTAATGAACATCAGCCACAGCTATTAGGTCTGCCAGCTGAGATTAAAGCTGCTTTTAAAGCAAAGGGACTTTGCAGCTGGAGGTAAGGGTACAGGTTGTACCAGACAAAGCTTTACATTGCACCAACTGGCCTGACTACTTCAGCAACTAAACTCAAATGCCCTGCACACAGCATACTGCATTCTTTTGGGCTTGTTAGTTTGAGCAGCATTTTGTAGCTTCCAAGTTGGCAGTGCTTTATGCCATTTCTGATTGAAGTGTTATTTTGAGCCACGGTTCTCTTGCAAGGTTCTTCATTTACTACGTTACCTCCTGCCTCAGGGCGGCTGCTCAAGTCTCTTAAACACCAGGATGAGCTACTCTTTTATGCAATGTACTTCTCTAGCATGAGAAGAGGAAAAAAGCCTAGGCTTCCAAAATTAATAAGGCAGTGTAGTAGCTCATTTCTTATAAAAGAAAGCCAGGAGGCATGATGTTTCACTGGGGTAGGAGGAAATGATCCTTGACAATACCTCCAGTACGAGACAGATTTACACACCCTATGAAAGCTGCTTTGGTGACCTATGTAGCCGAGGTTGGTATATTTTCTTTGCAAGCAAAGCACACATAAAGCTGTCCCCTATCACTGCAAGAAGGTGAGAGACTGACTAAGACTGGAAACTTCATTGCTTTTTCTCCAGCATCAAGTTAATGGTTTATGAACACACATGGGGCATGAATCACCTCCTCGGCTTACTCACAGGCATTCTATAACCAAACAAATCCCATTTGCTTCCCTACCCTCACTCTGCATCTCAGCATCATGTGGGGAGATTAATTTGCTTTTCATTCTCTCTGAATCAAAACAGGGTGATGGGTTGGTTTGTTTTCACTCCCTGGTTTGGCTCTTTTTGTTTGGTTGGTTTCATTTGTTTGTTCATTTGTTTTGTTGTTGGGGTTTTTGGTGTGGGTTGTTGTTTGCTTGTCTTGTTATTTTTCTGTTAAGAGAAGCAGTCTTGGCTGACCTTGAATACAATTAAAGTCTAATGTAAAAAAGGCAGCATTCCACTTCCCAACTGCTTTTCTGAGGGACAAGCCTCAAGTTGCTCACACAACTTGATGGTGTGATCAGTGATTACCTATAAAGGAAAATGAATCTGCACAGATGGTCTAGAAACTTGCATTTCGTAGTGCTCTTGGATTTCAGCACAATTCCTTTTCCCAAAGGAGAACCAGAGAGTGAAAAAATAAAGTTGTATCCCAAGAAAAGTTGTGTTCAAGAAAAGACTGGATGAGGCACTTAGTGCCATGGTCTAATTGATTGGATAGGGCTGGGGGATAGGTTGGACTGGATGATCCTGGAGGTCTCTTCCAAGCTGGGTGATTCTATGGTTCTTAAGGCACACTACTAACTGTAAACAATAATTGAAGGAGTTTTTGTTACTTGCTAATCTCACTTTCCACATGACAGTATCCAGCAATTCTGTTCTTACCCAGGAAGGTTCCTTTTCCCCTGATTGAAGCTACACAGGTACTAATATTGTCCAATGCAATGGCAGAAAATGGAATCTAAAGTTTCACACAATCATAGAATGGTTTAGGTTGGAGAAGACCTCAAAGATCATCCAGTTCCAACCCCCTGCCATAGGCAGGGACCCCTCCCACTAGAACAGGCTGCCCAAGGCCAGTTAAATGTACTTGTCACTGGTAAAGGGGACAGATAAACAAGAAAAGAGTTTTGGAATGGCCTTTCCTTTGTGGATTTTAATCTTCAAACCTAAATTAGCAGTGTTTCCACGTTTCAGGAGATACTGGAATTAGGGCACTCTTCAGGAATGCAAGGTGTGGTGGGTGGACATTATCTGGATGCCAGGTGCCCACCAAGCCACTCCATCACAGAATCACAGCGTTAGGGGCTGCAAAGGAACCCCCAAAGCTCATCCAGTCCAACCCCCCTGCCAGAGCAGGATCTCCTAGACCAGATCACACAGGAACACATCCAGGCAAGTTTTGAATATCTCCAGAGAGGGAGACTCCACAGTCCCCCTGGGCAGCCTGTGCCAGGCTTCTGTCACCCTCACAGAGAAAAATTCCTCCTGATGTTTAATGAAACTTCTATGCCTCAGCTTCCACCACTGCCCCTTGTGCTGGCACTGGGCATCAGCCAGCAGAGCCTGGCTCCAGCCTCCTGCCACTCACCTGCACATGTTTATGAACACTGATGAAGTCAGCCCTCAGTCTCCTCTTCCCCAAACTACACAGCCTCAACTCCCTCAGTCTCTCCCTACGAGGAAGATGTTCCACTTCCTTAATCATTTTAGCAGCTCTGTGCTGGACTCTCTCAAGCAGTTTCCTGTTCTTTAACTGCCCTCCTCATTGGGATGGGGGAGGAGAGAAGACAATAAGATGGAAAAAGCCCCTTGTGGGTCAATAGAAAGACAGTTCAATAAAACCAACAGCAAAGGTTGCATGAAGAAACAAAAGTAAACCAGTTTGTCCCACTTGCCATGAGCAGGTGATGCCCAGCCACATCCTGAGAAGCAGGGCTGTCAGCATGCATAGCTTCTCCAGAAGGCTAAGGCAGTGATAACTCATCTCCTCTCCTCCTTTCTCTCAGCAGTTATTACTGAGCAGGTAGGTATACCATATGGTACAGAACATGCCCTTGGTAAGATTAGTCAGGTCTCCTGGCTGTGTTCCCTCTCAAGAACTTGCTCAGGCTCAGTGTGCTGGTGAGGGTGGCAGTGTTGGAGAAGCAGACTTTATGGTGTACTGGCAATGCTCAGCACAAGCCAGGGCACTGATGTGTTACCAGCACCTTCCTAACTACCACTACAAAGCACAGCACTGTGAGGAAAACTAACTCCATCTCAGCCAGGACTAAACACACAAGGAGAACCAATCTAATTCATAGTTGGTTGACCAAATGATTTCCCTTTACTTACTTCTCCACCGCGTTGCAGAAAGCAGCTGTGCTCTCATTGCTTCCTTGATTTGCTTCAACCAGCTGGATAGACCAACCTGCAGCCTAAACATTTGGCAAGGACAGCAGAAGAAAGAAAGATTAGTTATTCAGGTCACAGAGGCAGAGTAAGGCTGGCCATGCACTTGATTCTCTAAGAACTAACTTTCACACCTGATCATTCTTACCCTAACTTGACACAGCTCCAAACAAGCTCAAATAACCTTGTTTTGGCTGCACTCTAACTGCTGTCAGAGGAGAAAAGCCCACGGACACACAAAGCATCAGCTACCCTGGATTTCACATCTTGCCCCTCTCTGCAGTGTATAAGGCATTCCAAAGCAAGCTGTCAAAATTCACCTCCTGTCAGAGCACAGATCATTTGAAATGCAGAAGGTGTGTGTTTGGTTAACAAAAAGGTACGAGGGGGGAAGTGAAACTTACGCTGCAATGAGCTTTAACCTTTATTTTCACTTTTCCTGCCCTGGAAGGACGTTTAGGAGTGCTTCAAACTCCACAAACCTGTCAGGTAATTCCTGCAGATAACAGGAAGTGCATCCAGCTCTGCATCCAGTCCCTGTTACAAGAGGGCTGTGGAGATGCTAGAGTGTGTCCAGAGCAGGGCCAGGAGGATGCTCAGAGACTGCAGCAGCTCTGCTGTGAGCATAGACTGAAAGAGTTGGGGCTGTGCAGGCTGCAGCAGAGGAGACTCCCAGGGAACCTTCTTGTGGCCTTCCAGGCTCTGAAGGGGGCTACAAAAAAGCTGGGGAGGGACTTTTTTAGGCTCTCAGGAAGTGACAGGGCAGGGGGAATGGAGCAAAGCTGGAAATGGGGAGAGTGAGGCTGGAGGTGAGGAGGAAGTTGTTGAGCATGAGAGTGGTGAGAGGCTGGCATGGGTTGCCCAGGGAGGTGGTTGAGGCCCCATGGCTGGAGGTGTTTAAGGCCAGGCTGGCTGAGGCTGTGGGCAGCCTGCTCTAAGGTAGGGTGTCTCTGGGCATGGCAGGAGGTTGGAACTGGCTGATCCCTGTGGTCTCTTCCAACTCCGATTGATTCTATGATCCCAAGTGCATTCTGATGACTGTGAAAACTCACAGATACGTTCTCTGAACTTGGACAGCACAGGTCTGAGCCACTATTTTAGGTCAAATCACATCCATGTCCATTTCCTACAGTACCCTTCAATCAGAATATTAACTCCAGGAAAGACCTTAATACTATTCTATTTGCAAACCTCTTCTACTGTTTTACACAGAGACATAGATAAGGCTAATAAAGTATGGTCAAAGGTCTATTTAAAGAATTTATATCTGGTTGTGGACATTCATAAAAATAATAAGCTGCAACCCAAATGTAAGACTCTTTTTTGGGCAAAAAAGTGCAGTAAGTATTAAAAGATGCAGGCTGGGAAATTTTAGCAACAGTTTAAAAGCTGGGATGAGTGTAAGAGATGAAAGATCTGTAGGGAGCTGGCTAGTGGAGAGATGACAATGGCAGGATTGAAAGCTCAGAAATTGCAAACCTTTTACAGATCCCATCATTGTATGCAGCACTTTCACTCCTCACAGGAGCAGAAGCATTAGGAAACTGTCTTTTGTGGACAGCAGAGACATTAACTCACACAGAGCTCCAGAGCGAGGATGCTGCAGTGCCCCTTCCCAGGGCTGGAGACAGCAGTGGCCTCGCTGGTGGGAGATGTGCTCTGCCTGGGGTGCTAGTGAAGAAGCTGTAGGACTAGGTGAGTGGCCAGCGTGAGGAACAGAAGATAGGCAGGGACTCCACAGAGCTGAAAAAATACACCCAAGCCCTGCTCTGCAACAGCTTAAAGCTACCCTATAGGACCAGTGGATGCGAGACTCCCACAGGGGGCAAGGCTGGGAACCTGTTGCTTCCAGCTACATCAAAAGGGTTCTTTTCCACCTACAGTTCTGTCAGTAAAGAGCAGGTAATGTTGCCCTGGAAAAGCTGCATGGATAGAGAGCAACAGTGGATAAAGGCAAAGCTAAGCAAACTAAGCCACAGGTAAGAGGAGAGGTTGAACTTGAGGATCTCGGGGGGTTTTCCCAACCTGATGGATTCTGCGATTCTGAGGCTGGGCCACAAGAGCAAAACTGCAACTGGAAGCAGACAAGAAGTAGGAAGGAATTATGGAAGGAGAGGCTCAAGACTGGGTTGGTCACAAGGACACAGGTATAGATCTTCACATGCGTAGCTTGGAGAAGAATGTGGTTAGATAATCGCTGACAGAGGGCAAAAAGGAGCTTGACAGATGGAGCTGGAATCCACACCTCTCCTGCAGGACACAGAACAAAGGAACCCTCTGCCTTGCTGCACCTTCCCTGGCAGCATTTCTGAATGAACCCTGATGGCCAACAAAGAGTCTTACAGAGAGGGAATGAATATACCACTGCTGACTAACCCCAATTCCTCCTCCTGGCAGAGGTGTGTGTGATAGATATTTGTAGTTCCAACTCTATTCATGAAACCTACAGATGAGGGATTTAGGTGTAGTTTTATCTCTCTCCAGGTACCTAGAAACTTTGTTTTCTTCCTACTGCACATGAAAGTAAAACACTAATTACATGATTCTATGATAGTATTTTTCTTGAGTACTGTGTCCAGTTCTGGGCCCCTCAATTCAAGAAAGATGTTGAGGTGCTGGAGCATGTCCAGAGAAGGGCAACGAAGCTGGTGAGGGGCCTGGAACACAAATCCTATGAGGAGAGGTTGAGGGAACTGGGCCTGTTTAGCCTGGAGAAGAGGAGGCTCAGGGGTGATCTTATTACTGTCTACAACTACCTGAAAGGGCATTGTAGCCAGGTGGGGGTTGGCCTCTTCTCCCAGGTAACCAGCAATAAAACAAGGGGACACAGTCTCAAGTTGTGCCAGGGTAGGTATAGGCTGGATGTTAGGAAGAAGTTCTTCACAGAGAGAGTGATTTCCCATTGGAATGGGCTGCCCAGGGAGGTGGTGGAGGCACCGTCCCTGGGGGTCTTCAAGAAAAGACTGGATGAGGCACTCAGTGCCATGGTCTAGTTGACTGGCTAGGGCTGGGTGATAGGCTGGACTCGATGATCTTGGAGGTCTCTTCCAACCTGGTTGATTCTATGATTCTACAGGACTTAGTGTCCACTCGATGCAAACAGCTGGAAGCATGCAGCAAATGAGACAGGACTTCACATGGAGAGAACTGAAGTGGACAGAAGTAGCAGAGGGAATTCATGGACAACTGGGATACCTCCTTTCCCTCCCACACATCTCCCACAATCTTCTAACTGAGTCACCTGAACCATCCTTCCCAACTATGAGCACTAACTACACACCTGTCACTTGTGGAGCACCCAGACAGGAGTGCTGAGGTCTGGGGGGATGATTGGGCTGGGGTGAAGAAGTCTGTCCCCTTGGTTATTCTGAAAACATGACACTGTAAATAACAGAGGCGGACAAGACAAAGCTACTGGACACTTCTGAGGTGGTATCTCAATTTTCCTGGTAGCATGGAGAAAAGCTCTTTTTCACAGGGACTTTATGAAGGCAGTTGTCATAACAGCTCTGAACATCTGATTTAGTGATCACAGGATGCTAGGGGTTGGGAAGGGACCCCAGGAGATCATCACGTCCAGCTCCCCCTGTCAGAGCAGGACCACACAATCTAGCACAGGTCACACAGGAATCCATCCAGACAGGCCTTGAAGGGCTCCAGAGGAGGATACTCCACAACCTCTCTGGACAGCCTGTTCCAGTGCTCTGGGACCCTTACAGTAAAGAAGTTCCCCCTTGTGTTGAGGTGGAACCTCTTTTGCTGCACCTTATACCCACTGCTCCTTGTCCTATCCCAGGGAGCAGTGAGCAGAGCCTGTCCCACTCCTCCTGGCAGCCCTCAGGCACTTATAAACATTTATCAAATCCCTCTCAGTCTTCTCTTCTCCAGACTAACAAGTCCCAAGTTTCTCAGCCTCTCCTCACAAGTCATGCCCTCCAGTGCCTAATCATCCTTGTAGCCCTTTGCTGGACCCTCTCCAGCAGATCCGTGTCCCTCTTAAACTGAGGAGCCCAAAACTGAACACAGTATTTGGTATTCAGTGATGACAAGGCCAGAGAAAATTGAAGTTTCCCCTCTTACACTGAACATGTTTTAATTAGCACACATTAAACAAAGCCTAGGGCCATACAAATGCATCCAAGGACTAAGGATCAGAATGCAAGTATGATCTCAGCAATGCACATATTGTTTCAGCATCTTTCCTTTGCACTTTGTCTTTGGTGTTAGTTCTCTTCTCCTGCTACTCAGAAGCATCATTTACTCATTCTAGACCTCACCAACCTCTTTGTTTTGCTGTGGTGCTCTACTTCTCCAAGGGTTCTGATGGTCATCTTGGCATCAGCCCTGCCACCCCACAGCCCTTCTCATCTTTTCCAGCCCAGCAGCAGTGGGTTAATTATTCACAGGCTTTTTTTTACTCTTCCCTCTCTCAACTTTCTTTCACTCTTATTTCCTCCTTATTTATCACCTCAAAATTCAGTTGCCAGCTCCTTGCCTTGGCACTTCCTCTCTGTTCTGACATGGTCGTTTCTCCCTGAAGGAATTCCTGGGACTACACTGATTTTTCTGCTACAAATCAATTCTCTCCTCTCTCCCATTTCTTCCTCTTCTAGCTAAACAGCTCAAATACTTCCCTGACTTAATCAAAATCCTCCCACACATTTGATTGTAGTCGGCCGTGAGTTGCTCATCTCTTCTCTTCCTTCCCTTATAATTCTCTCCTGTCACAGAAGCATTTGTGCCCATTTTTATTTGCCTGCTTCATTTACACCTCTTCCTTTCATATTATCACTTCATCTCCTCCTGCTTGTTTGCATCCCACTACTTTCTGTTTTCCTCCTGGGAAGGCTTGCTCTTTTTATTAGGATGTCTTCCTATCCCAAGCTAAAAACAGCAGCCCTTTGTCTCTCCACATCCACATCCCTTCCTCTTTCGCTGAACTTCCCAAATGTGGAGCCTTACAGTTCCTGTCCACAGGTAGTTTCCCTTCCCCACCTCCCCTTCCATCTGAGGCTGCATATGTTTACTTCCATAGCTGTCCCTATTGACAGCCATAGCAACAAGTCAGTCAGGTATCTCTTCCCTTTTGCTCCGTGATGCTGCAATCATTGTCAGCTAAGAGCTGAAGGTGAACCTAAATGATCTGTTAATATTCATGGTGCAGAGGTATCCTGTAGGCTATTTCAGGATTCCTATAATGATTCAGAATGCTAACAAGGGCTAGACAAAAGGGAGGATTTATATCAGTTCCCTTCTCTATGCCAGGATTTTGAAAGAAGGAAAATGAGGAGAAAGAGAGAGCAGAGAGAGCTGCTGGAGCCTCCTAAGACCTAATTATTGGAAACTGCAACCCAGAAATGGAGCAATGAACACATGATGGAAGGAGGGCAAAAAGACAAAGTATTTACTTGAGAAAGGCTGCTAAAGCCAGTGTGTGGCATGGGAGCTGGCTCCAACCATTCTAACAGGTACATCTGCTGTTAGAAAATCTTATATGTGCACACTGAAGTGCAAGGAGAAGGTGGTGAGAGCAGGACATGCTATGTGCCATCTCCCAGGATATGTCAGCCAAGCTAGGCACAGGCAATCTCACTTTACAGGGAGACAGATTCAGTGTAATGTATTGTTATGTTGAGTCACATATCACAGCTTTCACATCAGACTATAAAGATCAGTCATCATATCTATTTCAAACACATCTTACTCTACCTTTCTCTACTTATCCCCCAGTGGTAGTTTTATGGCTCACTGAACCATAAAATGAGCCTACTGGAGCATTCTAGACCATAACCTAGATTCTCTTCTGGTGAGAAATAAAAGATTCCATTAGTCAATGGAGGCATTTCACCTCACACTAGGTGAGGAACTGCCCTTCTTACCCTAAAGTCTCTTTTAATAGATACAATCTCAATGCATTTCTGCAACCTAAGTACAATTTAGTTCAACAGGGAGGATACAGATTCTCTCAGTACAAAATCCTCATTAGATAGCCAGAGTAGGAACCTTCCCTTTAAAAGCTGATTTTTATGGGCTGTTGGATTCTCTTCTGATACTGGAATCAAAAAGGAGGAGGATGCTCAGAGGCTTTCATAGTGTGTGGAAACCTCTTCACTAATCACAGACTGTTTGTTTGAGTGCATCCTCCTTTTAGAGATACAAAGGGGAAATTCCAACTGCACCAAACTTACACACCTATTGGAAAACACACTTCACATTTCCCTGCACTTCCATCTCTGGAAGTAAAGACCAAACAAGAGAGGAATAGGTGGTCTCAGTTGCTTTTGGCCACCTGAATCTGAAGACACATGGCAAAACCTCTCGACAGGAGCAAAACCTTTTGCCTTGCCAAAGACATAGATGTTTGTTTTTAATAAGGTCTTCAAATCAAGTGCTTCTAATCAATGCCACATAGGTGCGAGTGAGCACACAGAGTGCAAGGACACAAACAAGATTCAGTACCTTTAAGCACCATTAGTATGAGAAAACTGAAATACCTCTGTGTTGAGTCCAGAGCTGCTGGGCCAGGTAGGTCCAATGTCCCATCTTTTGGAAGTGGCAGGTAAACAATCTTCCTCATTTCCACCTTCATGTCTCACTTCTTGTCCAAATGGAGAGCTGTCTAAGAAAACTGGATGCTGAGCATCAACAGCGTCAAAGCCTAGCTGAAAACTCAGATTTGTGTGGCCTCTTTGCACACCTGAGTCAAGCACATTTGCATTCCCTCTATAGCTTTCTCCTTCGTGACTGTAGGGGCGGGGAAGTGCCAGAGAGAAGTTTCTGTGACCATATAGTAAAGAAGGTCTGAAGCCAATTGCTGGTGACATTGTGCCTTGTCGCCAGTCAGAGACAGAAGCATTTCCAGGATGAAGTTCACCATAAGCAGCCAGAGGCTGACCACAAATCTGATGGTCAGGCACATGCAGACCAAAGACATCTGATAGGAAAAAAGTGTCTTCATGATGTGAATGTGAGGAGCCATAAAAATGAAATTCGTTGTTAACTTCATCAACTATTCGATCAAATCCTAGATGGACCTCTCCAGCAGATCCAGAATGGTACACTGAGGAAAATCTTTGGTCCCTGGCCTGTTCTTCACAAGATTCATGATGTGAGAAGGGCACCTTCACAAAGTATGCCATGGCTGATTCCTCTCTCCAGCCTCAGCAATCCTCTGGAGAGCCTCACAATAGTTCCAGGGTCAACTGAGTGATGTTCAGAACTGGAGCTACATCCTCACTGAAATGAAGCACAGAACAAAAAAAGCTGAACCCAGAAATATCCAGTACTGGTCCTTCCTTGCCTTAGAGCTTTCTCCACAGAAGAGAGTTTCAACAGTCCTTTGATCCTCCTTTCCAGGTATATTTATAATTATCACAACAATGATATATTATTGGCACCACTATGCTGGAGCAGCAGCAACAGGATGGCTGAAACAACTGATCTAAATGCTAAAACTGTAATTTTGGCACACATGAAAAGAGAATCTTTATATTACTTCCATTATTTTACACTGCTATAGCACATTTCATACAGGAATCAAACCCAAGTAGAAAGGGCAGCTTCATATTAACAGTTGCTTTAATGGTAGCTTCAATCAGATCATTCATTTATTTCTTCTTCAAATTAGAATCATAGAATAGACTCACAGAATAGTTTAGGTTGGAAGGGACCTCAAAGCTCAGTCAGTGCCAACCCCTTGCCATAAGTAGGGACACCTCCCACTAGAACAGGTCACTCAAGGACTCATCCAAGGACTCAAGGACTTTAAACACCTCTCTGGGCAACCTGTGCCAGTGTCTCACCACCCTCACTGCAAGGAACCTTTTCCTAACATCCACTTTCCTCCTCATCCTGTCATTAGTTAACAGTCTCTCCCCAGCCTTCTTGTAGGGCCCCTTCAGATACTGGAAGGCCATTCCAAGCTCTCCTTAAAGCCTTCTGCTTTCCGGGCTGCAGGGCCCCAACTCTTTCAGTCTGTCCTCAGAGCAGAGCTGCTGCAGCCCTCTCAGCATCTTGGTGGCCTCCTCTGCACTGCCTCCAACACTTCCATGTCCTGCTTGTGTTAGGGACTCCAGAAGCGCACACAGGACTGCAGGTGGGGTGTGAGGAGAGCAGAGCCAAGGGGCAGAATCCCCTCCCTTGCCCTGCTGCCCACATTGCTCCTGCTGCAGCCCAGCACAGGATTGCTGTCTGGGCTTCTGGGCTGCACTCACACTGCAGGCTCCTGTTGAGCTTTTCATCACCCCAGACCCCACTTTTTATACTGCTATAATCAGACAAAGGAAAGCGCTTTCTCCTGTTTGTTTGTTTTCCAAACCAGAGCTATTTTCAAAGCCCGAGGTTGTGTCTTTGCTGGTGAGCTGGCAGGAAGGGGCAGATGCTCCTGCAGAAGACCACCATCCCTCTTGCTGCTACCAGCAGAGCTGCCGGCAGGACTGCGGCATGTGCGGAGTCGCCTCGTGGTTCAGCCGGGCAGCACATGTGGGAGGCTGCTGCCAGGAGAAAGGAGAACATCTATTTCAGGGAGAGAGTTTAGTTCTAAAACTGGAATCTCAAGGCCCTCAAGGCCTTGGCCTGTTTCATTTTACTGATACAGATGCAGCCCAAACCCACCAATGGCAGCAGCAGCACAACAAAGCCCACACTTGTGCCGGGCATTACAAAGAGACCTCTGATTTAATAATTCCATGAGAAGGTATTCTGGAGAGGTGAAAAACATCAGGATACAAAAGGCTGCTCAGAAGCTGCTAAAGCTTAGCTCCACAAATAGCTTTTCCAACACGTTCCCAAGATCTGTACTGTATTAGTCTAGACAATAGAGCCTTGCAATGGAAATCTATATTACAGCAGAAGGTATTCAGCACCACTTGATATGTATTTGTGTCACTGGAAGGCAAACTCTAGGAGACAAAGGCTTCACTCACCCCCAGTGAGGGACCAGAACAGAAATGAGAAGTTAAACAGGCTGAAATGAAATCTCCAAGTTAGAGCTTCAACTACTCTTTCAAGCACTTAGTTTAGTGGCTCCACACGTTTAGTGCTTTGGTTTGTTTAACCATGTTGAGAACCAAAAGCAAGTGACACTAAGTCAGCTAAGCAGGGACTTCCATTACGGTCTCTGCACCTATTAATGTGACTCCTGAAGCTTGCTACAGCTTTAAGATTGCCACCCTCCTTTTTTTTCCCCCAGAAAAATGAAAGATATCAACGAGAACGTTTTTAGAAGTACCACCACCACCTCCCCTGTTTCTCACTTCCACAGCAGGTAAATAAAGAAAACAAGAGAAAAAAACCCATAGTCATTAAATGAGAATAAGTAACTACTTCCCCCCCCCCCCCCAGTCTTGACAACTGGAACTCTCCATACAGTTCAGGAGAAGTATGGCTTTCCTAGGGATCACAGAATATCAGGGCATGGAAGGGACCTCAAAAGATCATCTGGTCCAGCCCCCTGTCAGAGCAGGTCACACAGGAATGCATCCAGACAGCTCCTGAATACCTCCAGAGAGGGAGACTCCACAACCCCCCCAGCAGCCTGCTCCAGTGCTCTGTCACCCTCACAGGGAAACAATTCCTCCTCAGGTTTATGTGGAGCCTCCCACACCTCAACTTCCACCCACTGCCCAGCACCCAGGCAGTTTTTTTTCAGCCAAGCCACGCAGAGAAGGTCTGTGCCCCTGTTTCTGGTAGGGGCTGGATCTGAACCAAGGGACATCCCACCAAACCATACAGCTTGACTCAGCTGGCTGAGACTTGCGGTGATGATCCTACAGCTTGACCTCTTGATCTTTAAAAGGGTGCAACATAGCTGCTCTGTGCATTCTGCTCCCCTGCTCCTTCACGGGCTGGGAAGCCCACATGAGTAACCTCAGTCTGCACAAGCAAGTGGGCTTGCTCTGCCAGCCTGAATGCCAGCAGAGGAAGGGCCTGGCAGAGAGCAGCCACTCGTACAGCAGTTTGTAGCACCCTGTGGATTTAGTAGCAGCTTGCATTTAAAGCTGAAAAGTTTGACTGGGAACACAGTGTGATGTGCTGTGAATGGTAGTGCTTTAAGTCTTAGCTGCTGCTCTGGTTAGTAAGACCAGGCTTTCTATTTGGGTCAGCTCCTGAGCTTTGCTCAAAATAGCATAAAGAGTTCAGGAGAGGATTTGGCTCTGCCAGCCACCACTACTCTCTCTGGATAAAGTATATTGATAGACTGAATTAAATTAAAAAAATCACTCATTAGGCAAAAATTATAATGCTTAAAGAGAGCTTTTGCCTTGTGGATTCTGAATCTGTACTGTGAAGGGTTTAGCTTTCATCTCCTACAGCTATTTCCTTTTAGAGGACAGCTGTGTTTTCACAGAGCCATATATTTGGGGGATTGAGAGTTTTAAGGGAGAGCCCAACAAATACTGTACAATAGTCTTGGCAAATCAAGAGATCCAACAGGATCACACAAGACTGTAGCTGTCATCCAAGCAGGTGAAAATGCTTACCTCAGTTCAGCAGGCACAGCCATTCTAGTATAAACGCTTGGTGCACTGTGGCCTGGATCTCCCCTTGTTATGGGCACTGAGAAGGAAACGACTGGACCACTGGCTAAGCAGTAAGGGTATCTGCTGCAACCTCTTACCTGAGACTCAGTTTGTTAGAAGAATACAGTCTCCTAAGCCTTCCTGCTCACAGCCACACTCAGATGATCTGTGTGCCTTCAGTATTAAGGGGGTGGAACTTTCTCCACAGCATTCCTTCCTGTTCAACCGGTTTACTGCAGTAATGACTCTTCCCCATGCCTTCCTCCAGGGAAATTTCACAGAGCACTACCAATAAAACACCTTTTCTGTTCTACTTCTCAATTTGGAAATTCAACCTTTTTTTCCTCCCTCTTTTGTTTCTGTCTTTTTTTTTTCCCCCAAGCACACTGGTAAATGTTCTCACACTTCCACTACAATCAAATCTGATTCAACAAGACAGCTTCTCCAAGGGAAAGACTCAATCATAGAATCCATCAGGTGGGAAGAGACCTCCAAGTTCAGCCAGTCCAACCTAGCACCCAGCCCTAGACAATCAACCAGACCATGGCACTAAGTGCCCCAGCCAGGCTTTGCTTAACACCTCCAGGGATGGTGACTGCAGCACCTCCCTGGGCAGCCCATTCCAATGCCAATCACTCTCTCTGCCAACAACTTCCTCCTAACATCCAGCCTAGACCTCCCCTGGCACAGCTTCACACTGTGTCCCCTTGTTCTGTTGCTGCTTGCCTGGCAGAAAAGACCAACCTCACCTGGCTACAGCTTCCCTTCAGGTAGTTGTAGCCAGCAATGAGGTCTGCCCTGAGCCTCCTCTTCTGCAGGCTAAACAACCTCTGCTTCTTAGAAAAGCTTCTGCACAACAAGAAGAGTCAGAAATGTTATTCTGCTCCACTGCCATGCAGCTTCCATCAATCTGCACTGGTACTACATGCTCCAAAAGCAGCTTCCAGCTCTGCTCACAGAGGGAACAGTACAAATCTTGCAGGACCTCTGGCTTCAGCTGCTCAGTATGCAGAGCTGGGATACTGCAAGGGGGGGAAGAACCTCCCCCTTACACTGGGATACTTCCTAAAGAACAATGAAGCCTTGCTCCTCCATAAAGGGCCTGCTGAAGTACTGGAGTAAACAGCTCTGGTCATCAACATCTTCCTAGACCTCAAGAAGCCCAAGACCCTCCATAAAAGGGAGCAGCAGAGGCTGCCCCAGGCACAACACAGGAGCTCCCTGAGGAACCATCTGACTTCATGTTTCATACCATTCCTTAAAAAGGTATACATCTCTCCCCTGAAGGGGCTATGCAGAACTCACTTAAAACCCCAATCCTAGTCCACTCCAAAGGCGGAAAACATCCTCAAACAGTGAGGCAAGCAGCAACAACATTTCAGTTATAAAAAGCCATGCAGTAAGACTGAACAGATCAGGATAAAGCATTTAAAGTTTAATTATTAATCTCAGCTGATAAACTGAGTGAAGAACTACTTTGATAAAGCAGTGTAGAGTAAACCTTGCCCTTCGAAAGTACAGCTAAAAGCTGGCAGTTACCCCATTTTTGTTTCAAAGCAGTTAGGCAAGGACAGATCTTACTTCAGTTGGTGAAAGGGGGTGCAATTTTTCCTCCTATGCTCTCCAACTCTTAAAATGCCATCTTGCTGCACAAACTATTTGGGAGCATTTGTGCTGTACTGTATAATTTGGCACTGATGGCTGTGAAGTGATGCTGAGACAGAACACACCAATTTTAGGAGCTGCCATTTCAGATTTTAGGGCAGGGTGATGTTGCTTCATCTTGCAGCAATTGGGCCCTGTAAAGTGAGGAAGCTTTAGGGAAGAAAAAGGAAAGTGCAGGGGAGCAGTTCATACTCCAAGCAAACACAGAGAGCTACAGCACAGCATCTTTCCCCCCAACGATTTCCAGAGAGGTTCGAAGGTTTCACGTGGGAAACTGCAGCTTTCCAGGATTCTGCCAGGCTGGGAAGGTGGACTCTGCACTGTATTTGGTTGCTGATCGAAGCAGCAGCAGCAGCAAAGTGCTGAGTCACTCTACCCTCTCTGCTACCACTGCCAACAACTGTCTCCTCCTCCCTTGCGGGACAGTCTCTAGAGACTGAGATAACTATACTCAACCGGGATGATGTCCTCCCTTCTGTTACACACTCTCACTGCTCCACCAGCCGGCAGGAGCCTACATCTCGCTCAGCTGAGAGAATCCTCTCTGATGTAGCCGTATGGGAGTGTTCTCGTACAAACGGGGGCTGATACAAAAGCTGGCAAAAGCGCCTGCCTCACACGCCCCAAACGCGGCACCTGCGGCAGGCTTTTGCTCTCGCTGTCGCTTCACACCGGTTGGAGCTTTCCCAGTTTGAGCCCTTGTGCTCCAAGCCTTGAGGCTCCGAGTAGTAACAGCCTCGCAAAGGGAAGGCAGCGAAGCGCTTCAGCGAGCCTCGGGGTCAGAAAGCTGGTTAAAGCGAGCGAAGGAACTGCTCCCCGGCAGAGCGGCCGCGGCGCCGCTAGTGCTATTCTCCAGTGCCACCTACTGTCATCTCCCCAGCACTCGAGGCAAGCAGCAGAGCAGTCTCAAGCACAGTGGCAATGAAGCTTGGCGTCTGGCTTCAGGGAACCGCATCGCATCTCCCACCACCACTGACAAATACAGCCCCTGCCAGGAGGTTGCTCTTTATGGGAAGGACTCATGACTGCCGAGATCTTGCTTGCAGACGGTGTCATACCACTTGGAATCACAGAATCAACTAGGTTGGAAAAGACCTCCAAACTCAGCCAGTCCAACCTATCCCCCAGCCCTATCCAGTCAACCAGACCATGGCACTAAGTGCCTCACCCAGTCTTTTCTTAAACACCTCCAGGGATAGCGACTCCATCACCTCCCTGGGCAGCCCATTCCAATGCCAATCACTCTGACAATTTCCTCCTAACATCCAGTCTAGACCTCCTCTGCCACAACTTGAGACTCCGTCTCCTTCTTCTGTTGCTGGCTGCCTGGCAGCAGAGCCCAACCCCACCTGGCTACAGCCTCCCTTCAGGTAGCTGCAGACAGCAATGAGCTCTGCCCTGAGCCTCCTCTTCTGCAGGCTGCACACCCCCAGCTCCCTCAGCCTCACAGGGCAAAGTTACCGCTGCATCAAACCAGTGACAAGGCACCAGCAAACCTGCATAGGTGCAACAGGGGCTTCACCATCTGCTAGTAAAACAAATTCCATTTGCTATGTTTAAGCAGGAATGAACAAGATTTTTCTGATGAAAATAAGAGTTAAGATCTGGGGGTTTGTATTACAGGCAAAGCAAACAAAAGTTGCAACAAGCCTAGTGCAGTAGTTGAGTCATTGTGAAATGATTCATCACCAAAGGAGACATATGCTGTAAAAGGCAAGAAGGACGTTTCACTTCTGAAAACACTCCTCACCCTCTATTTACTCACACAGAACAAGTCAGGGGAAGGACAGAGAAAAGGGATGGGAGGGGGAAAGTAAAGTTTCATCTTTTCAAGAAACAGAAAACAGTTTAGTTTGCATGGGGAACGCATTCAGAGGTGCTGCTGACACCTACGTACAACGAACAAAGTTACTAAGTTACCGACACTCTTCTGCAGCCTGAAACGTGCGCTCCTGACAACCTTCCCAGCCTGCACAGCTAGCCCTGACTACATGCAGGCCACGGATTTTAATCTCTCCCTTTGTTTGAACATCTTTTGTACTTTGATCCTCTGAAAGGCACAGCAGACTTTAGCACAGTTGTTTCTGGCAGAAACAATTACTACAGCTACTAAAAAAAAAAAAAAAAAAAAAGGTGATATTGGTGAGAAAATTGAGTGCTGAAATACAGAACAGTCTCACAGCAACAGCCTTAGAATACAGAGTTAAAGCAAGAGAAGCAGGCAGATGCGTCTGCGTGCCTAGAGAAACGCAGGCACGTTCTCATAAGTCCATGGCTGTAAACACACATGCACGCAGAGGCTTCCCTGCAGCAGCTTCACATGTGGGTATGCACACACACAAATCCCTAATTGCTGCTCAGTCACCCAATGAAGGAGATTCAGTATTGAAGAAAGGAAGTCAAACCACAGGTTTCACAGAAATCACAGAATTAACCAGGTTGGAAGCGACCTCCAGGATCACTGAGTCCAACCTACCACCTAGCACCTTCTGATTAACTAACCCTTGGCACTAAGTGCCTCATCCAGCCTCCTCTTATACACCTCCTGGCATGGTGACTCCACAACCTCCCCAGGCAGCCCATTCCAATGCCAATCACTCTTCCTGTGAAGAACTTCTTCCTAACATCCAGCCTGAACCTGCCCTGGCACAGTGTGAGACTGTCCCTAGGTGCCTGGGAGAAGAGACCAACCCCACCTGGCTACAGCCTCCCTTCAGCTGAGGCTCAAGTATGCCACAGCTAAGGCACACTTAACTCCAAAGCTTTTGTTCCTGTGGCTTTACAAACGTAACTTTGTGCTGTTTTCTTTCATTTCTCCTACCTTCTGTGATTTTCCCCCACCGTATTCTCTTCGTCTCCTTCCTCCTGTGTGCCTGCTCAACAGCCTTCTGTGGAATTCATCTGATAGGGCTTGTTGACCTTCCAGAAATGGCCCCTATTGTACTGGGTGCAAGTGTACACAAGCACACACAGTCCTGTGATCCCAGCACTGCTCAGTCAGGCTTCCTACCCTCACAGCAGGCTTTTTCCTACAGGAAATTTATGGAGTTGCCTAGGATCCACACTCCTGTTGCAGCTCATAGTGCACCACATGCAATCACAGAATATATATGGTTGGAAGAGACCTCAAAGAGCATTCAGCCCAACCTTGCACCCAGCACAGCAGGGTTAACAGTACACCATGTCCCTAATTGCCAGGCCCACACACTGCACAAACATCTCCAGGGACAGCGGCTCCACCACTGCCTTGGGCAGACCATTCCAGTGTTTAAGAACCCTCTCTTCAAAGAAGTATTTCCTAATATCCAGCCTAAGCTTCCCCTGGCACAGCCTGAAACCATTTTCCCTCTCAACAGCAAGGAGAGGAGGCTGGACCCCACCCTAGCTCCAACCTCCCTTCAGGTAGTTGTAGAGAGTGACGAGGTCTCCCCTTAGCCTCCTCTTCTCCAGACCGAACACCCCCAGCTCCCTCAGATGCTTCTCACAGCCCCGATGCTCCAGGACCTTCTCCAGCCTCATTGATCTGCTCTGGACATGCTCCAGCACTGTGAGGGTCACAGAACTGAGCACAATGCTCAAGGGGTGGCCTCACCAGCACTGCATACAGGTGATGACCACGTCCCTGTCCTGAGTGTTTCTAACACAAGCCAGGATGCCACTGGCTTTCCTGGGCACTCTGTTGACTCACACTTAGTCGACTGTCAAACAATACCTCCAGATCCCTCTCCAAGTTGTAGCTTTTTAACTACACATGCCCAAGGCTGTAGCTTACCATGGGGTTGTTGAGACCCAGGTGCAGGACCTGACACTTATTGAACTTCATACAATTAGCCTTGGCTCATTGGTCTAACCTGTCTAGATCCTGTTGTAAAGCTTCTCCACTCCTCTAGCAGACCTACACAGCCACCCAGCTTGGTGGTATCTGAGGGTGCACCCTCATCCAGATCACTAATCAAGGCATTACAGAAGTTCTGGGAGTGGATTAGCAGAGAACACCCCAAAGCACAAAGCTCTCCTGCTCTGGCAGACCTGAGCCAGGGTGACAGAGCCAAGGTGACTTTGCTGTGTTAGCCTGGCCATGCAGCTTCTGTGCCTCGTGACTGCTTCAGAGAGAGCCTACCATAAGCATGTCTTTAAATTCAGTTCCTAAGTGACTCACATAGGAGCAAAAGAGAAATGGTAATAGCAACTCAGGTGCACACCCTGGGGGGCTTTGCTGTGTGTGGACCTTTGGTTCACATGGTATGTCAGCTCAGTGGCTTGCTCAATATCCAGATGAGCTGGCAGGAGTGAGTTACCCATGGGTACCTTCAGTGAAAATTAAAACCTCTCAACTGGCCTTACACTATAAACCAGCACACCCAAAATCTGTGTAACATCTGAATCAGCTGTGAAGAAAACAAACAGTTGTTTAAGCATAAAAGCACAGGTTTCTAAAGCCAAAGCAAGAGCTCACAGTGTCAGACTTGTCCCAGTTTGAAGAGGGAGAGACCTCATTGCTGTCTACAGCTACCTGAAAGGACCTTGTGGTCTCTCCTCACAGATAATTAGTGACAGAACAAGAGGGAATGGCCTCAAGCTGTGACTGGGTAGGTTTAGACTAGATATTAGGAACATTTTTTTCACAGGAGGAGTGTTTAGGCATTGGAATGAGCTGGTGGTGGAGTGACCAAGCCTGGATGTGTTTAAAAGTCATTTGGATGTGGTGCCTGGGGATGTGGTTTAGGGCACATCTTGTAGAGTAGGGTCCTCAGTTGGACTTGGTGATCCCGAGGGTCTTTTCCAAGCTGAATGTTTCTGTGATTCTCTAATTGGCCTTCCCACAAGGATGCTTTGCTCAAATGTGCAACAGTGCATATCTTAGAGTGCTAAAACATCTTTCAAAAGGCAGGATTGCTGAATTGTCCTGAACTTCTTACACAGAGGTAGCTTCTTACATCTGTCTTCAAACTTCATTTTTACTGTCACGATTGTTCACAGCATTTAAAGCAAGTTTCACTGGCTTTAAAACAACAAAAACCCAACCACAAAACAACAAACAAACATATGGTTGAAGAAAAAAAGCACCCAGGAATAGTTGTGGGTGTACATATAATGTTTCCCCCAACTGAACAGCATTCCTTCTACACAACTCAGGATATAAAGCATCTGCTTTAGCTGGATGATTTGGCTGCACACTTTAGGTTGCCTACACATGCCAGCAGAGCATTCATTACTGCTTCCATTAAAGCTTCACCTGCAGCAGGAAAGGCAACTCTCCTTTCCTTGGGTTTGCACATAAATGATGCAGAGGGCCTGCTTACCTGCCATAAACCATACTCCTGCAAACTGCCAAGTGGAAATGAAGCTCACAGCAGCCCTCCACCACAGCTGGGCTGGTCCATCAACGAGCAGCTGCAGAAGGATGGTTGTAGTGCTGAGAACTCAGCTTCATCTATCACCCCAAAGTACTTTCCCCATCACATATCAGCCGCTCTGCTGCGTCAGGTCCTGCACTGTGCTGCCCGTGGTTTTGCTAATGATGTTTCTGTATTTATGAGCCAAGAGAGCAACAGGCAGGACCCTGCTCAGTGGAGCAGTAGGATTAAACAGGTGGGATGTGTCCACGGGAGTTTGGCACAACACTTGCACTGCAGCACTTCTGCAGCAGTAAGGACACACTCTGCTCAGTGATGCCAAAGGCATTCATACCACTGCAGTAGCTGAAACTTAGATTTGTGGGCTGCTTTGCACTGTTTTGAGTAGCTCAGCCAGCCTTTATTGCTCCTGCTCCTCTGGCCTCCCCACCTCGCTCTGCCCTCCTCTTAAATGCTGAAATAAACTGATGCCAAGAAAGGAGTCAGCAGCACAGGGCTTCGTATCAGAGGTGAGGTGCTACATCACAGGCTCACAGGATGTCAGGGGTTGGAAGGCATCTAAAGAGCTCATCCAGTCCAACCCCCCTGCCAGGGCAGGACTGTACAATGTAGTTCAGGTCACACAGAAACACATCCAGACAGACCTTGAAAGGCTCCAGAGAAGGAGACTCCACAACCTCTCTGGGCAGCCTGTGCCAGGGCTCTGGGGTCCTTCCAGTCAAGAAGCTCCCCCTTGTGTTGAGCTGGAACCTCCTGTGCTGCAGCTTCCATCCATTGCTCCTTGTCCTACCCCAGGGAGCAATGAGCAGAGCCTGTCCCCTCCTCCTGACCTCCAGCCCTCAGATGTTCATAAACATTGATTAAATCCCCTCTCAGGCTTCCCTTCTCCAGACTAAGCAGCCCCAGACACCTCATGATCCTCACAGCCCTCTGTTGGACTCTCTCCAGCAGATCCCTGTCCCTCTTCAACTGGGGAGCCCAAAACTGAACAACATACTCAACATGGGTTGGAGACCAGGTTGGATGAGGCCTTGAGTGACCTGTTCTAGTGGGAGGTGTCCCTGCCTACAGTGTGGGGTTGGAACTGGAGGAGCTTTGAGGTCCCTTCCAACCTAAACCATTCTATGATTCCATAGGATCTCAGCAGGGCAGTGTAAAGGTAGAGGATAATCTTCCTCAATCTGCTGGACCTTGTCTTCTTAATGCACCCCAGGATCCCACACAAGGGCACATTGCTGTCCCATGGACAATTTATTGTCCACCAGGTTACATGCGGACATTCAGGCAGAAGCTGTGAGAGGCAAAATTGTGCTGGGGAAAGGATGCCTCAAGTGAGTTGGTGTGCATGCACAATAGATTCCTCAGCTGGCCAGTATCTTCCAGGGACTGGTTTCCAGCTCACAATGAGATTAGGTACCCTGGTCTGTATTGGGTTAGGAAAGGATGAAAGAAAAGCAAGACAGGGCTCTATTTAGCCTCAACCATTCAACAGCTCATGAAAACTCACACAAAAGGATCAAGAGGCTCACCCAGACAGCAGTTTCCTAGCACTTTTGGGTGTGGGGCTCTGGGTGCCTACTATCTAAGAAATAAGCAGTACTCCCCCTTGCCATGACTTACAACACTGCCAAAGCCATCATGGACTGATGATGTGAATGCAGAGATGCACCTTGCACCACAGCTGCCAGGGAAAGTGAAAAGCCAGGCACCTTTGAGGTCAGGTATGTTCCCTACACTCAGCAGTGATGTCTTGTCACCCTTGTCCTGCCAGCCTGTGCCTCACTTCGCTCTCATTTGAGGTTCATGCAAATTAAGAACCTCAGTTTAAAAGCTCAGCTACAAAGAGATGCATCACAAGCAGTACAGCACAACCACCTCCCTTCTCCCTCCCCCCAAGAAGTCCTGAACTTACTGGATCCATCTGATTCTAATCATGGGAACACCAGACTGCTCCTTCCAGTTCTGGCAGTGTCAGTGTGGGAGCTGTGCTGATGCAAAGCTCTGAGCCCAGCCTGTCTGCAAACAGCATTCCAGGCAAACATGAGTCTCAGGCATGCCTAAAAGCAAGTGAAGGCAGAATTCACTGCCATTTCTCATTAAAGACTGGTTGGTTATTGTGGAGAAGGAGGGGACAGGAGTTGTAGAGTGTAAAGCATCAATTTGTCCCCATAGGTGGATGGCCATAAAAAATACAACCAACCAAAACAACATAATCCCAGCAAACCAACCAACCACCAAGCAAATGGCATTCATGTGCTGAGGTGTCACCTCAGAAGGGTGCACTGCAGGCCTCCAGGACACAGCCTAAAATACCATGCTGTACCACAGGAACATGCCCTGCCTCTGAGGTGTGGTGTCACAACATGTTACTGCTGATGGCCACGGGAAAGCTCTACAGTGGAAGCTGAGAACACAAGCATGATTTATCTCCATACTGAGATAAACCTAATGCCCAGAACTCCTTGAGCATCTGCACTTCTGACTGCCTCAATTAGCTGTGTGAAGCAGCAAATCCAGGCAAAACACAGACACCCTAGACTGAGGCTGGAGTCCACCTGTACTACACTGCTCCTGCCTGCTGCAAAGCAGAAATAGCTGTCGTTCCTTGCTTGGTTGATCTGCTTTTATACCCTTGATTCAAACAGAGTTATGCAAACCTCATGTTTGCTACCAGGCTCCAAAGAAGCCTACTGTAACTGGGATCTGGTTTCCTTAGATGTAAATGCATATGTAAAACAGAGATGGCTTTGATACTGAGATTTCCTCCCCTGAGGTTCAAGTATTTTATCATTTTAACAATATTCCATTTTCCTACTGCACTGAGTTTTGAAAGCATCTTTTGTACTGTCTCCGAGATCTCTAATTCCTTCACAATTCCTCTGGAGGGCACCATTACCATATCTATGCAATTAGCTACAGCTGGATATAATAGAGCTAAACGCTCAACTGCCTTGGTGGCAGGAGGCAGTGTCTTTTAGGCAAGACAGCTTCTTTTACTGATGCTTAGGTTTTTGCTTTAGAGGATACAGGAAATCTTAGCTATGCTGAGAAAGAGAATTTTAGAAGTTCATTATTGTACAGGTTTGTCTTGCAAAAAGGTGGTGTAGGGTTGGAGATTCCCCCCCAATCATTTTTGTTAGCAAGTGCTAGCACTTGGTATACCTTTCAAAGGCTTTGCAAAACAATGATACACCCAAGGCACAGCATGATTTGGGACAGCTTGGCTTAGGAAGGGATGGAATTGCTCATCATCTTGCAGACTTTGGTACAGGTTTGGGGTTTGGTTTTTTTCAGTCAGTACCTTTGTTAGCAAGTACTAGCATTTGGTATACCCTGTAAAGGCTTTGCAAAGATGGTACTCCCAAGGCAGAGCATGGCTCAAGATACTCTGGGCTGCAAAGGGATGGAAGAGCTCATTATCCTGTAGACTTTTCATAGAATCATGCAATCAACCAGGTTGGAAGAGACCTCTAAGATCATCCAGTCCAACCTATCACCCAACCCTGTCCAATCAACATGTTCTCTGTAGTCACTCCTGTATCGTTGAGGCTGGACCAGTTACTGTGAGATTTGTGTTCTACTCTCTTTACCGGAGCTGCTCTGTTCCACAGTGCAGAGCACAGCCACCTATTTCTCCAGGACTTACAAAAGCCTGCCCAACATAAAGAGTGAAAGAGAGGATTTTGGAGCCAGGAAAGAGACTGTGGCATACGAGAGTATCTTATAGAAGCATGGGCTGGTTTGGAAGGAAGGAGGAAATCAGAAGTGAGTTTCAGAGTTCCTGGGAAAGCCTGCAAGGTTAAAGCGAGGCTGTCTGGATGGTGCTGTTGCCCTCTTGTGGCCATGTGGTATATTGCAGCTTGACTGCTCAGAAACCCCCCGGGGGTTAACCTGCGAGCTGTAATAAATACCCAGTTCAGGCTGGGAGTTGGCTCCCCCTCACCGCCGCATCTTCTAGGAAACATCACAAAGATACCGACTTCACTTGGACTTCACTACTTCTTCTTCGGTCTTTTTGCTGATTTTTTAACTTGTTCGCTTGGGTTGGAGATTTTTGTCTATTTTTCGTTTGCTGTGGTTTTGAGGTTTTTTGTTTGCTTAGTTTTTTTGGCCCAACAACCCAAGAAATTACAGATGCAAGTCACATTTGTTTTCCAATTAGACGAGAAATTAAGTAGGTGCAATACTTGTGTGAGACTTTATAGCAAGTATTTAAGAGTGAAGAGAGTCTTGGAATACTGTATCATAGAGAAGAAAAATGTGTTTCTAATTAAGAAAATAAGAAGGAAGGGTATAGTTCAGTTTTTATGGGAATAATTACATGTAACAAACTAATTGTACCAAGAAAAAGCCAGCACATACAGCCAGGTAAAATTATTAGCATGAAAAATGCACAGAAGTTTGGCTTTGCAATGACAGTTTCCTTAGTAAAAATGATCCCTGCTCTTATTCCTTAACTCATTTCAACCTGATTCTTCTGATACTAATTAGCACCTAACTCAAAGTCAATGCCTATACTTGTGTTCAATTTCAGGCTCTTCAGTTCCTCCTGAAGTCTGTATCACATTGAATACTTAACTCTCCTCCTCACCACTAACCTTCAAGAGGAGTCAAACTGTTTTAGATTAAGACCTTTTTAAAAACATAAAAATGAACAACAAAAACTTCTCAAATAGATGTAAGATGGAGGGGAAAAACTTAACAATGGAAAGGAGAGGTCAGATTTGGGGTATACCAACCTTGACACTGCCCTTTTAAAGTGGTCCCCAGGCAGCTTTAACTTCTGCGAGCAGCAGTCGAGCAGCCGCTCACCCTGGGGTCCAGTCAGCTTGGCAGGATGACAGAGGTCAGCATTTCACAGGCATGAACAATTTCTCTAATGTGTAAGGCAAGCATCCAGCTCCCTCTCTCTTTTCACCTGTCCTTTAAAGTTTGAACTGAGACTATCATAGGTACTGTGCACAATGCCATGAAAATCCTTTCTGTTAACCCTTTGAACCCTTATGATGAGAAGGGATACCCTTATAATTTCAAGCAGAGACACAGAAGCCAGAGAAGGGCTGCTCTTTCTCCATGCCATCTTCCTAGGTAGTTTCCCTTGCAAGCAAACCCCCATCACCTCCCTAACTGAGTCTTGCTGCTCTTGCAGACTGCTCAAAGCGTGTGCACGCTGTGGGGCCAAGCAGGAGCAGTACTTTGATGAAGTCAACTTTTTAGATTATTATATTCCTATCTGCTAGGAACTTGACTGGCACCTACATGCAGTGCATTTTTGGGTGGGAGAGGATACCTCTGTACAGTGATTCCCATCAGGAAACCACTAAACTTAAAGCAAGGTCAAATAAAACTGACTACAGTAAAACTCAGCTTTTGGTTGAGTCCTAACCAAGGCACAAGGCAATAATACACATATTTCAGTAAACTCAAAGGAGCTAGTGTTAAGTGATCACAAACCTACAAGCTGCAATTAAAGACTTAACACCTCAGCCCTAGAAAGCCCCCCAAAGCCCCATGTATTGTCTGTCATTAGTTGCACGGTCTGGAGAGGCATGGAAACTCGGCTGCCCACCCACATTCTCCAGACAACTCTCAGAACACACCTCTGTGACTTTGGTTCAAGCTCATTATTGAGGAGGAGAAAGAAGATGGAAGCCCAGCTCAACAATCCTGCATGGGCTTTGCTCTCTTCTTCAAGAGCCAGCCAAATTCTGCACTCTCAAAAGCCAAACCTCAGCTCAGGTTTCTCTGGGGTAGGCTGGGATTCTGCTTTAAACTGATGCATTTTTATGGGTGAAGAAAAGGGGGTGTGGGGGCAAACATTGAGAAGTAAGTCTCTAGGCAGCTGTTAAACATAAAACTGCTGTTTACCAAGATTCAATTAAGACAGAGTAGATAGATTAAGAGGGCTAAGGAAACAGTAAAAGTGAATTGTAGAATTTACTAACTGCTTTACAACGTTTAGGTTTGCCATAAGACAATTGTGTGCACTGCCCTATATTTCTGTACGTAACAGCACCCAGGGGACTATTAACACAGCAGAGACAACTGCAACTGCAAAACAAATGCATGCCTCTTGTGAAAACCATCGTGGCCACTGCTTTTGCACCCCCAACAAACCCATTCCCAGGATTTTCTCTGCTGGAGAGGCCATGAAACTGAAATTAATAGAAAGAGCTGAACTTGTCCCAGTGTCAGTGTCACTTGGAAGATTGGGTAACTACGGAGAGAAGCTTTGTGGTTAATCCTGCACAAGTCATCCTCGTGCTACTAAAGCAGTACTAAACAGCAAAGAAAGCTGTCCTGCACTGCATTCTTTTTTAATGCAATGTATTTGAATTCCTTGGATTCAGGCATTGTGTTCCCTTCATTGCTCTTTCCCTCACAGGTGACACCACAGCCTCCAACACACTGAAGTGCCTTTACTTTCTCAGTCCTGTATTGTTGAACCCTTCTGTTGCACCACTGAAATATCTGGATAAGGTGAGAGATCCTCTCTTGCCTCCAACAAACTGTGTCTAGGTGGGAGAAGTGGAATCCTCCCAGCAAGATCCCATATGGAAACAATCTTGCTTGGGGTTTTTGTCCCAGTGACAGTTCTTAGAAAGGTTTCAGGGGGAACAGTGGGGTTCCAGGGCTCCCTTGTTCCTGCATTTGCCAGAAGGCAACAGCTTATCATCCTCCCACATTTCAGAGGGCTGAATTTCAGTTACAATTCCATGGAGCCTGGCTTGAGGGGGATGTTGCTTCAGTAAATTCAATTTTCCAGGGTGTTAAGGACTGAGGAAGTAAACCAGATGAGAGGCAGGGAGGGTGGGACTGTAGCTGCAGGGAGGTTAATGGGGCTTTCTGCCTCTGCCTTCAGGTGGGCCAGAATTCCACCCCTGCTCAGGGAGCAGCGCAGAGGAACATTAGACAAGATTTCAGTGTTTATTATACAAGGCTGAGTTTGTAGTAAAATGTAGCTAATGATAGTGGCTTTGATTGTAAAACTCTGCCAAAGGTGTGGAAGGAAAGCGCTACCTAAGAATGCTGTACTAGGGCTGTATCACTGCAAGGCTGAAACAAATCCAGACTACTTCACTTGAAAAATTGTTATTTTAAGGATATTAAGTATATTAAGAGTTAGCTCTAAAGCTACCTTCTCTGTTCACATCTACTACAGAGAGGTAAAATCAGTCTTCTGAATAAACTGTGGATCCTCACATTCCTCTCAAGGCACCCTAGCAGCACAAAATAGTCCTAAACTTCAACTCTGAGTTTGTCACATCCTAAAAACATTATTTTCTTTGTCAGAGGTGCAGCATGGCAGCAGAAGAGAAACAGGTTCATACCATAGAACAGGGCAGCCTCCTCACTAAGACCTTCCACAGTGGATTGGCTAAAGAGCCACTGGGCCTGGAGACTAAGGATCTCAGCAGTCTCTCTCCTCTGCTGTGGTTGGGGCTGCTCTGAGAGTTGCTGTAAATCCATTCTGGTCTTCCTTTTGGCTTGCCTTCCTCTCTCCTGGCAGCTGGGGAAGATTGTTAAACATCTCTGGAAACCTGTCTTTGGCTCTACCTTTTATGTGTGGGAATATTTCTTGCTGTATTCCTCGTCTCTCACTCAAGAGTGTGTTTTCTGAGAGTCAGGGCACTCTCAAACTTCACTGTGGATTTTAGAGTGCCAATGGAATATGAGCAAAAGCATATCTAAAACTGATGTAGCTTGAGGTCAGCCAAATTTATTGGAGGCACGTTTGGTCACTTGAGGAACCATCAACTGCTAAAACTCATTCTGGCAACTAGAAACATACTTTTAATGTGCCAGAGCTTTTTTTGTCGTCCTTGAAGAGAGAAGCGAGGAGAAATGCAGAAGAAATCTGCCTTTCGATCCCAATTCTCATAGAGTAATTTCATTGGTCTGAATGTTTTACCTTGATCTTGGTGGCAGAAAAGCACATTAAGATACAGCCTGTCTTCATACTACCAGGAGGCAGAAACAAATTGAAGACAGAAAAAGGGCAACAAAGAAAGCAGGCAAAGATGTGTAGCAATGCATCACAAAATCGGGAGCAGAGGAAAGAAGAGCAAATAAGGAGAGATGCAAAAGGAAAAAGTCATCAGAGAGGGCAGTAGAGGATGGAAAAAGAAATAAGCAGAGGAAGGCAGGCATTATCTGAAGCTCAAGTGCAGTGGAGGCAAAAAAGTTATTTAAACAGAGCAGAGAGATGCCATAGACAGAGAAAACAAAGTTGTAGAACAAACTGATAAGCTATGAAAACAGGATACAAAACAGACTAAGGCAAAGCAAAGGAGCTGAAGCAGAGAGATGACAGAGCAAGACACCTCTTCACCTCTGGCAGTACTTTTAAATCCAGTCAGGAGGTAACTTAGGGCCTAGGTTTTGTTGACCAAATTCCCAGTGAGTTAGGAAGACAAAACCAACCTCCAAACACCTAACACTTACTCAGCTCCATAGACTAGTATAGGTTTTGCACAGCACCACTGCAAGCTGCCTTTCAGTGCCTTTACACCTCCTCTAACACAGTTTCACCCTCTCTTCTCTCTGCTCCAGTACTTTTGCCAACTTATTTTACCATGCTAGCTGCTCCTTTGCATGTTCTCCCCTTTACACTTATTTCTTGGCTTACTCTTTTCAGTGATTTGAAAGGACAATTAAGGAGCCCAAGCTTCTAACAAATGGTAACTGACTGAAAGATGACCCCGTGGCCACAAAAACTATAGCACCACTGTAAGGCAAGGACGATAAATGAGGAAGACTCAGACTCAAGAAGCCATGGAGACAGTGCTCACACTGGGCAAAATTTGCTAACTTCCATCAAAATTGAACTGAATTCCTAATTCTTTTTTTTTCAGTAATGCTGCCCCAGTTATTCTCTTTCAGCACCTTGAAAGCAAATCAATAAGCAGGAAACAGCTTTCAACTCCACTACCAGGTTCAAAAACTGGGTCCCACTTCAGTATCAAAACACTTGGCCAGAATGCAACAGTTTCACAGCCACGACTGCAGTGCTTCTGAAGGCAGACTTGATTCTGTTCTTCCGACAACACTTAAACACTGGACCTCAAACTAATAACATGTAAAAATAAAGATTAATGATAAAAAAGCCCATCTTGCTGAGAAGAGGGACAAGACCATGACACCTGGAGTTTGGCATTCTGAGCTGAGAAATGCTACACCAGTTGGTGCACTGGACTAATGGAATCTCAACTATTCTACTGTATTTAATACATAATAGGGCAGATTTAAGGAGCAGGAAGATAATCATAGAATCAAGCAGGTTGGAAGAGACCTCCAAGCTCAGCCACTCCAACCTAGCACCCAGCCCTAGACAATTAACCAGACCTGGGCACTAAGTGCCCCAGCCAGGCTTTGCTTCAACACCTCCAGGGATGGTGACTCCACCACCTCCCTGGGCAGCCCATTCCAATGCCAATCACTCTGCCAACAACTTCCTCCCTAACATCCAGCCTAGACCTCCCCTGGCACAACTTCACACTGTGTCCCCCTGTTCTGTTGCTGCTTGCCTGGCAGAAGAGACTATAACTGACTATAAACCTTCCCAGTTGAGGTGGCTCATGCTCGAGCCCCCTGTTTCCCTGACATCTGTTATGCAGCAGTACAGCTAGAATTGATGCCCTCCTGTGTGAAAGCAGCTTTATAAATGGGATAAAGCCTCTTGGCACTCACTAGGTACAGCTGTGGAAGAGCAGGAAGACTCCGCTCGGTTTCAAGCAGAGGAGAGCTTGCACCACTCTCAGTGACCATCCCATGTGGAGAGAACTATGGAATTTTCAGCACAGTCTTTGTTCTTAATATTTCAACCCCAAACCCTTTTGTATGAAAACAGAACTTGTTAAAGTACTTTTTTTCCCTACCATAGAAGTTTCTACACTTTATGCTGGGTTCCCTAGCCAAACCCAGAGAAAGCCCCCCAGGGTGATGCTCACGCTGGGCCAGAGCGGAAGCTTTTATTCTAGGGGCCGTTAGAACACAAACAAGAAAACAAAAGCATTTCAACCTAGGGGAGAAAAATACTTCTGAATATTTCCCTTGTGAAGCAAGTATTTTCTACAAAGGAGCAAGAAAGGAGTGCAGCTCTGCTCGCTGAGCTGAGGGTTAAACAGGAGAAAGTTTAGGCAAGTGAAAAATTACAAGCATGAGCCATAAAGTATTCTGACAGCTGGGTACAAAGTAAGCCTTACTACTCAAAGCCCAAGAAGAGAGTCCAACTGCGTGACTAGAGCTGCTCAAATTGCCTGACAGGGATGATTCAGTGACTGTTTTTTGCCACAGAGAAAATGAGCATGCAGCACCCACTCACCCTCATTTTGGCTTGTGCTGCTCAAGTTGCCCAGCTGACCTAGATATGGGCTCCAGTCAAATGCTTCTTAAAATGCAAGCTCCCAGCAGAGTTTTCTAGTTCTAACACAGCAGTGAACCATCAAAGCAACAGACAAAGGGGAATGCCAAGCATGAAAACAAATCACTGCTAAAAACTTTGCCTATCTGAGAGCAGAGGGCAGAGGGCTTCCACACCAGGAGTTACAGAGTCAAATTCAGGCAAACAAGAGTGTTCATAGGCTTTCAGAAGCTACCACCTCTCTATAGATCATGATTGCCATGTAGAATTAAAAGGAATGCCTCCTCTGCAGAAATGGTGCAAGTCAAATCTATCATGAGCAGCTCTCAGTGCTCACCAGTACAAACAAATGCAGCTGATCAGCAGGCAAGGTGGAATCACACAACACACTGGCAGGAAAGAACCTCTAGAGGTCATTCAGCCTAACCCCCCTGCAGCAAACAGGGATGTCCCCAGCTAGATCAGGTTGCTCAGAGCCCTATCAAGCCTAACCTTGAATGCCTCCAGGGATGGGGCCTCCACCACCTCCCTGGGCAGCCTGTACAAGTGTTTCACTGCACTCACGGTAAAGAGCTTCTTCCTGATGTCCAATCTAAACCTACCCTGCCCTAGTTTAAAACCATTGCCTTTTGTCCCAGTGCTGCAGGCCTTTGTAAACAGTTCCATCCCCTCCCCCCAGCTTTCCTGTAGGCTCCCTTCAGGTACTGGAAGGCCACTATAAGCTCTCACCAGAACCTTCTCTTATCCAGACTGAACAGCCCAAGTCCTTCCAGCCTCTCCCCATAGGAGAGGTGCTCCAGCCCTGTGATCATTCTTGTGGCACTTCTCTGAACCCACTCCAACAGTTCCATGCCCTTCCTTCATTGAGAGCCCCAGAGCTGGACACAGTACTCCAGGTGAGGTCTTACCAGAGCAGAAACACCTCTCTTCACCTGCTGCCCATGCTTCTCTTGGCGCAGTCCAGGATGCAGGTGACTTTCTGGACTGCAAGCACACGTTGCTGCCTCTCATCCACCAGTAGCCCAGATCTTTCTCTGCAGGGCTGCTTTTTATCACATCAGCCACCAGCCTGTATTGTTAACGAGGATTGTCCTGACTCAGGTGCAGGAGCTTGCACCTGGAATTGTTGCTCTTCATGAGATTCACGTGGGCCAGCTTCTCCAGCTCCTTCAGGCCCCTTTGAATGACATCCCATCCCTCTGGCACATCAATCACATGCCACATTCACCTAACCTTGAACAACTACTCTGCTTCTAGATACATGCACATGCAATTAACTTCAAAACAATCACTTCTCGAGTTTTGATAAGCATGAAAACTAGACGTTTTGTGGCATGAAAGCTGTTGCATCAGCACAGTTCTTCTGTCTTGCTCATCTCTAGCAGGATGTTTATGTATATTTAAATTGCACATGGCTTAGAGCATAGGTCTTTTTTTTTTAATCCTGGTAAGAAGGACCCATTTGAAACCCATTATCCTCTTACTAAGAGTCTTTTAAGCTTTTGCTAACCTTAAAATGTATGAGAGAAGTAAGAGGAAGCAAGTGGGCACAGCCCAAGACTGCAGAATGAAACTGATCCCAGAAACACGCTTGCTAAGGTAGAAGTAATTGCCAGTGCTTAACAACCAAAGAGGGCACAAGTTCAGCAAAGCACACCGGGGTACTCCATCACTACACTCAGCAGTAAGGTCAACAGCTTGGACACTTTCCTAAAGGTAAGTACACTATTCAACTCTTCACTAAATAGGGATGAGCTGGTGCCCAGTCCCTTACAGCAACAGGTATCACAGCAGCAAGTGTTGAGCTGGAGCCAAATTTTGTCTCTGAAGGAAACTCAGATCCAGGAGGCTTAATAAGACAAGGATGAGTGCTCTGTGTGCATGTATTCACTCAGCAGAGCACTGATGGAGGTGCAAAGAACCAAACTGTGTGTGTGGGGAGCCACCCTCCTTAGACAGTCCTGTTTCAGAAACGTGAGAACACTGAGTAGATATTGTCACTGTTAATAATAGCATAGAATCAACCAGGTTGGAAGAGAGCTCCAAGCTCGGCCACTCCAACCTAGCACCCAGCCCTGTCCAATCAACCAGACCATGGCACTAAGTGCCCCAGCCAGGTTTGGCTTCAACACCTCCAGGCACTGCCACTCCACCACCTCCCTGGGCAGCCCATTCCAATGCCAGTCACTCTCTCTCACAACAACTTCCTCCTAACATCCAGCCTAGACCTCCCCTGCCACAACTTCACACTGTGTCCCCTTCTTCTGTTGCTGCTTGCCTGGCAGAAGAGATCAACCCCACCTGGCTACAGACTCCCTTCAGGTAGCTGCAGACAGTAATGAGCTCTGCCCTGAGCCTCCTCTTTTGCAGGCTGCACACCCCCAGCTCCCTCAGCCTCTCCTCCAAGGGCTGTACTCCAGGCCCCTCCCCAGCCTTGCTGCTCTTCTCTCAACACCTTCCAGCACCTCAACATCTCTCTTGAATGGAGGAGCCCAGAACTGGACACAGCACTCAAGGTGTGGCCTGAGCAGTGCTGAGCACAGGGGCAGAAGAATCTCCCTTGTCCTGCTGGCCACACTGCTCCTGAGCCAGCCCAGGATGCCACTGGCTCTGCTGCCCACCTGGGCACACTGCTGGCTCCTGTTACATTCCTGAAGATGTTAACTAGGATGATAAGGAAGGAGCTCTGTTAAAATCAAGTTATTAACTGCCTTTCACTCAAGTCACATTCTAGAGCTGTGTTTTCACAGCAGCTGCCAGAGGTGAGTTTGAAATTGTAAATAAGACATTCTCAGCTGCATATTTTACATCTATTTTTTTAACCATAAATTCCTTCAGGCAGAGATTATGATTAAGGTTAAATACATTAAAACTCATATTGAACAGCAGAAAGGAAAATAAGCAACAAGTTAATTGAACTCTCAGCCAAAAGTGTATTGAAAAATGTTACAAACACCCTGAAGGAAAATTCAGAGTAGAGAAGAAGCTAAAGAAATTGATCAAATGGGAAGGAAAAAGTTTTCAGCTTGGAAATAATAGTGTCTCTTCCATTTATAAGCATGGAATCAGGTGCTTACGGGGGAAAAATTGCTTGCAAGGGACTTGGCCTCTTTTTTTTTTACCTCTGGCTGAAGAGCTGAGCTCCTGTGGAGCATGCTGCTGGAGTTTCTCAGTCGTTTGCCTAAGGTGACTGAAATCTTGGCTGGATGTGAGCTACACAGGGCCATGCCCTCTTCATCTCAGTTTGCCCTCACCATCTTGTTTGTTGCTAGCCACTCACAAGTCTGGTCTCTCTCTCTCTCCTATCTGGAGTATTAGGAGTGGGTGCACTCCAGGGAAATAACTACGCATGCACGCGAGCACAAGGACTTCTACAGCTGTAATGAGGGGACTAAAGAGTCCTACACACACTTGGCAGTAAGCTAGGGAAATGACATGTGTGAGAGAAATGCAGGCTGCCAGGTGACTGCAGGTGACAAAGCTTCCCCGAAAACACAGGCTAGGGATTCTGCTTACAGCAGTACCTTACTACACCTTTGTGTAGAATAGAATAGAATCACAGAATGTCAGGGGCTGGAAGGGACCTCCAGAGCTCATCCAGTCCAACCCCTCTGACAGAGCAGGATCACCTAGAGCAGATCATACAGGAACACATCCAGATGGGTCTTGAATATCTCCAGAGAGCAAGACTCCACAATTCCCCTGGGCAGCCTGTTCCAGGTTCTGTCACCCTCACAGGGAAAAATTCGTCCTGATGTTTAAATGAAACTTCTATGCCTCAGCTTCCACCACTGCCCATTGTGCTGGCACTGGGCATCAGCCAGCAGAGCCTGGCTCCAGCCTCCTGCCACTCATCTGCACACATTGATAACCACTGCTGAGGGCACCTCTCAGTCTCCTCTCTCCCAGCAGCACAGCCCCAGCTCACTCAGGCTCCCCTCCTAACAGAGCTGTTCCATTCCCTTCAGCATCTTTGTGGCTCTGTGCTGGACTCTCTCAAGCAGTTCTATGTCCCTCTTGAACTGAGGGGCCCAGAACTGGACACAGTGCTCTAGATGTGGCCTCAGCAGGGCAGAGTAGAGGGGCAGGAGAAGCTCTCTCTACATAGTAGCCACAGCCCTTCTAACACAGTAAGTACCTATTACCAGGGGAATAGCCTTGAGAAACTAGGAAGTCTGATCTGTGGGTCTGACTCAAAATGCACCCTCAGGCATCATCTTCATATCACATTTTTAAATGAGATTTGACCATATCTATGTGTCAGTTGAGTTTTGCATGTGCCTCAAGCAGGTTCTGAAGTCCTATTCCTGCCATCAGGATGCCCATACCTCCAACTCCTATTAAGGAAATCAGTGCATGTCTCATGTTAGTGCTGACTCTATTAAAAGCAACAGACAAGCATGGCAATGATCGTAGCATGAACACTCTCCTGCAAACAGCCATCATGAAAGCTTTGAAGTTCAGTTAACAGAAGCCTTCCCAGTCGTGGTGCCTGGCTAATTAGTTGTGGCTAATTCTTTACAGAGAGCTAAAAACCTACCTAAGAAAATAACAACAATATCAGAGATTTTCATTTCTTTGTTAGCTTCAACACAGCCAGAATGCGATTGCAGGATTTTCACAGCTAGTGAGAGTACAAATCAACCTCGTCCTCAGAAGCAGAAAATCAAAGTGTATTTTAGAAAGATAGTAAGAAAATTCTTTGAAGTAAATTAATTTCCATGCTAAATAATGAAAATCTGGTACAAAATGTGTTTAAAATTATTCTTATTTAGCAGAACATTACCGCTGATAGAAAAAGCCAAGAGACGAAGCGCATTCAACCCATTAAAGAGGCTTGGTATGGGTAATATATCCATAGTCATATCTCAATATAGCCTTAATATTGGCACTAAAAATCACCCCAGTGCTGAGGATGATCTTTTTGGAAAGATGGTATTTGTCTTTGCTACCCTTTCAGTCTTTGTCATCTCTTTACTGAGACACCACTTCTACTTCAACTCTAATTCAACTCGACCTCAACAAACCATGCAAAAATGACTACGAACAACAAATCATTTTGCTTAGGCTAAGCAAACCCCTCCTAGCCACAAAATGCTGCATTGCCTCCAGAGAAAGGCAAATCACCTGAGTCAGTGAGCATGAAATCCTAAAAACCGCCCAAGAGCTGTCAACCAAGAGTGGCACCCAAAGACACTGGATATGGCTAACCAGGGCTCAGTTATTGCATCTGTTCTGCAAACGACGTCACTTCCTCTGTGTTTCAGTTCCCACAGTTTCTTTATTCATGGAGACTGCTGTCAGTGTGAAAGTCTAAAGTTAGAATTGCATATACATATATATATATACATATTGGTGGGAGAGAGAAGGGGGGGACTTTGAAGGATTTGACTAGAAAATTCAGTCTAACTTCATTACTAACATGCAAATGATCCAACTGGATGATCGTGGAGGTCTCTTCCAACCTGGCTGATTCTATGGAACACAAAGCAAATGGCACTGGATAAAGAAACACCAGAGATTCTTCACCAGTAAGAAGTGGGTATTTTAAGAGAGGAGCCCAAACATTACACCACACATTCACTACTGCCACTTATAATGTAGCAGCACAGAAATGTCTACAGCCATTATTTTGTGTGTGTGCTAATATTGTTATCCTTACCTGACCTGTATTCACCGCTCCTTCACTCCACACAGCCAGCAAACCTATCTCTACAACTTCTTCCTCTCTCTGATGTTTCTGTAACCTGTAACAGTTTCAGCTACTGTTCACTTCCTTCTGAGAAATCTTGCTTTTAGGTTTTTTTACTCCTCTGCCTCACTTCTTGAGCAAGTCTGTACGTTCAGTGAAGTGAAATAGGTGGTGTCAAAAAACCCCCACGTGAGGAGGATGATTTCTAGTTTTAATGACAGCACTGCATAAACAGAGCACTAGCTTTCATCTCCAGCTAGACTCTGATCTCTGTATGAAAAGGCATGTCTTAGAGCGTGCTTGGAGAGCATTTTTCTCAGTGGAGCTCTGAGATTACACACTTACAGCAGTTAGCATTATCTGCTTCTGCTTGGCTTTCACATGTCTTGAAAAGAGATCAGAAACTGCAAACACTCTTCTTGCAAAGCCTCTAGCAAGGTACTGCAGTCTAGAACGCTACTGGCAAGCAGCAGAGGAGGCTTTAGCCATACTCCTCCAAGAAAGAGCTTTATGACTTCTTTATAGACACTCACAGATGTACATTGCGAAGGGGGTGAGAGTCTGACAATTTGACAATCAAAGCCCAAGCACTCTTCTGTACTGGTGAGAAACTGCCTGACAGCAGGTGCCACCAGCCCCCTGCCTCGAGCAGTGCAGAAAACACTGCATACACCTGTCGATGTCCAGGTCTGCCTTGCCTTTTGTTGAGCTAACTGACGCCTGTCGTTCAGGTTGCTGCATCAGAATCTTGAGTCAGGGGAGGGTGCAGATGCAGAGATGTGGTACTGAGGGACGTGGTTCAGCACTAGATCTGTTTGAGTTAGACAATGGTTGGACTTGATGATCTTAAAGGTCTTTTCCAACCAAAACAATTCTGTGATTCTGTCATCAGAAGTGGCATTTTTAACTCTTTCATCACTTGGGGGTGGAACGTGCTAGGATCTGACATTCCATACTGGCCTGCTTGTAGCTCAAGAACATCTTAGGTTGGATATATTTGAGTGAAGAAACTTCTTCACTCAGAGGGTTCTCAAATACTGCAGTGGGCTCACCAGGGAGGTGGTTGAATCACTATCCCTGGAAGTGTTTAAAAGATACAGAGATGCGGTGCTGAGGGAAATGGTTTGGCACCAGACTTAGCAGAGTTAGAGAATGGACTCAGTGATCTTGTAGGTCTTTTCCAAACAAAACAATTCTATGATTCCACCATTCTGTGATCTGGACTCTACTGTTTAGTACTTGGGACTAGCTGGGAACTGGCTTGGAGCACTCAGAATGGGCTTTGAGCAGCTCTAACACCACATCAAATCTGCCATGTATAAGAAACCTTCAAGCCTGTCTTCTGAATGAGTTGGCCTTGAATCACAGAGCTACCAGAATCACAGAGTGCCAGGTTGGAAGGGACCCTGAGGACCATTTGGTCCAACCTTTCTAAGTGACAGTCTGGTTGAAATGAGCTAGCCCAGCAGCCTGCAAAGCTGAGTCTAAAACTGCCCAAAGCAGAAGCAGCCACTGTTTTCCCTTGGGAGATGATGCCAGTGTCTGACTGGAGATTCTGCTTCTGTTTTGGGCAATAAAGATAATAATCCAAAGACTTTTTAAAATGCCTGCTCACAAAACCAGCTGAGTTGCCAGTTAACCCCAAATTTGGCTTTAATTGGCTTGCAGAATTCTTCACCCAGCACTTTAAGGCATTAAGAAGCGAAGCAAACACACTTGAAAGGTTCCTAAATGTACCTGAAAGGGGCCTACAAGGAAGCTGGAAAGGGACTTTTTACAAGGGCTTGTAGTTGTAGGATGAGAGGGAATGGATTGAAGCTTGAGGAGGGCAGATTTACACTGGAGATTAGGCAGAAATTCTTTGCAGTGAGGGTGGAACAGATTGCCCAGGGAAGTGTGGATCCCCCCTCCCTGGAGGTGTTCAAGGACAGGTTGGACGTGGCCCTGAGCAACCTGCAAGTGAGGATAAGATATATTTCTGCCTTATGTACTAGTAGTCATTTTCTTGTCCTGTACTTTTCCCTTACATCAGTGTTTCTTTACTGCCTAAGAAATGAGTTGGACTTGACCACAGCCAAATATTATTTTAACAGTAGGAAAAAAGTTTAAGGAGCACAGCAAAACTCTGTGCCTCATCAATAGCAGCATCAAGCAACTCCTGCATCATCCTCCTAATTTAGTTCTATCCAGTTCTTCACTTTGATGCCAGGCAACTTGAAGTTCTTTGTTTTAATTTGATTTTATTTCACTTCCATTTTCCTGTGGGGCCCAGGGTATCTTTTGCAAATGCCACAGATAAATTCCAGCCTTCTCAATGAGAACATTATAATACCAATTCAGAGCTTCCAGTGCCTTTCCTCCAGTTTTGGCACAAGAACTTCCTGTGCCTGGTATTTCACATTACTTTGTCCTCCTAATTCTCTAATCATCTCAAATGCCACATGAGATGGACCCTCAGAGGATAAGCTCCCTGCTAATATTCCTGCCTGCTTGTGAATCATCATAAGTTAGGAACTAGGAAACTGTAATTGAAAAATGCTTCTCTGCAAATTCTTCCCCTGAAACATTTTTCCTGGTCAACAAATGATGCTCGAGGGATTTCTGTCTTCTTAGCATCACCTTAAATGCCAGAAATAAAAGCTACTGAATCAGAAAGCTGAGGTAAAGCCTGTGCCAAGGAAAAGAAGAAAAATCAAGCACAGAAATTCCTAGGAAAGCTAAGACATTTCTCAAACTATCAGAGCTTGATTCTTCTTATCATAGCACTCTACAGTGGCACCTAGATGTGTCACCTGAGATTTGAACCTCATTCTGACATGTGCTGCATGAAAACATGGCAGGGGGGAAGAAACAGTCCCTTCTCTTAAGACATTAAAATCTATACTAAAACCAATGCAACACAAAGCACTCAAACTAAATGCACTTATGTAGAGTTTTCCTGCACTTAGTTTAGCCAGCCTAGTTGAGGCAACTTCTGCACTTAGTTTAGCCAGCCTAGTTGAGGCAACTTCTGCACTTAGTTTAGGCAGCCTAGTTGAGGCAACTTCTGCTGTATCTCAAGACTCTCTTTACCCCTTTTGTCAGTAGTCCCAATTCAGGCAACACCCAAAGAAGATGGCCCTGAAGATGTCACTCAAGGCTGGAGCAGGGTGAAGGTTAGAAGATAGAGCCCTGCAGTTCCCCGAGCAGTACCCCACTCTCCCTTCTCCCCATGGACTCCGTTACCTTTGCTCAGAAGAGATAAGTTGTGCACTGCAGTGGAAAGCTCCTTTGTCTGGGACTATTAACACGGTGCATGATTGAGCAGTGGTGTAAAGGCAGAAGAATCTGTCCAGCCCACGTTGTCAGGCAGCTGCTGTTGTCCTCAGCCTTGATACTCATTCAAACTCCTGATAAAAGACCAGCGCTGAGACACGAATGATTTGTCATCTCTACACCCTGTAAACGCAGCAGAAAAATAAGTTAGACTGATTGAGATTACACTGTTGAGGCAAAACAAAATAGGGATCAAATCCAAAGTGACAGCTACATGAATTTTATTAGTCTGAAGAGAAAAATGTATGAAAAAACTCTAATCCAAAAACCAATAAAGCACTTTGCCAAATCTGATGTTATCTGAGGCTCGTCAGATTAAAAAAACCCTTCTATTAAATCCCCCACTTTCAAGTTCAGCATCAAAAACACTCAGCTTAAATGATATTTCTGTCATTTTTTTTCCTTAACCTTCATGAAAAATTTACTCTACCATGCTTAGAATTACTTGAATAATACATAGCTTGGTTTAAATTCCAGTTATTACAGCCCCTTGTAAAATGCTATTTGATTTGATTTTGCCTCCCACACCTTAAGCAAAATATGTGACAATTTTGTTTCCTCTTGGGTAGCTTGTATAGGAGAGGAGCCAGTCCTAGGGGGCCTGCAGCTGCCAAAGCTATTTCTGTTAGAACTGCCTGCAATGAAGCTAAGGGACTAATGAGGCTTTTTTTTTGGGCTCCAGTGTGTGTAGGGGGTTCTTAGTTGTTGTTGTTTTGAACATTTGTTTCATTTTATGTTTGTTTGGAAGTTTCACAGAATCACAGAACCAGACAGGTTGGAAGAGACCTCCAAGCTCCTCCATCCCAACCTAGCACCCAGCCCTGGCCAATCAACCAGTCCATGGCACTAAGTGCCCCAGCCAGGCTTGGCTTCAATACCTCCAGGCACGGCCACTCCACCACCTCCCTGGGCAGCCCATTCCAATGCCAACCACTCTCTCTGCCAACAACTTCCTCCTAACATCCAGCCTAGACCTCCCCTGCCACAACTTCACACTGTGTCCCCTTCTTCTGTTGCTGGCTGCCTGGCAGAAGAGACCAACCCCACCTGGCTACAGCCTCCCTTCAGGTAGCTGCTGACAGCAATGAGCTCTGCCCTGAGCCTCCTCTTCTGCAGGCTGCACACCCCCAGCTCCCTCAGCCTCTCCTCCAAGGGCTGTACTCCAGGCCCCTCCCCAGCCTTGCTGCTCTTCTCTCAACACCTTCCAGCACCTCAACATCTTTCTTGAATTGAGGAGCCCAGAACTGGATGCAGCACTCAAGGTGTGGCCTGAGCAGTGCTGAGCACAGGGGCAGAAGAACCTCTCTTGTCCTGCTGGTCACACTGCTCCTGAGCCAGCCCAGGTTGTCATTGGCTCTGCTGCCCACCTGGGCACTCTGCTGCCTCATCTTCAGCTCCTCTCTACCTGCACCCCCAGGTTCCTCTCTGCCTGGCTGCTCTCAGCCACTCTGTCCCCAGCCTGTAGTGCTGATTGGGGTTGTTGTGGCCAGAGTGTAGAACCCTGCACTTGGCCTTGTTCAATCTCATCCCACTGGCCTCTTCCTACCCATCCAGCCTGGCCAGGTCCCTCTGCAGGGCTCTCCTACCCTCCAACAGATCCACACCTGCTCCTAGCTTGGTGTCATCTGCAAACTTAGTGATGCTGGACTCAATCTCCTGGTGGAGATCATCAATAAAGATATTTTGTTGGGGTTTGGTTCCTTTTCTTGCTTTGTTTCTGCCTATTGTTTGGTTTGTTTATTTGTTTGGGTTTCTTTCCTTTGTCTTTAGTCTTGTGGTGGTTGTTGTTTTAGGTTGAGGTTATTTTTTGGTTGGGGTTTTGTTTGGTTTTGCTGTTTGTTATTTTTAAATTAAAAGGCCCATAACATGTTTCTAGACCTCATACAAAATGAAATGACAACACACAGCAGCACCACCAGCACCTCCCACTATCCTATGGTAGCTCTCTTAGGTTCTGCCATTGTAGGATGAGCCATGGCAGCAGGTCTCTGTCCTCTTCAGAGTCTCTTTGCTGCTGTCAGGTTTACATGCAAGTCCATCTGGTATTTACCAGACACAAACCAATAATCTCCCAAACAGGTATGCATCACTGCTACTTTGCTCACTCCTTTCCCTTTCTCACATGGACTTGTTCTCAGAATAAAGTTTACCTCATCTTTGCCTCTCTCCAAGAATTTTACATCTCATTTTTTTCAGACTAATCCCTTTGACTCTGGTTGTAGTCTGCTTGACTCAGTGGGGTTTTGAGCAACGTGGAGTTTTCATCCCCATATTGGAGAGCTGACATCACTGATGGCCCTGGGTCTAAAAAGCAAAGTCATTTTCATGCTTTTGATACTCAAAATATCACAAGGTTAAAATGACCTGGGAGAGAGGAAGGGGAAGTCTCTCATCTCTACTTGAAGCAAGTCTGTTCAACTCCTTAACTCTTAATAAACCCCACAGAAAAAACGTGAGCCTACAAATGTGTTCTGACTGATGAAAAAAGAGGCTATCCCAAGAGCAGCTAATTTAATATTAGATCAAATGAGCTGGAGTTGAAATTACCATGTTTTTGTTGACTATTTTAACAGATGCAGGGAAGGGATAGGGATCTTTACATATTTCTGAGTCTCTTTGTACTATCATTCTTCATCTGTTACACCAGTCAGGGTGGAATACATGGTTTGAAGGGATGAGGAGGTGGGAAAAGTTGTGGACTGGAGTACTGATGCAACCCAAGGAAGTTTATTAAGGTGCTAGCAGAAAAGGCTCCAGCAATACACCCATCCAGAGGATCTGCTGCTCTTGGAAGAATGAACACCTGGTTTAATGCAGAAGCAAACTGGCAGAGAAGTCAGAGTGCTCTCCCACCTCCTCGTTACCTCTGATTAAAAAGAGCAAGAACACCTTTTCCACGCTCTGCAGGAATGAACTTTCTGGCAAGTTTCTAGAAATGAAGAAATCATTACAGGAAAATGTTAACTCTCCTTTTCATCTTAGCTCTTTTTTAATGCTTTCAGAGCAGCAGCAACAATTCCTGTTTTAGTTAGGCCCACAGATTATTAGTTTTTCTTAACAGCAAGATTGTGAGAGGCTTCATTAAAAATCTGACAGTCTGAGGTGCTTGGGGTGTAGACTTCAATAACACAACTGGCCTGTGTGCTCAGCCTCTCCAGCTCATTGCAATGACCTTACCTCCAGAGCAGGCTTCAAGCACCTCATCAAGTAGCCACGGGCTCAGACACAAACTAGGAATGTGTCAGTTCAGTTGAATTCTGGCTGCAATCAAACCCTGCGAGTTTTTAAGGCCAGACTGGATGCAGTACTCCAGGTGGGGTCTCAGCAGCGCAGAGTAGAGGGGGGAATCACCTCTCTGGCCCTGCTGGCCACACTTCCCCTGCTGCAGCCCAGGCTCTGCTTGGCTTTCTGGGCTGCAAGTGCACACTGCTGGCTCATGTTGAGTTTCTGGTCCAGCAGCACCCCCAAGTCCCTCTCCTCAGGGCTGCTCCCCAGCCAGCCCCTGCCCAGCCTGGATTTGTGCTTAGGATTGCCTCCACCCAGCTGCAGGACCTTGCACTTGGTCTTGTTGAACCTCATGAGGTTGGCTTGTGCCCACCTCTGCAGTCTGTCCAGGCCCCTCTGGATGGATCCCAGTCCTTGAAAAGGCTTGGGCAGCACAGAGCTTGCCAGCTGCTCAGTGCATCCCATCACCCTGTCCTGTCCTCCTCTGCCACTCACTGGAAGACTCCTTGCACCTCTCTCCTTCCATGTAAGGAAGCAGGGAAGGGCTGCCTGCCCCTGAAGAGGGACCAAGCTGGATCACTTCCATCATGGCCAACCTGATCTAGTGCAAGGTGTCCCTGCCCATGGCAGGGGGGTTGGAGATAGATGATCACAGAATCACAGAACCAACCAGGTTGGAAAAGGCCTCTAGGATCACTGAGTCAAACCTATGACCTAGCCCTTCTCATTAGCTAACCCATGGAACTAAGTGCCTCATCCTCAAGGTCCTTTCCAGCCCTGACAATTCTATGATTCTACCACTACTTCACAGCAGACCTTCATCATTTCTCCTATGTCTCTTCCTAAACTGATAAACAAAATTCTTCTACATTTTACTAAACCAAAATCCTAAATCTGTGGCCTGTGGTTCCAGAAGAACATAAGCAGCGAGGGCCAAACAGCACAGCTGCTGTTTCACTCTGAGATCTCAGACTCAGCCCAAACTAACAGAGTGCATGGCTACAATGCCCACTGAGGCTGAAGGTAATGGAATTAATTATTGATATTACAAGTATTTTAAGCAATTTAAAAGAGCAGAGATATTTACTTCTAGTGTGTTTTTTTCCTAGAAGACTGAAAGAAAATGGTCTAAAATTCATGGTACATTGACAGCTCAAGGTTTGAGGAAGAGAAGCTCTGTGGAGTAACCAGGATGAGTAGGCTCATTCTGCTAGAAAACAAAAAATGTAATTTCAGATCTGTGAGGACAGCCTTGAGTCATTCTTGGGCTAGACAGCCACGAGTTACTCTTGGACTAGTTCTCATCTTCACCATGCCAGCGAAAACAGACACTCCTGAAACTGCCTGCCCTGAACACTACATAGGCTTATCCATTGGCACACTACAGGCAGTCCACCAGATCAGAGGTGCTCAGTCACTGCTGCCCAGAGACAAGCCATCAGTAAGCTGAAAGGAGCTGGCAGGATGTGCAGTGACAAGAAACATTTCCTTTGTCAGGCCCTGCTGTCTGCAGTCAGCACGGGAGAACTGCTGAGGAGGCCGGCCAAGCGAAGCACCTGGCAGAGGTGTTGCACGGGTAGAAGAGAGGGCAGTGGTAGCACAATCATCCAATTCAAAACACAACAGAGAACAAGGAAAGACAGAACACAACAGCGACAGAAAAACCTTTTCAGATGCAACTGAGACTGAAAAGCAAGATTTCAGGAAGTGGTATCTGAGCATACAGGTGATGTTAAAGAGCACACTGGGAGGAGAAGACTGAAGTTACACAAGTGACCTGCAGTGCTGGAGGCCAGATTTACGTTCTGAGGTACAGAAATTATTTAGGAGAAGAGATAAATAAAAGCTTCACAAAATTACTCAGAACGAGATTCAACTGCACTAAAATAAAGTCTGAGGCTGTGACTTCAGAGCTAAGAAGAATTACAAAGCAAACCACTCTAGACAGACCTGTGAGGTTTAAAATTGTTCAGAGTCTACTATGGGTAGTTGAGGGCCCAATGTGCAAGGAAAGAACATGCAATATTTGGCATGACAGAAAGTCAGACTGAAAAATTGTCTTCCTTCCCCTTCTAATCTAATTTTATGCCACGTCAGAGTGCACTGCCACTTGCAAACACACACCCAGCACACACCTGCACTGCTGCACAGACCGTGGGAACAACCAACAGTCATAGGTAATACTGGAACAGCCATGGCTGAGTTTTGTCTTCCCTGGTTACCCCAGGGAGCAGCATCTTCCACTTGCTGTGCCTTCTCTACAGCTTACTGAAATCAGAAGAAGGATTACCACTACCTCACTGTGGTTGGTGCTCAGCTCCACCTGCTCTGCATGAATTTTCCATTAGGAACATTATGTCAGATGAAAAGCACTACATAAAGACATCATTTAAAGGGAAGATTTTTCATCTCAGTATTATTCCATGTGCTTTAATTTTCTTTTTTTTTTTTTTTTTTAAGAATTAGCTCAATGCCTACTGGCAATCAGCCCAAGAAAACTCTCCTCCAAGAAAGCAGATACACAATGCTGGATGGGATAATTGATGTATATACTGTAGAGATACTCTGAAATGGGGAAGAAAGATCAGACACCTTCAGACTCTCAGCTCTGTAGCAAAGCCTGTGCTGTCCTGGAAAGGGCATGCAGACACTTTCAGAAACATCCTCAATGATCTAACTGGATTTGCATCTTTGACATGGCATTGCTTTAGTCATAAGGCAAAAAGAAGCAGATGCAACTTGCTCAATTTACCTCTCAGATATTATCACTACTTTGCTTCCATGCACTGGAGCAGGATTTCACCATACACAGCTCACAAGATATCAACTGGCAGTGCCTAGTTTCAGTGTCACCTGAAAGTTTTCATCTTTGCCATTCTCCTCCAGAGAGAGGAGTCTCACTATTTGTCTCCTTTTCTTTTCTTTTCTTTTCTTTTCTTTTCTTTTCTTTTCTTTTCTTTTCTTTTCTTTTCTTTTCTTTTCTTTTCTTTTCTTTTCTTTTCTTTTCTTTTCTTTTCTTTTCTTTTCTTTTCTTTTCTTTTCTTTTCTTTTCTTTTCTTTTCTTTTCTTTTCCCTTGTTTTCCTTTCTTTTACTTTCTTTTCTTTTCCTTTCTTTTCCTTTCCTTTCTTTTCTTTTCTTTTCTTTTCTTTTCTTTTCTTTTCTTTTCTTTTCTTTTCTTTTCTTTTCTTTTCTTTTCTTTTCTTTTCTTTTCTTTTCTTTTCTTTTCTTTTCTTTTCCTTTCCTTTCTTTTCCTTTCTCTTCTCTTCTCTTCTCTTCTCTTCTCTTCTCTTCTCTTCTCTTCTCTTCTCTTCTCTTCTCTTCTCTTCTCTTCTCTTCTCTTTTCTTTTCTTTTCTTTTCTTTTCTTTTCTTTTTTCTTTTCTTTTCTTTTCTTTTCTTTTCTTTCCTCTCTTCTCCCCTCCTCTCCTCTCCCCTTCTCCTCTTCTTCCCTCTTCTCCCCTCCCTTCTATTTTCTCTTTTCTTTTCCAATTTGGAATGTACAAGAGCCAGATTAAGCTTCTGAGTACTGTGGCACAGACAAATCCACCTCCTGTCCCTATCTTACTCATGGTTGGTTTTGTTTGAATTTCAAATTATGCAAGAGCTTGCCCTTAGTTCTTGTCTCCTGTCCCAGGTAAGTTCTCAGAGATGATTTCTACAGCTCCATTCTGACAAAGCAGCATGCACATTTATTCTCCCATTTAGAGCTACCATTTAAATTTCAGATCCTTTCCAAGATGATCACAGGAGTTTCACTTTTCCCAGCTGTCTGGTTCTATGGGAAACTCTTTACAACCATTCTGCATCTGATTTTTCAAACAATTAAAATCAACTCGACCTTCCAACAGCAACTTCCTTTGAGCCATATTAGAGTTGTCTGTTCAGAATGACCCTCAAGACAGGAGAGATTTCTCTACTTGCTTTTCTAAACCAATGGGATAGAGCTAAGAATCACACAAGTTCTCAAGTAACTACTTTCTTCCATGGCTTCTTTCATCCCCACGGGAAGGAAGCAAGTAAGGATTTTTGCTCAGTTATTAGTTTTGCTCAAAATGAGAGCAAGCACTCAATGGAACATGGACTAAGAATGACCAAGATAGCCAGAGACAGTAAGACAAAGCACTCTGGCTGAAAAGCCTGGGGCATGTGGGGCATTTACTGGGTCAGTGGCCAACTGATTTCTGGATGCCACAGGTCAGATGAGTTCATGTCACAATTTAGTAGGAAACACAGGACACAGAGTACAGAATGAAAGAGTTACTTTGGACTTCTGCCATCCTCCTGTTTGCCAACAGCAAGGTGGCACACAGAACACAGACTGCCTGGACTACACTCCTCAACTGTGGAGCTGTGGACTCATACATACTGGTATGCTTCAACAATAAAAAGTGAGAGAAATGCTGAAAGATAATAATCCAAGAACATCACCGCTAGCAAGGGAGCAGGGGAAGCACAAAAAATCCCAGGTGACAGCACACAGGGCACAACTGGCAGCATGATTTTGGGCCCCAAGAAGGGCAGTGAAAGGCACATCCAGTATGCTCAACTGTCCTCTTAGAAGATAATGCATTAGAACAGGCTGCACTGCATGCACACATTGTATTCTCTAGCGTAGCTGCACTAAGGCAGAAGAGTTACAGTAGGGATTAATTTGGCATTTACTCTTCAGATGGTTTGTTCTGAGCTCATAGCTATTACTGTTCTCTTGGCACAAACCCAGATTAGCCATTAGTGTGTGGATTGCCACCACTTTGCCAAGCTTTCAGAACACAAACAAAAACTGAAAGCCACTTTGCTGAGACGCCAATAAACATTTAAAGTGCAATAATATCGCCCTGTAACTTTGGTAACAGCTAAAGCACGGAGCCAGCTTTGGTGCATGAACATGGCAAACAGGCTCAAATGGTCGAGGCATTAGAGGCTTTACATAACTGTCAGTTCATATTTGCTGCAATAAAATTAGCTGTTTTACTTGGAATAATTAACAGCAGTCATTGGTGTTATTCTATATGCTTTTAAAAATGTTTCTTTCAGTGGAGAGAAGATTAACTGAGAAGTGACACAATGAAGCTAAGGATGGAGCAGAGGTTTAGCAATATTTCACATCATGGAGCACCAAAAAGGGAGTCTTAACCTATTTTTAATTTTATTTCCTGAGAAGTGTTTTTAATCTACACTGTGATTGCCTTGCAATTGCTTTTGATTGAATTAGCCTAAAGAACTATTGCATCTTTCCATTTTATCTTCTGCTTTACAGTGGAACAACCCAAAGCTGATTGCGGTCTTGGTGCGAATCTACTTGATAGATCAAAGAACACTGAAACACAGACCACAGCAAAAAATAAGAAAAAGGAAAAGGAGTTGTTTCAACCCCAATGCTTCAAAAGCCAGGAGAACTTCGGGAGAGCCTCATCTGGAATACAGTCTTCAGTCTTGGGCTCCTCAGTTTAAGAGGGACAGAGATCTGCTGGAGAGAGTCCAGAAGAGGGCTATGAGGATGATGTGGGGACTGGAAGGCATGGCTTATGAGGAGAGGCTGAGGGTCCTGGGGCTGTTCAGTCCGGAGAAGAGAAGACTGAGAGGGGATTTGATAAATGTTTATAAGTATCTGAGGGCTGCCCGGAGGGGTGGGACAGGCTCTGCTCACTGCTCCCTGGGATAGGACAAGGAGCAGTGGGTATAAGTTGCAGCAAAAGAGATTCCACCTCAGCACAAGGGGGAACTTCTTTACTGTAAGGGTCATAGAACACTGGCACAGGCTGCCCAAAGAGGTTGTGGAGTCTCCTTCTCTGGAGATGTTCAAGGACTGTCTGGATGTGCTCCTGTGTGATCTGTGTTAGATAGGATTGTCCTGCTCTGGCAGGGGGGGTGGACTCGATGATCTCCTTGAGTCCCTTCCAACCCCTAACATCCTGTGAACTGTGACCTTCAGGGATGTGTGAGAGAGGAAAGGGGTAAATGAGCAAATCAGCTTAGGAATGTGGGAATCCTTGCTTGCCCTAAATAAAGTGGCTAACGTGATTTCTGGTGCACTTGTGGCTATAATGGACAGAGATATGAATATTAGAGGAATATCTGTATGTGGGAGAAAAAAAAATAACCCCCCTGACATTAAACAAGACAATTTACTTGCTATCAACAGTACAGGATTAACCTCCCTTCCTACTCCTTCCTCCAACCCATAACCATTTCAACACTGCCAGAGTTTCACCTTGCACAAAAATTTCTGTAGCAGTGATGTTTCTTATTTTATTTACCAAAACAGCCTCTGAGACTCTGCTTGACTACACTGAAAAAAACCCAAATCTCTTCCTGGATGAGTTCTCCCAAAGCCCTTCACCTTCATCAACTCTGTAGTACTCCTACTGCAGCTTAGCTTTACTGTATTCCTGGAGTGCAGGTGACCAGAGCTGTGTGCAGTACCACAGGCAAGTGCCTTCTGCCATGCAGCTCCTGGAATTGCAGCTCTCCTTTCTGTGGGAACAATTGACTCCTCTTCACATTACTTTGTATTGCCCTGTCCCACAGACACCTCGGGCAGGGGCATCTCAGAACCACTCCGTGAGTGCCCACTCCACATCAGCATTTCAGCTCAGCCTTCCCCAAAAGCAGCAGGCTGCCTTTTGAAACAGAAATGGGGGGGGGGGGGTGTTCAGCCTTGAAAAAAAACAGACTAAGAGTCTGTACTGCTGAATTTCTCTCATTGCCTTATTGCCACAGAATGCCAGGGGCTGGAAGGCACCTAGGAAGATCATCTGGCCCTACATCACTATCAGCAGCATCGTTCCTGTTGGTGTTATTACTACAGCATTAAATACTCTGCATCTCAGCTTTTGTTCCCACTCTTTCCCTTTTTCTTCCTTGTCTTCCAGCTCAGCCTAACCACCCTTACAGATTCTGAGGCACATGATTCATTTTACCATTTTCACTTTTCATCTTATGCTACCCTATCCTACAACCTAGGTTTTTCTTTCTTTAGTCTCTTTTTAAGTATACAGCTGAGAAACCTCTTCCTGCGTGCACTGACTTGGTCACCAAGTCTAGGTGAGCTTGCCTTTCAGCAAACCTCACCTGTACAGAGCCTGAGCTCTAGCATGGAGCCTCCTCTGCTGTGCCATGCTTCTTTCAACCTCCAGAGGTGTTTTCCTCTGGGATCTTATTTTTGTAATGCTGCACTTCCAACTCCTCTGTGTCTATTTTCCCCACTGCTTAGTATTCTAAGTGCTTTATGATGTCTTTTGTATCTCTAATGAGCAGAAGTGTGAAACCCTGCATATTCAAGTCTCAGCATTCCAGAGCAAGTGACTTCTCTAACCAGACTTTTATGTTTCTCCCAAGTTTCCCTTTCAGTAGCAACAAGACCTGATAGTAAATCCAAAGAATCTTCTGCCTTCTATTTTTATGGTCACTATATCAAGTTCATTTTCCACCAAACATATGAACTGGAGAGACCTACTCCTCAAACGAAAGCATTTCCTAGTTGTTAGGTTTATTTGGGGGCACTTGTGCAAACACAGCATTCCTACTTTACAAAGCAAAGCCCTGGAACAAAGAAATGTTTTCTCTCAAAATAATCTGAGGACATCTTTCTTAAAGCTGAGGGAAGCTTTTTGTTACCCATGCTGAAACTACCTGAATTAAACCTGTGCTCCTCTTTTGCACCGACATAAGCCCCTTACAGCCTTTGCAAGCATAGAATCACAGAGTCATAGAATTACCCATGTTGGAAAGGATCTCTAAAGGTCATGTAGCCCAACCCCACAGCAATGAGTAGGGACATCCTCAAACAGATCAGGTCACCCAGTGCCCCACTGAGCTTTTCCTTGAATTATCTCCTGGGATGGGGCCTCGACCACCTCTCTGGGCAGCCCATTCCAGGGCTCACCCATCTGCATCATAAAGGACTTTCTCCTCACAGCCAGTCTAAAGCTACCTTTCTCTAATTTCAAACTACTGCCCCTTGTGCTAGTTTGAGGCTAATTGGAATATTTTGATGAGTAAAACTAGATTCTTGGCTGTGAAAATAAAACAGTGGTGGTGGCTACTGCAGCCACAGGTTTGCTGAGCTGTGTAAACACAAGCACACAGACAGAGCTAAGACAGCGTGCGTCTGTCTGTCGGAGTCAGTGGCTGTGTTTTCTCCCTGGGCTTCTGCTGTGTATCCCAACTCATCTCTGCTTCTAACTCCCCGTGCTGATCCTCCACACTCACCTTGCACTTAAGGCAGATTCTGGAATAAGAGTGGGGGGTGGAAAGGAGGTGGAAGAGTGGTTGGGAGACCCCCTGGGGGCTCTGGTTTCCGGGAGGGCAGCTGTGTTTCTGTGTTGCCTTTAACTCTTATATTGCTGTATATAGCTGTGGATATTAGTGATGCATTGTAAAAATCTGCTTCTATAATTGTGCTAAGCTGTGAATACAAAGCTCCATTCCTTAACTTCCAGCCAGATGAGTCTAGTCTGAGTGATTTTCTAAGTGTGGGGGTAGATAACTCTCAAACCATCACACCCCTCACCCTGTCACTGCAGACCTTCATGAACAGTCCCTCCCCAGCTTTCTTGCAGAGCCCCTTCAGGTACTGGAAGGTCACTATTAGGCCTCTCTGGAGCCTTCTCTCCTCCAGGCTGAACAATCCCAGTATGCAGTTCATTGTTTCAATGTTATTTTTTCCAACTCACCTCAACTGAATTTGACTACCTAGAAATCAAACTGAAGGGTGCAAGAAGAGCGGGAATGAGAAAGAGAAACCATGAGCACTGAGACTAAAAAAATAACTATTAATTCATGTAGGTCATCTCCTGGTACAGTCTCAGTTCTGCTCTGTTTAAGACACATAAGCAGGTAAAATTGAAAGATCAGGAAGGAAAGGTTCTTGCAAGGCTACTACTTAGTGTACTGTACCCCAGTTACCTTTAAAGAGCAGTTTGAACACCAACAGTTACAGCAGTGCAGAAGCAAAGACAGCACAGGTTAGACACCTCATAACTCTGCAATACTTTGGCCCCACAGAGAGTGGCACCTGCACTAAAATAATGCCATTACAGTATGGCCATGGCTTACTTATCTCAGAGAAGAGGGCTGAAGACCTTTGAGGAAACAAGTGTGGGGCAGCAGAGTATTGCTGAGACATGTCTGGGTGGTTTGAGAACCAGAAATACATCTGAACCACAGCATCAAAATGATTTACAACTTAATAACTTGCTGTTTCCAGAAATAAAGCAAAGTTGTTATTTAATGGCTGAAACACTGCCATTTTCTCCAAATGCCAGTAATCATTTAAATTCATGACTTGTGTATTATTCATGTGGTCCAATTTAATAGGAACAGTATTTCTGGTGCTCACTGTTTATGAAGAGCGTCTCTTTAGGGTATACCTTACTTTATGACAAACAGATGCCAGAAATAACTACCTGGTGTTCTGCTGCTGTGAACAGGGGATTAAAAATAGGGCTCATAATTTTCTAACCTCAACAGCAGAAAACTTAAGGAACTTTTCCTGACAACTGCAGGGTTCTACACTTTGTCCACAACACCCCCAAGCAGTGCTACAGGCTGGAGACACAGCGGCTGGGGAGTAGCCAGACTGAAAGGGACCTGGGGGTGCTGGTAGAGAGTAGCTGAAGATGAGGCAGCAGCGTGCCCAGGTGGGCAGCAGAGCCAATGGCATCCTGGGCTGGCTCAGGAGCAGTGTGGCCAGCAGGACAGGGGAGGTTCTTCTGCCTCTGTGCTCAGCACTGCTCAGGCCACACCTTGAGTGCTGTATCCAGTTCTGGGCTCCTCCATTGAAGAGAGATGTTGAGGTGCTGGAAGGTGTCCAGAGAAGGGCAGCAAGGCTGGAGAGGGTCCTGGAGCACAGCCCTGTGAAGAGAGGCTGAGGGAGCTGGGGGTGTGCAGCCTGCAGAAGAGGAGGCTCAGGGCAGACCTCATTGCGGTCTACAGCTACCTGAAGGGAGGCTGTAGCCAGGTGGGGTTGGGCTCTGCTGCCAGGCAACCAGCAACAGAAGAAGGGGACACAGTGTGAAGTTGTGGCAGGGGAGGTCTAGGCTGGATGTTAGGAGGAAGTTGTTGGCAGAGAGAGTGATTGGCATTGGAATGGGCTGCCCAGGGAGCTGGTGGAATTGCTGTCCATGGAGGTGTTAAAAGAAAGCCTAGCACTTAGTGCCCAGGTCTGGTTGATTGTCTAGGGCTGGGTGCTAGGTTGGAGTGGCTGAGCTTGGAGGTCTCTTCCAACCTGGCTGATTCTATGAAGAAAAAGCAGTGCAAGATAGCATGACCTCATCTTTCCTTTTCATACTTTTCCTCACTATTTCTTCTCTCTCTCTCCACTCAGAAAACAGATGCTACTAAGCTGTGATTTACAGACTCAGCATGACCCTGTGTATTTTATTTCATTATTTGCCACATCATCCTTTAAGCCTCAAAAGCCTCTGATTTCTAAACCTAGCCACTACTGAAAAAAGAAGAAGAAAAGCAAGCTGAAAAGAGCAATTCTTTCATCTCTCTAACACTTCTTGCTTGAACAAAAGTACGTTGGGGTCACTTTCTTGCCCACGTTTTTCCATGGAGCACTAAGAGCAGCTACTTGATAGGCAGGTGGCTGCCAGAAGTCACTAACTGGAATAAATCATAGAAGGGTTCAGGTTGGAAAGGATCTCAAAGCTCAGCCAATGCCAACCCTCTGCCATAAGCAGGGATACCTCCCACTAGAACAGGTCAAAGATCACATTTGGTGATTCTGTGATCTGCAGCCTCCCTGGGCAACCTGTGCCAGTGTCTTACCACCCTCACTGCAAAGAACTCTTTCCTAACATCCAGTTTCAGTCTCCCCTCTGCCAGTTCAAACCCATTTCTCCTCATCCTGTCATTACAAGACCTTGTCAATAGTCCCTCCACAGCCCTCCTGTAGCCCCCTTCAGATACTGCAAGGCCACTCCAAGGTCGCCTTCAAGCCTTCTCTTATCCAGGCTGCAGAACCCCAACTCTTGTAGCCTGTCCTCATAGCAGAGCTGCTGCAGCACTCTGAGCATCTTGGTGGCCTCCTCTGGAGTCACTTTAACATCCCATGCCCTTCTCGTGTTGGGGACTCCAGAACTGCACACAGTACTCCAGGTAGGGTCTGAAGGGAGCAGAGTAATACTTTTTAACACTGCAGATATTCAAGGTGAGGCTTATTACAGCTCTGGGCAACCTGATCTAGTTGAGGATGCCCCTGCTTACTGCAGATGGAGTTGGACTAGATGATCTTAGGAGGTCACTTCCAACCCAGACCATTCTGAGATTCTGTGAAACAGTGCAGGATAGTCAAGAATTGTGCAGTAAGCAGCAGTTCAGGCTACTTCTTGCTTTGCCTGACTGAAACATCTCAATGTCACCTTGGCAGAAAGTGCAGACTCAGGAAATTCCACTTCATCCTACTACAAGTATCTAGTGCCATGCAACAGTCACTTTGTGACTTCATTTTCCACCTTTGTTGATCTTCCCAGCACTAATACAAGATGCTTGTAAGGACACTGCACACGGGGCTTCAGCTCCATGTGAAGTAGTTCATCTGTGTCTGAATATAATTAGAAAATGGATTCTTCATCCATTCTTCAATTAGTATCATCATTTCAACAGACAAATTTCATCTCACCATTTGCTCCAATCTTAACTACAGCATCTATTATTAATAGATGGCTAATATTGGTTCTGCTGTCAAAGTAAGCGTAATACATGGACTGCAGTTCTGCAGATGGCAGTTGCTATTCTTTGATGTGTGCTATCATAGCAACATATCTCATTCACACTGCATGGGACAGACACTGCTGGGGAGCTGCTTGAGTCTTGTAGCACAGATGACACAAGCTGAAAAGGCTATTTCAGCTTGAATTTCACAGGCTCACAAGATGTTAGGGGTTGGAAGGGACCCAAAGAGATCATCCAGTCCAACCCCCCTGCCAGAGCAGGACTGTACAATGTAGCTCAGGTCACACAGGACCACATCCAGAAAGTCTCCAAGAGAAGGAGACTCCACAGCCTCTCTGGGGAGCCTGTGCAAGGGCTTTGGGACCCTCCCAGTCAAGAAGTTCTTGCTCACATTGAGGTGGAACCTCCTGTGCTGCAGCTTACATCCATTGCTCCTTGTCCTTTCCCAGGGAGCAGTGAGCAGAGCCTGTCCCCCCCTGACCCCCAGCCCTCAGATAGTTACAAACATTTATTAAATCTCCTCTCAGAATTCTCTTCTCCAGACTAAGCAGCCCCAGGTCCCTCAGCCTCTCCTCATCAGGCAGTGCTCCAGTCTCCTCATCACCCTCAGAGCCCTCTGCTAGACCCTCTCCAGCAGATCCCTGTCCCTCTTCAACTGGGGAGCCCCAAACTGAAGGCAGTACTCCAGATGAGGTCTCACCAGGGCAGAGCAGAGGGGGAGGAGAACCTCCCTTGATCTGCTGGACACACTCTGCTGAATGCATCCCAGGATCCCATTGGCCCTCTTGGCCAGCAGGGCACATTGCTGTGCCATGGATGTTCTCCCCCAGCACTGCCAGGTCCCTCTGCACAGGGCTGCTATCCAGCAGTCACCTCCTAACCCGTACTGGTGCAGTTTATTATTCCTCCCCAGGTGCAGCACTCTGCACTTGTCCTTGTTGAAGCTCGTTCAGCTCCTCTGCCTGTCCAGGTCTCACTGGATGGCTGCACAGCCTGCAGCTGTTTAACACATAATCACAGACTAACTCTTAGAAACATTTCTTTCCACTCTTTAGCCTGTCAGGCATCACATGGAACAATGATATTCTTTGCCTGGTATAAAAATCTATACACTTATTTGTTCCTTCATGATTTGGTGACTACCTGTAAAAGTTAACTAGTGTTAAGTGCTCTTCTGTTTCCTGTTGACCTGTTTTGCTGGGCTGAAAATAAAAGCTTGACTTACTATTCTCTGTAGCACTAAGCACTGATAACTACACAATTAGTGTGTTCATAGAGGGACTCGATATTAACTCATTTACTCCATCCATATTCATGTACTGCATTGTGCCTCCCAAGTACGTGATGGTACTGCAGACCACAGCTAAGCTGGCTGAGCACAGCCACTGCCTCATGCTGCAAGGAAGGGCACTGCTTTGGCTAACAGGCCACAGAGGTTTTACACTGGCAACCAAGCTGGGGAGGGGCCTGGAGCACAGCCCTGTGGGGAGAGGCTGAGGGAGCTGGGGGTGTGCAGACTGCAGAAAAGGAGTCTCAGGGCAGAGCTCATTGCTGGGGCCCTGCAGCCTGGAGAAGAGAAGGCTTGGAGGAGACCTTGGAGTGGCCTTCCAGTATCTGAAGGGGGCTACAGGAGGGCTGGTGAGGGACTATTGACATGGTCTTGTAATGACAGGAGGAGGTTAATGGGTTTAAAGTGGCAGAGGGGAGATTGAAACTGGATGTTAGGAAAGAGTTCTTTACAGTGAGGGTGGTGAGACACTGGCACAGGTTGAGGGTGGTGAGACACTGGCACAGGATGCCCAGGGAGGTTGTGGAGCACAGAATCACCCAATGTGATCTTTGATCTTTGATCACATTGGGTGATTCTGTGCTCTACAACCTCCCTGGAGGTGTTCAAGGCCAGGTTGGATGAGCGACCTGTTCTAGTGGGAGGTGTCCCTGCCAATGGCAGAGGTTTGGCACTGGCTGAGCTTTGAGGTCCCTTCCCACCTAAACCCTTCTATGATTCTCTGATTTTATGGTAATATATTTTTAGGATAAAGGGAAGATTTTCTTTTCTTCAATAGGGTAATAAAAGTTAGATTGGAGCACATCAGCTGGTGCTGAAGAAACACCCCACAACACCACCATCTAAGCATTAAGGGGAACTTGTTTTTAGTCAGTTGTATGTTTTCAGAGTCTGACTTGCTTAAAGCTGTGAATGAGTAAGTTTTAGTAGGAGAGTGTCCACTGGAAATTGTTGTGTTTTCACACAGTAAAGATGTTAAAATCAGAGGCCTGGCAGTTTTTTTTCTCCTGACAGCTAACTAGTAAAATGTAGCTTGAATTTTGGCTGTCAGATAAACATAATCACTCATTTGTAAATTATCTACAATTGAGAACTATACAATGGAGAAATGATAATTAATAAGATCTGAAAGGGACAATTTATTTAATGACCAGGAAGAAGTCAGATTATCAGATAAATGACTCACTCTGCTGCAGAGTATCAATCTAGTGTTTGAGAGTGATTATTTTCTTTCGGAAGGCTAATTTCCACTCTACAGTGAGGATCAACAGAAAAAAATGGTGACAAATGGGAGGCAAAGAATGATGGAAAGGGAATGAGCAAAACTGGTCCAAAATGCTGACTGCAGAAGGAGCTTATAGATTGGTTCAAAGCTATTGAAGTGATTTCCACTGCAAGTATTCATGCAAATTTTCAGTGCTGTGTATTTCTGTAGCAATTAATCTACAGCCTTCAGAACTGCCTGTGCCTCCGCTTTTCTCTAACTACTTCTTTAGCAACTGAGCCAGGCTGCAGAAATGATGCAGGAGCAGTGTGGGCAGCAGGACAAGGGAGGTTATTCTGCCATGGTACCCAACACTGATCAGGCCACACCTTGAGTGCTGTGTCCAGTTCTGGGCTCCTCAATTCAAGAGAGATGTTGAGGTGCTGGAAGGTGTTGAGAGAAGGGCAGCAAGGCTGGGGAGGGGCCTGGAGCACAGCCCTGTGAGGAGAGGCTGAGGGAGCTGGGGGTGTGCAGCCTGCAGAAGAGGAGGCTCAGGGCAGAGCTCATTGCTGTCTGCAACTACCTGAAGGGAGTCTGTAGCCAGGTGGGGTTGATCTCTTCTGCCAGGCACCCAGCACCAGAAGGAGGGGACACAGTGTGAAGTTATGCCAGTGGAGGTCTAGGCTGGATGTTAGGAGGAAGTTGTTGTGAGAGAGAGTGACTGGCATTGGAATAGGCTGCCCAGGGAGGTGGTGGAGTGGCCATGCCTGGAGGTGTTGAAGCCAAGCCTGGCTGGGGCACTTAGTGCCATGGTCTGGTTGATTGGCCAGGGCTGGGTGCTAGGTTGGACTGGCTGAGCTTGGAGGTCTCTTCCAACCTTCTTGATTCTATGATTTCATAAAGATGGCAGCTAGCAACAGACTGAAGCTGGAATGTAAACATTTCCAGTTCAGGGATGGGAATTTACTGCTCTGCTTATTTACAGATCTCTGCTAGATGTGAACTTCTCATACCTTGTTACAAATATTTTTCTGCTAATGGATATATTAAGCTCCTTTCTGCATAGCCTATCCATGCTGCAGGACTGCAGGCCATGATGAGCATGATCTTTGATCACATTGGGTGATTCTGTGCTCCATAACCTCCCTGGGCAACCTGTGCCAGTGTTTCACCACCCTCACTGCAAACAACCCTTTCCTAACATCCAGTTTCAATCTCCCCTCTGCCACTTTAAACCCATTCGTCCTCATCCACGCATTACAAGGCGTTGTCATAGTCCCTTCCCAAGCCCTTCTGTAGCCCCCTTCAGATACTGGAAAGCCACTCCAAGGTCTTCTCAAAGCCTCCTCCTTTCCAGGCTGCACAGCCCCAGCTCTCTCAACCTGTCCTCAGATCAGAGCTGCTGCAGCCCTCTCAGCATCTTGGTGGCCTCCTCTGGACTGGCTCCAACACTTTCATGTCCTTCTTGTGCTGAGGGCTCTACAATTCCACACAGGACTGCAGGTGGGGTGTGAGGAGAGCAGAGCCAAGGGGCAGAATCCCCTCCCTTGCCCTGCTGCCCACACTGCTCTTGCTGCAGCCCAGCACAGGGTTGCTGTCTGGGCTACATGTGCACACTGCCACTCATGTTGAGCTTTGTATCAACCCAGATGGTGGATCTGGAACCTTTTTTCAACAAAAGAGGTTAGTTACAGTCTCTTACCTTGTTAGAAAGTATTACCTCCTGCTCTGGAGAATCTACCTACTCTTGACAACAGCTTCACAGCTACCCTTTGGACGCGGCTGCAGTCTAGTCATTGTTTTCTCTCAAAGGTAACAGAACACTGCTTTGATTAAAGGATGGCAGCTTTGGGGACTTTAAATCAAGCTGAGACTTTTCTTATGCCTGTATTCTCAGGCAACTGCAAGTCCTTAGCAATTCTGAGTCAGGTTTAAAAAGCAAAAAAAGGTTGCTGTTTATGTTGTTCTGCTACACAGGATAGCAGCATCTGATACCCTCTGTACTGCTGGTGCCGAGCTCCAGCTTAACAGCACAAGCACAAGACCAGCCTGACTGCAGCCTGTAGGAGGCATTGATCAAGCTGATATGGCTGCCCATGAGGAAAACCAGGGGTTATGTCTCTAAACCAAAGCTTTGATGCAGAAAGCTTGGTGCTGTGCCTGCTGATCTGGAGCCACTGTCAGGATGAGTACCAGATGTGCTGCACCAGCAAGGCTCTGACTATGTGGTTACCTGTGTTTAGCTTAAAGTATTTAGGAGGCTGTCTCTGTACACTGGGAATCAGGACACAGGACAATGTAGCTTGTTGGGGCAGCTGTTAAGCCAAACTGTAACTGCCTTCCCTACAGGAGGGACTGTGCTGTGGGTTTGCTTGGGTTGTTTTGTGGTGGGGGTTGTTGTTCTGGTTTGCTTTTTACTCCCAAAACAGATATAGCCTCTCTTCTACATGTGATCTGCAGACAGAGTATGAGTTTAGTTTGTGGGGGTTTAATGTTTGTTGATTTAGTTTTTGTTGTGGTTGGTTTGGTTTTGTTTGTGGGTGTTTTTTGTTGGTCATGTTTGTTTTGCTTTCTGTTTGTTTTGGTGGTTTTCTCAATTCCCACTTGAGCTATGCTGCTATTCATCATTCCTGATGTTCTCTGACACATTTTCAAAGCAGTATCACTGCTGCACCCTTCACTGCCTTCTCTTAGAATGGCCATTCCTTTACTCATCCTGCCCACCCTGGAGTTGTGAGGCACCACACATGTGCAATAGACTTGCATCATCAATCCATCAACACGTCCCTTTTAGCTTTGCCATGGTTTGCTTGTCACATTGCTAGCCCTACAATGGAAGCCAAAGAAGAGGCAGAGACCCACAGCTTTTCTGTCCACAGCCATCCAACATACTGCAGTAGGTTGTAGCCATAAAGATTGTAGGACAAGAGAAAAAAACAAACATAAAAAACAACAAAAAAGAACCCCAAACAGCTTCATACTGAACAGAACCAGGGAATATAAGACCACAACTGTAAGAGAAATCATTGCCATGTGTATCTCAGCCTGCCATTCTGTGACTGCTGTGAACAACAACTGTGTTTCATAGAATCATAGAACCAGTCAGCCCAGAAGAGACCTCCAAGCTCAGCCAGTCCAACCTAGCACCCAGCCCTGGCCAACCAACCAGACCATGGCACTAAGTGCCCCAGCCAGGCTTGGCTTCAACACCTCCAGGGACAGCCACTCCACCACCTCCCTGGGCAGCCCATTCCAATGCCAATCACTCTCTCTCACAACAACTTCCTCCTCACATCCAGCCTAGACCTCCCCTGGCACAGCTTCACACAGTGTCCCCTTCTTCTGTTGCTGGCTGCCTGGCAGAAGAGCCCAACCCCACCTGGCTACAGACTCCCTTCAGATAGCTGTAGACCGCAATGAGCTCTGCCCTGAGCCTCCTCTTCTGCAGGCTGCACACCCCCAGCTCCCTCAGCCTCTCTTCACAGGGCTGTGCTCCAGGCCCCTCCCCAGCCTTGCTGCCCTTCTCTCAACACCTTCCAGCACCTCAACATCTCTCTGCAATGGAGGAGCCCAGAACTGGACACAACACTCAAGGTGTGGCCTGAGCAGTGCTGAGCACAGGGGCAGAAGAACCTCCCTTGTCCTGCTGCCCACACTGCTCCTGAGCCAGCCCAGGATGCCATTGGCTCTGCTGCCCACCTGGGCACTCTGCTGCCTCATCTTCAGCTACTGTCTACCAGTAGCCCTAGGTCCCTTTCTGTCTGGCTGCTCTCAGCCTCTCTGTCCCCAGCCTGTAGTACTGCTTGGGGTTGTTTTGGGCACAGTGTAGAACCCTCTTCAGCTGCTTCTTAATACCCGGTTTTTGACATTTGCAGCACCTTTGAGACTATAAAGTCATGCAGAATGTTGACTATCAACAGTAGATTTCCTAGTTTTGGATGCAGGATCTGTATATGAACTGCAAAGACATGGAGAAGCAGCACCAAGTTTCTGGACTATGTTAGATTCTGGAAGTTATCCATGCACAATTCTTAATATTTTATAGCATAATATATAAGTGTTGCTAGGTCTGCCAAGGTTACTGACTCATGGAGGTTTTGAAGCTCTATCTCCATGAGTCTCTGGGCTTGCTGCCACCCAAAACATCCCAGACAGCACTGTTGTAGAATCAATGTTTGCTGAAGCCATAGATGGACATACACTGCTAACTACTGCATGCAAGATTAGGGTCTTACCACCAGCAGTGGGTCAGGGGGAGACCAGCATAGAAATGATGGATGTATTTTGGGACACTAGTGTCTGCCTCCCGTATCCTCTCCCATCAAAACCTTTGCCTCTGTTGGTTAGGGCTTAGTGTAGTCGGAGAGAGAAGCTAAGTATCAGCTCTTAACGTAGAAAGAAAATCAGGATGGCATTTTATAGTGCTGTGCTTCTCTAAACAAAAAAATCTTAAAGCCATCAAGTATTTTTTTTCCTCATCTCAACCACAAGTCAACACTTTTTGCTCTATGCATCTTCATGCTAGAAGGTATCTGCATAAGAGATAAAGGGAAGAACCACCCCTTTAGAAAGTACAGAAGGAGAAAGAAGAAGGTGGGTGTGTGGGGGGGGTGTAAACAGAACAAAAACCAGTCTGCATTGCTGTATGGCTCTAAGCTGTTCCAAGAATTCCTGTGGCTTGGTCACATCACTCCTCTTGCTATCAGAGCAGATGTGTTAGGCTATGGGGCATCTGCTGCTGTTTATGGTGTCTTTTGAGCTATGCCTGCCATACATGGTGTTCTGTGGGACTTCTCATCAAAACCCTGCTTGGTGATTCAGTGAGTTCCCTCTCTTGTGCCTGAAGTAAACAGGTTACACAAGATGCTCTTGGTTTTGTGGAAGGTTTGGACTTGGTGGTTGTAAGGAGGCCTGTCTGGCACAAAGGCAAGCTGCCATCCCCTGGGTGGTAACAGGACGTCTTGCTTTGTTTCTCTCTCCTGGCTGCTTTTTTGCTAGCACCTTTAGGATTGTTGGTTGGGCTTTTTTAGTAGTCTTCACCAGCCAAGAAGCAGTTGTGGGTGGAAAGTTGAGATATTCCTTTATGAATAGGTTTGTTTGCAGTGGGAAAATTGCTCTGAGAGTTCTTGGAGAGCTTGCTTTGTTGATATCCCTGCTCTACCATGGATGAGGAGGGCTTGCTCTCCAAGAGCTCAGAGGTTAGTACACTGATCACATCAAAAGGCATTTTAAAAGGCATACTACAGCAATCCTTCTGTCACGGGAAGAAATCAGGTCTGCACCACTTCACTTGGTGGTTGGCCAGAAAATTTCCTCTGGGTGAAAGATGAAGACAGAGAAGGCAGAAAGATGTAAAAAAAGAAGCAAGAAGGAAAGGAATGGAAAGTCAAGTAATAATAAATACTCAAGATCTACTTGTGGACTGTGAACAGACATTACCTTTCTAAGCTTTTGACTGATCTGTGCTAAAAGAGTTTAAAAGAAATTATGTAGAAGTGTGATGTTTTCTTTCAACATTTTGTTTGGAGGCCTCTCAAGGATTAAAAAATGGATTTATCTTTACTGACAAGGCTTCCCAACACAGAGATGTGTGAGCTTGACTTAATACAGCAAGAAGTTAATGAAAATGTAACGACAGGATGAGGGGTCATAGGTTTAAACTGGCAGAGGGGAGATTTAAACTGCATGTTAGCAAGAAGTTCCTTACAGTGACGGTGGTGAGACACTGGCACACGTTGCCATTGTCTCACATTGGGTGATTCTGTGCTCCACAACCTCCCTGAAGGTGTTCAAGGTCAGGTTGCAGATGGAGATCTCACTCATGACAGGAACTGCTCCAAATTTCATTCATCATCTCATATATTGCTAAATTTGTCCTCCTTTCTGAAGGCTAAAATTTCCTTGGAGGGTTTAAAACAAGAGTACCAACAACTTAATGTTTTCCTACTCATTATCCCTCTTGTGTGACCAAGTAAAGGTTTCATCCTATAACCATATGTGCAGGAGTGATGTTACTCTACAGTGATGTTAACAGGAGTTAGTACTCTGGCAGTGGCCAGTGGCTTTCTGTATTGGTAAGACACTGACACAGGTTGCCCAGGGAGGTTGTGGAGCACAGAATCACCCAGGGTAATCTTTGATCACCCAGGGTGATCCTGTGCTCCACAACCTCCCTGGAGGTGTTCATGCCAGGTTGGGTGAGTGACCTGTTCTAGTGGGAGGTGTCCCTGCCAATGGCAGGGGTTTGGGAGAGGTCCCCTCCAACCTAAACCATTCCAAATGCAAGTGTTAGCCATAGTCTAGTGACACAATCTCTGGACTAATATCTACTGCAGCAAAGAGATGCTCACCTTTTGTTTCTGCAGTCTCTGTGTAGTCAGATTCCTTAGATGTCCACTTGCAAGTATTCTGGACTGGCCTGTGCCTGCACTGGCTGGTTTAATCCACCACTTTGATCTCTGCCTGCAACACCTGTAAGCAAAAAAAAAAGAAATTCAGGTGCTGAAATGAAGTTTTAGTTGTGTTTGAGTTGGGCTGAAGAAAATAGTGCTCAGACATGAAGAGGATGGCTTGCAATGCAAAGAGCTGAAGCACCACCTGACTTGCCAAACGTTAGCATTTCATTGATCAGTACCAGCAGTACAACTCTAAGTAGCAGTAATAACAACCATTTTATTTATTGGGCACCCTTCCATTGTTAATGTCCTGTTGGATGTCTCACAAAAGATATAATCTGCCATTAATGTCCTGCTAGCAGCCTCATAAAAGAAGTAAAATATAAGGGCAGTTATATGGTTAATGGTTTATGCCTTTTCTTTCATGTTGATGCAGAAGATTACAGTAAAAAGGCCAATTTTGCATCTTCCAGAAATTAATGGAGTTTCAATGACTTATGCTGGATCTGAAGCAGGCCCCAAGTCTCTTAATGCTTGCTCTTCTGCTTCAGGCAGACGGTGCTGGAACCACCCTGACTGATTTGCAAGGCACCCCAACTGCATTAACTAGAAGAGAAAAATACTGTTACCCCCTCCAAATTCTGCTTACTGCAAAAGCCACCTGCTATCAAATGTCACGTTAAGGAGGCTCCTTTTCCCCATCTTCTGCCTAAATTGCCACTTCTTGAGTTCACTCTTTTCATCTTTTATGTTGTTCATTAAAACTGTTACGTTTCATGCCCAGTGTTGTTCACAGGCTACAAGGTTTTTATCACTTGGATAAAAGCAATCTACTTGATACACAGCTGGTCTCCAGAGTGATCCAATTGCTTTTGCGACAGGCCTCACTCACCTAATGCTGTGAGGAGCACTGCTTTGCTTGCTTCAAAGAACCACATTAAATTACTTGATTTACAGCTGCACCTCTGAAAAAGATTCTCAGCCTTCTGGCCAGTCTCTGCCATAGAATCAGCCAGGTTGGAAGAGAGCTCCAAGCTCAGCCACTCCAACCTAGCACCCAGCCCTGTCCAATCAACCAGACCATGGCACTAAGTGCCCCAGCCAGGCTTGGCTTCAACACCTCCAGGGACAGCAACTCCACCACCTCCCTGGGCAGCCCATTCCAATGCCAATCACTCTCTCTGACAACAACTTCCTCCTCACATCCAGACTAGACCTGCCCTGGCACAGCTTCACACTGTGTCCCCTTCTTCTGTTGCTGCTTGCCTGGCAGCAGAGCCCAACTCCACCTGGCTACAGACTCCCTTCAGGTAGCTGTAGACAGCAATGAGCTCTGCCCTGAGCCTCCTCTTCTGCAGGCTGCACACCCCCAGCTCCCTCAGCCTCTCCTCACAGGGCTGTGCTCCAGGCCCCTTCCCAGCCTTGCTGCCCTTCTCTCAACACCTTCCAGCACCTCAACACCTCTCTTGAATGGAGGAGCCCAGAACCCATGCTTTCTACCACTCAGTAGCAATGTGGTCTTTGAGTGGTCAAACTGATTTCTGGAGGAATGAGGTACAACTCAGCTTGAACATGATTTCCTTTTTCTTACTCTTCTGCTGAGGTGCAAGGAGGGAGCAAACACCTCACTTCTGGAGAGAAATGAAAGCTGTGCATCTTAGAAGGAAATACATGTCTCTGTTAGTGTGGACTTAGATGCCTAATTACTTACAGGGTGTAAAAGCTGGTGTTAGACCCCCCCACTGTTGGATAGCCTGACCCACATATTTCTGTACCTCCTGTTCTGAGGTCCCTGATGTTCTCCAGGTCTGTGTCTACTGACCACTCCAGTTTCAGGTCAGCACTCTGGCGGGTACCAGGGCACCTTGCTGCTATGCACTGGAGTACAGTGCCTAAGCTTTCCATGCTGATTTAGCCTGGAAATGAGACTGTGGCACCCAGCTTCTCTCAAGCATGGCTCTGCTTTGGCCACAGATAAGCTACGTGCACTGAAACAGACTTATACTGTAAATGTTACCACTTTTGCCACAGCCCCCAACATTTTTATATAGCCTCAGCTTATAATCAAGCAGGAGATTGTTAAACCTCTTGTATTGTTTACTGCAGCTACTGAGATCACTTAACAGCTTTTCTTCTTTCTATTGAAGGGTTTTTCCTTCATCTTTTAAAGCCATCAGCCTGCTTCCAGATGGCACTGTACATGGGTGGTAACAGTCAACAGGCCCTTTCATCCACACTTGCCTAGGAATATATTACCTAGCTGGGTTTGGCTCCAAGATAATCAAGTAACTGCAAATCCTAGGCCATTAGGTGTCACCTGGTTAAAGTTAGCCCTGGCGACCCTGTAGCCAAACCAGAGCCATTCTGATCCTGGGAAACACAAATCCCATTTGAATTTGATTCATTTTTCAGACTTTTAGAACCTACTTAACAAGAACTGTGTCATCTCTATGGGTTTGGAACTGTTTCACAGTCTTTTCTGTTATTTCTTAAGCTCTGTTGGATTTGTCCACACTTCATTAAAGGCATGTAGTGGCTCAAGAGGATTAGGATAACTTAAACCCAGCATTTCTACTCCCAGAGGAAATTCATCTCCTGAAAAGAAAGCTGTGCAGATTTGGTTCTTGCTTTATTTCTGTAACTGCCTGTAGCTCTGTCATCATTTCAGAGAGTGTTTAAGGACACCAAATGAAGGCCAGTGTATTAAAATATTTGATTGTGGCTCTCCCTGATGCAGTCATTAGGCTAATACAAGACTGTGTCTCTGTGCTTCCTCAATCCTCTCTACAGTAACAATGCCTACTGCTCTAGAGACTGCTGCAGGTGTACCACATCTAAAGAGAATGAAACTCTGCACTGCTATGCATGGCATAAGCTAACCGTTAAGCTTCTTTTCTGAGCACTGAGCATCGTTCTTCACAGAGAGAGTGATTGGCATTGGAATGAGCTGCCCGGGGGGAGGTGGAGTCGCCGTCCCTGGAGGTGTTTGAGCCAAGCCTGGCTGGGGCACTTAATGCCATGGTCTGGTTGCTTGGCTAGGGCTGGGTGCTAGGTTGGACTGTCTGAGCTTGGAGGTCTCTTCCACCCTGGCTAGTTGTAGTCATTCTTAGTGATGAAAGACCTTCTAGCACCACCCACTTGCACACTGCTTCAATTTGCTCTCGTGGCTCCCATGTCCACTTTTTTCTTTCTCCCTAAGCAAGATAGCAGCAGTTCTGTAATGACTTACAGTTTTCATGAGCAGAAACACTGCACCCAGAAAGTGGATTTGTCTCTCCTAGCACAGCCTGTTATGGAAGAGAGACATTGCACTCCACTTCTATTTAAATAAGAAATTATTCCAGACTGCCCTTGAGTTCTACAAGTTCTGTTCATCTCATTCCTGAGAACATCCCTACCTGAAAGTTAGCAGCAGAGATTTTTTGGTTGGAATACTAGAACATCTGGGAGCAGGAGCCTTCAGTGAGTTCTGTAATGACACAGCTTGTACAATCTGACAGAGAGCAGAAGAAATCTGAGTGTAATAGATACTGAGGTTAGACTTGAGGCTCAGGTGACAAGACAGCAAAGCTGTGAAACCTTTTCCTATACAACTTCATCACGCATCACGGGAAGGATGGGACACATGTCTGAACATGCAAGTGACAGCCTCAAAGTTCTGATGCCTAACAAACTTTATACTTTAGGTGGAATTTTTATCCCTTCTTCTCTGGCTGTAAATCATTAGAGCTGTTATTACTCATAGGATCATTGAATCAGTCAGGGTTGGAAGGGACCACAAGGATCAGTCAGTTTCCAACCCTCCTGCCACAGGCAGGGACACCCTACCCTAGAGCAGGCTGCACACAGCCTCAGCCAGCCTGGCCTCAAACACCTCCAGCCATGGGGCCTCAACCACCTCCCTGGGCAACCCATGCCAGCCTCTCACTGCTCTCATGCTCAACAGCTTCCTCCTCACCTCCAGACTGACTCTCCCCACCTCCAGCTTCACTCCATTCCCCCCAGTCCTGGCACTCCCTGACAGCCTAAAAAATCCCTCCCCGGCTTTTCTGTAGCTCCCTTCAGATTCAGGAAGGCCACAAGAAGGTCACCTGGCAGCCTCCTCTTCTTCAGCCTGCACAGCCCCAACTCTTTCAGTCTGTCCTCACAGCCTCTGAGCATCCTTGTGGCCCTGCTCTGGACATGCTCCAGCATCTCCACATCCCTCTTGTAATGGGCCTCCAGAACTGGCTGCAGTACTCCAGGTGGGGTCTCAGCAGGACCTAGAGTAAGATGCAAAAGTAATTTACTATAACTATGAGTGATTTACAACAAAGTTCCTGTTAGGTTTTTGGGTTCTTTTAACATGAGTCCTTCAATTCTGTTAAATTAACACCTTGCACTTTATTATCACATATGGACACACACATCCTCTTTATCTCAGACCAGGATTGCTTTCCACCACTGCTCCAGGCACAGCAACACACAGGAAATGTCTCAGAACTCAGAATTTTCTCACAGTTTCTCACACTGCTTTGTGTGGTTGTTTGATTTAGCTTTTTCTTAAGCAAATCTCTTGAAAGAGGTTGTAAGTAGAAGTCATAACAGTGCCCTGGTTAGTGGGGAACTTGGGCAAAAAGAGCACTGTGCAAGTCCATTCTACCTCATGGCCCCCATTAAAAAATGCAGTTATTATAAAGTGATGATAATAAATGAACTCCACAAAGCAACAAACAACAACAACCACAAACAAAAAAAAATGAAAACAAGAACCTTGAACAAACAAACCCCATACAAATAAAAGCAGCTAAAATTGCTTGCATTCAGTGGAATTTTCATTCAGGGTGGCTAATGGCTCTCTAACTGTTGAGCTGTTGCCAATAGCATTTTCATATTGGACCTTCTGGGGATTATTTCTTGCTGTTTAGAAGTAAATAGACTGATATATAGGCATGCACACCAAAAAGAGGCAGCATTACTGACAACTCCACTATAACTTTCAGCCCCTTAACATAAAAGTCCACCACTAAATCTCTCAGGGTAAACTATGCAGAGATAGCAAAGCCCCAAGGTATTAAGAGTGATTTTGATATAAATTCCAATTTTATTTTATGACCATTTTACAGCTGCTTCCAGAGATCTTCTCTCGTAAACTACAAGGTACAAGGCAAATGTTACCTCTTTTCTTCCCCCTTTTTCTGCAGTGTTTCAGACAGTTGTTTTATTGTGACATGTTAGCAGCCTTTTCTCTGCACTGCACAGGCATAAGAATGAATTTCAATGAGAGTGAGCTAGCAGAAGATCCATAAAGAAGATGTGATTATATTTTAAGTATCCATTAAAGAAAAAAAAGTTACATTAAATTTACACATTTTGATCTTGTCTGGGACAGCCAAAAGAAGTAGGCTGAGAAGATATGAGGCCATGTAAATCCATGCAGTCAAAATGACTTTATTCTATGGGCTGCATTGCCAGAAAGCAGTTTTTCCATACAAATAAGAAAGCTTTTTGCTGAGAAAGGCTAAATGCAAAAAGAAACCCAACATAAAAATCATAGAAGGGTTTAGGTTGGAAGGGAACTCAAAGCTCATCCAGTTCCAACCCCCCGTCATAGGCAGGGACACCTCCCACTAGAACAGGTTGCTCAAGGACTCATCCAACCTGGCCTTGAACACCTCCAGGGAGGTTGTGAAGCACAGAATCACCCAAAGTGACCAAAGATCCCTGAAGGGATCAATTGCTCAATTGCAACTGAAGACAAAACAGTGAAAATGAGCAGTGATGTATCAGAGCATGGACTGCCCATGGCAGTGGCGGAGTCACCATCCCTGGAGGTGGGGCACTTAGTTGATTGGATAGGGCTAAGTGATAGGTTGGACAGGATGAGCTTGGAAGTCTCTTCCAAGCTGTTTGATTCTATCCCACTTGGAATAACAAAAAGAAATAAAATTCTAATCAGTTCAGCTTATTATGGACATTCAGAGCCCTAACACACTGTGAGCAAACCTAAGGATCTAATGGTTGTTAAAAACTGCTCTATGGATTTGACACTGGCAGTCTAATAGTACAAGACTATCTGATATGGAACTACTTTAGGCCAGCTTTGTTCATTCCCAGGGAGCAACTGGTGAACCCTGGGCTGTCAATATATTACCTCTGAAGCTCTTCATTGGTCCTGCATGGAAGCCTGCCTATTATCAGGCCTAAACATTAGTTTCCTGGTCAAACTGTTACACCTGCTCCTCCATGCTGGAGATCTTCCAAACAGCCTAAAAGATCTCATTTCCAGCTTAGTGTGCATTGGTTCATAGACTGGACATAAGAGGAACAAATAGTTTTGCTTGGAAGACTCTCAGATCTTTCTCCCTCGAGCCCCATTAATGATTTGCAATCTTCAGTGTAGGATTAATTTTTCCTAAGTCAAGATTATCTCATCCTAAATACACTAACCAATGCTAGGTTATGAGAGATCCAGGTAGGTGTATTCTGAAAGGACTGAGACCCTAGCAGTGGAACTTCTGCTGGCTGGGTACAAAGCCTCGGTTTCACTCTGCACTACAACTGAGTTGCCCCCTGCCTATCTGTGTCTCTTCAGCTGCACAATGATCTCAAATGTGGGCACCAGCTTCAGGAAATTGCAGTCTGTATCTTGAAAACTCCTAAATATGATTTAAATGTGCTTGATGATGCAGTCTTTCTCCAACTCATAGTTTGTTCCATTTTCAGCAAGTTAAAAGCATATATTTCACATAAAGCTGATACCTCTTGATTGCAAATAACACTTCACAAAGATAGCACAACAGAGAGAAAGAGTTTTCCACAGTAAGTAGAATTACAGAACGGTCTGGGTTGGAAGGGACCTCAAAGGTCATAGAATCAAGCAGGTTGGAAGAGACCTCCAAGCTCACCCACTCCAACCTAGCACCCAGCCCTGGCCAACCAACCAGACCATGGCACTAAGTGCACCAGCCAGGCTTGGCTTCAACACCTCCAGCAATGGTGACTCCACCACCTTCCTGGGCAGCCCATTCCAATGCCAATCACTCTTTCTGCCAACAGCTTCCTCCTAACATCCAGCCTAGACCTCTCCTGGCACAGCTTCACACTGTGTCCCCTTCTTCTGTTGCTGCTTGCTTGGCAGAAGAGACCAACCCCACCTGGCTACAGCCTCCCTTCAGGTAGCTGTAGACAGCAATGAGGTCTACCCTGAGCCTCCTCTGCTGCAGGCTGCACTCCCCCAGCTCCCTCAGCCTCTCCTCACAGGGCTGTGCTCCAGGCCCCTCCCCAGCCTTGCTGCCCTTCTCTCAACACCTTCCAGCACCTCAACATCTCTCTGCAATGGAGGAGCCCAGAACTGGACACAGCACTCAAGCTGTGGCCTGAGCAGTGCTGAGCACAGGCGCAGAAGAATCTCCCTTGTCCTGCTGGCCACATTGCTCCTGAGCCAGCCCAGGATGCCATTGGCTCTGCTGCCCACCTGGGCACTCTGCTGCCTCGTCTTCAGCTCCTCTCTACCAGCACCCCCAGGTCCCTTTCAGCCTTCTCCAGCCACTCTGTCCCCATCCTGTAGTGCTGATTGGGGTTGTTGTGGCCAAAGTGCTGAACCTTGCACTTGGCCTTGTTCAGCCTCATCCCATTGGCCTCTGCCCACCCATCCAGCCTGGACAGGTCCCTCTGCAGGGCTCTCCTACCCTCCAACAGATTGACATCTGCTCCTAACGTGCTGTCACTTGCAAACTTACTGCTGATATACTCAGTCTCCTGGTACAGATCATCAATAAAGTGTTTATAGATGTGTTTAAATTCCCCTTGGAGCTCTGGGATAATTAATGAATCACAAAAAGAAAAGCTTGTTAAGGTAATGGCCATAATGGCCTGTCATTTCTCTTTTGCTCCTTTTCAATTCCCTTCTCCTCTAAGGAAATCTTTTAAAGTCATCTTCTGCAGACAGATACTGCTAGACTATACTATAAGTATTTCCCTTCCCAATGCTTTCTCCCTCTTCAAAAAAGTATAAAAGAACTAAAGCCAAGTTGTAGAGGAGAAGAAATGCAATAGCACAGACCACCTTAGCTGGCTCTTGTAGGGTGTTTACTGTGCTCACATTCAGCACAGAGCACAAATAGATCCTTTGTCACAGCTTCAAGAAGTGAAACTAGTCCCATCTGCTCCATGCTCTGGTTGTATTAATTCATACCTCTTTGGTTATTTTGTGTACTTCAGAGGAACAACAACCAAATGGAAACCTCCTTCAGGAAACAAAATGAACCAAAGAACAAACCCACATTTTAAACCTGTAGCTTGCCTATAGCAAGAATGAATCACTTCTTTGCAGGAGAGAAAGAAAAGTGAGGCTGTTGGAATGAAGCTGCTCTGCAATGACTGTTGGAATGACGCTGCTCTGCAGCAGACAATACCAACACCCTGGTTTCAAACTGCTCCATTATAATGGATTTCAATTATTTTCTTGTGGATTTATGGATTTGAATTCTTTATGGGTGAACTACTTCTCTGGGAACTAAACCAGAAAACTATGCTGATGCAGAGCTTTATTAATGCTCCTAGCAATGAGAGAGAGACTGTAGGATGGTCCACAGATCTCAGAGCAGTATTAAAGAGGATACTTAGCAGAAGGGGTAAGGACTGTGTCAGCTTTCCAATATCCCAGCTTTCAGAGCTGGAATCACACACCCCTCCTGTTGTTAATGGAAACAAGAGACATTTTTATTGTTTAAAGGCTAAGAAAATCCTCAAGTCCAAGCCTGCACTGGAAATGCATCACTGGGTAATTACCAGCAAGGCTGAAACATCCAGACAAAAACTGTTCTTCAACAATTACAACTCCGCAGGGCAAGTCCAGCAAGAGCTCCTTCCTAACCACCCTTCTGTGGCAGAAAGTCTGGCACATGCCTATCCTACACAAAGAGGCTCCTCTGGAATTCCTGCTTGCCTTGTGTAGACTGAACTCCTAAGGTTTCACACTACAGTTACTCATCTGCTTGCTTATCTAGTGTGAACAATCTGGATTGCAGTACCAGGGTTGTATTGGGAAAAAACAAACCAAACCACACCACAGGGGGAAAAAAAAGGCAGCACAGAAGCTTTTTCTTTTTCTTTTCTTTTTCCTTTTTTTGGGTGACATTTCAGAAGTTTACCTTTGAACAGCTGTATTAAAAAAATAAATAAATGAACGTTCCTTAGATTCAGCCTCTTCTCCACTACAGGAAAACACAAATCAGAATCCTACGTCGAGGCATAATGCTCCTCAGCCCAACCCCCTCTGCTGTAAGCAGAGGCATTCTCACCTAGATCAAGTTGCCCATAGCCCTGTGGCGCCTCACCTTGAATATCTACAGGGATGGGGCTCCAACCACCTCCTCTGTTCCATGCCCTGATGGTAAAGAACTTGTTCCTAACATCTAATCTAAATCTGCTCTTCTCTAGTTTGAAGCCATTGCCCCTCAACCTGTCACTTTAAGTCTTTGTAAACAGTCTCTCTCCAGACTTCTAAGCTTCATTGAGGTACTGGAAGGTCACTGTTAGGTCTCCCTGGAGCCTTCTCTTCTCCAGACTGAACAAGCCCAACTCCCTCAGCCTGTCTTCGTGATGGAGCAGAGGTGCTCCAATCCCCAGATAATTTTTGTGGCCCTCGTCTGGATCCACCCCATCAGATAAGCTCTGTCCTTCGCCTGACTGACTCCTGAGTTGAGTTTTGTGTCTTTAGAGGATTGGAGAGCTGCTATTTGTTGCCAAGACAAACTTCCTTTTTAAAGCCTTTGGCACTCTGCATTTCTCCAAAGCCCTGCTAGGTTTCATCAGAGAAACAGGCGCACGTGTCCTCAAACGTGCTCATCCTTCTTATCTTATTTTAAACAATTTCAGCAGAATGGCACAAAAATTAAGATCAAACTCTCGAAGAAATCTACTTAATTAAATGATACAGGTATTATAGACACACACACTTAAAGATTTAACTAGCGGAAGGGACTGTAAGTATACTCACTTCTGCTCCTCAGGAAACAGAGTGAGAAATGATCATCCATGCTGCTGCTAGCTGTGAAGCCAGACATACAGTACTGCACAGAAGGTAACTATTTCCCTTCATTTGATGCTCCTGTTCCATCTTTCTCCACAAAGCACGAGTGCAATGCTACCTAAATAACTTCAAAGGTCTCTTGAGCACCAGTATCATCTCTCTTACCCACACAATGCACGAAACAGCACATAACTCCCCCAAATTGTCTACGGAGTAGAACATTTCCTTTCCATGACATTCACCTCAAACATTTTGTTTCCTGGGGGCATCAGTTTTGCAGACTAAAAACCTGCACTAAAACATTCTCCAGACAGAAGTTTGACTTCCCTCTTCCTTAAAAAAAAAGAAAAGAAAAACAGGCCATTGAGAAAGTCTCATGAACACTGAGCCCAGGACCTGAGCCTGAGAAAGGTCAAGTCTGTTCTAAATGCAGAGCCAAAGATCTTCCAACAGAGCTTAAAAAAATCCACATCTCTGCTCTCCCACTCCCAGGATAAATCCCAAACCATTTAGATATGCTTTTTGGGACAAAGGTCAATGAGCCTTTAGGTCAAAACCCAATAGTAATCAGCATTATCAAATTAAACAGTTATTCTTTTTGTTGTGTTCTCCATTTAATTTCCCTTGGGGGGGGGAGAAGTTTTAATCCAAATGTAAAAATAAACAAAACCTTTCCAGACAATATTTTTCCTAAGCATGAATGCTTCACAGGGACACATACACAGCCCCTGTATAATCACATACCTATCTGTCAGAGCCTGGGTTTCCATTTGCCTTGTCCAAAGTATAATCAATATGGTAGTTTGCTCTGTTCTTAGGAGAGGCACAATCCTTCCTGCCTCAAAAACAGAGCTTGGCAACTAAAGTGAAAAGATGGTGTTTGCAGTGGAACAGAAGCATGCAATAAGAGCACACACTGAAAGTAAATCAAACACTTCTGTCTATATGCCTGAAATTAAATAGCAAGCCAATGGCTGAAGGGTTTAGGACTCAGGGCAGTCAGTGTATTAATGACCATCACAATTAGCAGACTTGTCTTCCTGCGCCGGCTTGCATCTGCTGATGCCCACGTAGCAAACGTGACTGCATTGCTAGCTGCACCTCACCATTGGAGGGCACTAAGTTATGCACCTTAGCAGGAGCAAGAAGCCACAGGATTTGTTAAAGCAGCCTGGGAGTCTTGGACAACTCCAGATCTCCCTCCTCTGGCTTAGATCACAGTGATAACGGAACATTAGTTGGTGGTTTGTTTGCTGGTTGGGATATTGTGTTTTGTTTTGTTTTGCTCCAGGAAAAGCTTTCTATGGAACTACAAAGGCAATAACCTTGACATAAACCCAAGCACGTGTTACTGTGCCAACCAGAACAGGATGGACAAAGGCAGTGAGAGCACCCTGAGCAAGGCTGCAGATGGCACCAAGCTGTGTGGCACAGTCGACTTGCTAAGGGCAGGGATCTGTCCAGAGACCTGGACAGGCTGCAGAGCAGTGCCCAGGCCAACCTCGTGACGTTCAACAAGGCCACATGTAAGGTCCTGCACCTGGGAATGGCTGAGAGCAGCCCTGAGGAACAGGACCTGGGGTTCTAGGCTAATGAAAAGCTCAACGTGAGCCTGCAGTGTGAGTGCAGCCCAGACAGCAACCCTGTGCTGGGCTGCAGCAAGAGCAGTGTGGGCAGCAGGGCAAGGAAGGGGATTCTGCCCCTTGACTCTGCTCTCCTCAGTTGCCACCTGCAGTCCTGGGTGCAGTTCTGGAGCCCCCAACACAAGCAGGACATGGAAGTGTTGAAGCCAGTCCAGAGCTGGGGCACGAAGATGCTCGGAGGCTGCAGCAGCTCTGCTATGAGGACAGGCTGAGAGAGTTGGGGTTCTGCAGCCTGGAGAAAGCTTTGAGGAGACCTTGGAGTGGCCTTCCAGTATCTGAAGGGGGCTACAGGAAGGCTGGGGAGGGACTACTGACAAGGTCTTGTAATGACAGGATGAGGAGGAATGGGTTTGAACTGGCAGAGGGGAGATTGAAACTGGATTTTAGGAAAGGTTTCTTTGCAGTGAGGGTGGGGAGACACTGGCACAGGTTGTCTGGGGAGGTTGTGTATGCTCCCTCCCTGGAGGTGTTCAAGGTCAGGTTAGATGAGGCCTTGAACGACCTGTTCTGGTGGGAGGTATCTCTGCCTATGGCAGGGGGGTGGAACTGGCTGAGCTTTGATTTCCCTTCCACCCTAAACCATTCTATGATTCCAAATGTAGCACACAGTCTGTACTAGACAAGTTATCTACCACAGGACACAGAGTTATAATGGTATGCAGTTTAACTGCTTGTACTTCAGGTCATTTATTGAGATGAAAGCTTGAGACATTCTGTCTAGGGCCCTCTAGAAGGCAGAAGAGGCAGCACTACTCCTACAGGGCCACACCAAAAGTCTCTAGCTCCTAAATCCTGACCAGTACTCATAAAACTTTCCTGGACCGTCCACTTAGTTTTGTGTTTTCCAGATATTCCGCTTTAAGTGCTTTCAGTTTCAAGTAATAGGACGAGGAGAGGGAAAACAAACTAAAACCACCAAGTGCAAATATTTTAAGGTGTTCATAAACCTGCCATGCTTTCAAACGGATTTTAAGGTTGGCAGGAAACAGCAAAGGCTTCTGCTGCAGAAATGCAGCTTTCATAGCTCCCATGAAACTCCCTGCAGATGTGAAGAAATTACAGTTCCCTCTTCCCCACAAAACCTTCCATCTCTGCAGCACAGGGCTTGTTCAGAACTCCAAGAACTCACAGCACTGCATGTGCTCCAGCCTCTCAACTCCTCATTTGGAGCACAGACTCATCTCACACAGTGATAAGGACACCTCAGCCAAAAACTGAGCTGAATTTTTACTGCAGTTGGCCCTCTCCCATTTAGCAGGAGAAAAAAAAGTCATGAACATCCAGACTGCTACCTACAGTCTCAGTACTTCTGCTACTGGTGCTTCAGTAGCAAGAGCAATGTTAAGACACTAAGGGGGTGGGAGCAAGAGAGAGGCAGTGCAAAGGCTAAGGGAAGAAACAAGTTAGATAGACCCTATGGTTTCAGAAAACAGGGAGCAGGAGGTCAAGAGGACACATGAGAAAGAATCCTACGGCTGTATTGCTCCTCCACTGATGCCACTGGGCATCTTCTCCTGGGCTCTAAGCTAGACGTTCCGTCTGACCCTTCACAGCTGTTCTCATGCTTGTCTATTTGACTTCATAATTCACAGAAAAAGATACCCTTATACCCAGCCCTGGAGAACAGACTCCTCTATTCACAGGTTCACAGGATGTCAGGGGTTGGAAGGCACCTAAAGAGATCATCCAGTCCAACCCCTCTGTCAGTGCAGGACTAGCTCAGGTCACACAGGAACACATCCAGACAGGCCTTGAAAGGCTCCAGGGAAGGAGACTCCACAATCTCTTTGGGGAGCCTGTGCCAGTGCTCTGTGACCCTTACAGGAAAGAAGTTCTTGCTCACATTGAGGTGGAACCTCCTGTGCTGCAGCTTACATCCATTGCTCCTTGTCCTTTCCCAGAGAGCAGTGAGCAGAGCCTGCCCCCTGCTCCTGACCCCCAGCCCTCAGATATTTACAGACATGTATTAAATCCCCTCTCAGTCTTCTCTCCTCCAGACTAAGCAGCCCCAGGTCCCTCAGCCTCTCATCAGCAGTGCTCCCTCATCATCCTTGTAGCCCTCTGCTGGACCCTCTCCAGCAGATCCCTGTCCCTCTTAAACTGGGGAGCCCAAAACTGAAAGCAGTACTCCAGATGAGGTCTCATCAGGGCAGAGGGGGAAGAGAACCTCCCTTCTCCCACTATTACCTTCCAAATTAGCAAATCCATTCAGGGATGCACTCCCATCTTCACACCACTGTGGCTGTGCATTGTACACAGTGCACTGTACACAGTGTATTGTTTGCTGCTTTTATCCAAGGCAGAACTCCCTGTGCCAGGAATAGATGTATAAATGCTGCCCATTACATACCTCTTTTCAAAAAGCTATGAAACATTTGGCTATTTTGTAAAGAAACCAGGGAGTAAGTCAGGCAAAACTCCAGCTATGTTACCTCAGCGGCAGAAGTAGCATGGAGCCAGTACCCAAACCTAAATGCCTCTAACTCTTCCAGATGGAAAAGCTCAGGAAATATCAAACTGCTAGAAATGCACAACAAATGCAGTTATGTATTTTTATAGCAAGCTTTGGGATTAGAAGCAGTGAAGTATCAAACATTAAAATGCCTGCTTCGCCTCCTTTGCATCTTCTGATCAACTCTCATCCATGAATTGTAAAGCCTCATGGAGGCAGTGTAATTAGCATGCTTCCTTCCTTTCTGGAACCATGCTGGCTTTTTAAAGGGAAGTAAAAGACATTCTTCCACTTGCAATCGAATGTAAATTGTATAATTTATTATTTCAGTAGCACTTGATATTTATTTTAATTATTCTTTAAGGCAGACATGAACACTGGGGAGTAACAGCAGGACATCCAAAGCAGCAAAAGTTTGGGCTTTCTTGTTTGAAAGAAGTCCTAATGAAAGAGTAGTTAATGCATGTTTTATTCTTCAAGTATGAGAAATAAAGTTTCAGGGAATGAAGCCAGATACAATGGATTCTTCCAAACAAAAGAGAAAGCTGCTGAAAGCAAAAAGCTGCCCGGGCAGGGCAAGAGATAGAAGCCATCAGCCTGACTTCTTCCTAGCCTTCCCTGAGGAGTAGTGCCAGGCATGCCGGGATTAGTAGTCTCTGCTGGGACAGGATTAGGAAATTCAATTGGACTCCTGCTTCCTCAGGCTGTGCTTGGAGGTAAGAAAACCTCCCCATGGCACCTAGCAGAGCTCCTGGGCTGTGTGCTGATCCAGGCAAAGCACCTTATTCCCCTTGTCTTCTCTATAACCAAGAGGTAAATGACATAAGTATGCCAGACCTTTGGGTCTTTTTGAGCTACTCCTGAACTGACAGAGCTCATGCCTCCATGCAGACCTCTGTTTGAAACACCTTCCTGGCACAAGGATGTGCCAGCAGGCTTTTCTGTGCCCTGGAGCTGACTGGCACGAAGAGCAGATGGCAGCAGTCTAGTCAAAGGGACCTACAGCCTCCTCTCTCCATCTTGTGTCACAAGCAAGCCCCAGCAGTGAGATCAACTCTATTCCAGGAACTTGTAGCTGACTACAGCCCAGCTTTGTCCATGAAGCTAACAGGAGTGTGCACCAGTGTTCAGCTTTCTGTTTGGGGTTTGTTTGGTTGTTTTGTTGTGGCTTTGGGATTTTTGGATTTTTTTTTTAACTGGGAGTCATTCTTCCTGGTCAAGCCAAGCTTCAGCAACTTGACATTCTGCTGAATACCTTATTCCAAATGCAAAATGGGAATTACTTTGGCCCTTGAACACACTGAGTACAAGATCCTCGAGTTCTAACTCCATTTTCACCTCGTCATATGAATAATTTCTTACTTAGATGCTATAGGCTTTACATGAAGACAGGCTAGTATTAACTGCTTTACTTGTCTGCATTTGGCCCCTGCAGATTCCAGAAGTATATCAATATAAAGGTCATCTTTCTGGGAAAACACAGGCCCTCTTCCCTTAAAGAAATCTAAATCAGATTAAAACAGCAGACAGACTTCCCTAAAAATAGTGTGGGTTTCAGTGTTTTGAGGTTTTGAAAGATAATAATAAATCTGCTTAAATGTTTTGGCTGTCCACAACCCTAAATAAATCATTTAGTGCTCTGCTTCATTTCCCTCCATCCATCAAACTGCAGCTGGAAAGGAGAAGGAAGAAGAAAGGAAAAGCAGTTTTGGTATGACTTCTGTGCCAGGATCAGTCAGATGCATACTTGGCCCATAATGTGGCTAGGTTCAGTTCTGTGTTTACTCAGGACATTAAGATGCACCATGCTGAGTGCATCAAGTCACCACCCTCCATCATTAGTTCTTTCCCTGTGCCTACAGACTCTTGTATCTAGATCTGGAAGGAGACAGGAACAGAATCTTTGGCCAACTTCAATTTGAGTTGCACAGAGTGTAACTACTTTCTTGAAGACATTTTTTCTACTGTATAGGGCCATTAAAATGTAAAAAACACCCTAAGATAACTGGGGAAAAGAAGCAGCAACAACTCGTGCTCCTTGGAGACTCAGCCTGTGCTGTCACTAAAGAAATTACCTCATTCCAGCTATTTTAACTGACTCAAGCTCAATTGACAATATGAATTGCAACTGATAATACAAATTGCAATCTGTGTACAGGAGGTAAAACCTACATTCTTCCAGAATATTCATACCACGTCTGGAAGAAAAACATTTCCAGCTGTTCAGTGCTGGTCAGGCTGCACCTTGACTACTGTGTACAGTTTTGGTCCCTGCTATACAAGAAGAATGCAGACACAGTGGAAAAGGTCCAGAGAAGGGCCACAAGAATAACCAGAGGACTGGAAGACCTGACCTATGAGGGAAAGCTGAGACAACTGGGTTTGGCCAGCCTTGAGAAGAGAAGGCTTAGGAGACCTCATAACCATGTAGAAGCACAGAAAGGGCGATCATGAGCAGGAAGCCTCCCTTTGAACAGGCACATGGTGAAGACGAGGGGTAACAGGGACACTGGGCAGACTCAGACTGGATGCCAGGAAAACAAAATCACCATTCAAGCTATTAGACATTGAAAAAAACAACCAAGGGAGGTGGTGGATTCTCCTGCATCAGACAGTTTCAAGGCTTGACAGGGTGCTGGGCCATCTCCTTGGAACTATATTCTTACCCTGAAAGGTTGGACTGCATATTCCTTAATGTCCCTTTGAACCTGGTATTCTATGTATCTATTTGCCCTGCCAGCTAGACCAGATGAAATCTGTCTTCTCTCTGAGCAGGGACAAGCTTAGACAGCTGATCTTCCAGGTTTTTTTTCTGAAGTGACTGACAACAACATGACACAGAGATCTGCAAGTCTCCTCACTGCTCAGTCCTCTGTCTCCCTACATAGAGAATCATACAATCAGTCAGAGTTGGAGGGGACCAGAAAGATCACCTAGTTCCAATCCCTCTGCCATGGGCAGGGACACCCTATCCTAGATCAGGCTGCTCACAGCCTCATCCAGCCTGGCCATATCACACAGCTGCTTCACTCTTATTGTTACCTTCTGATCATAGAATCATAGGATCAAGCAGGTTGGAAGAGACCTCCAAGCTCATCCAGTCCAACCTATCATCCAGTTCTATCCAGTCAACTAGACCATGGCACTAATTGCCACATCCAGTCATTTCCTGCACACCTCCAGGGATGGTGACTCCACCACCTCCAAGGGTAGCAGCTTTTCTAGGCATTCCACATTTGCATCCCACTGAAGAAAGGCTCAGCAAGGGAGTCTAGGCATACTCAGGTTCCATTATAACTTAGCCATAGGAGCTCCACCAAAGCAGTGATTAAGCAGAGAGTCCTGACTCTCATCCTAGTAATAGTGCTTTTTTTTTTAAGGTAGGAAATACTTCAACATTTTGCACAACTGCAGGTACTGAATATTTCCACCACTGACACATCCCATCCCTCCAAAAGCACCTTTCCACCAAAGGAACACATAACATGTGAAAAAAAAAAGAAAGGAAAGTAATTGAAGACACATGCTTAAACTACATACAGGCTGCTCAGTAAATCCCAGCTCTCTTTCTAATCAGTGCATGCAGAAAGAAGATGATTTGCACAAGCAGGCAGTGTGTTTTTGTTGCAGTGCCATTTCCAAGGTCGCAGTCCAGCTCAGCTGCAGAGCACAAACAACATAACTTTCCTTTTCATAATTGTTTTCTGCATCTGCCTGGGCACTCTGAGTTCATGTCATCATTTCCCTTTTTTATATGCCTTGGTGCTTTGCACATTTCAGTGAATCTTTACATACAATATCAAATACAGACAATATAATGGGAATTAAAGCTCCTTGGAAGCCTATGTCCTGAATTCAATTAGCAGTATCAAGAGTTTAGTAGCTAGCAGCAAGTCCAAAATATGTAATAGGATTACCGAAAAGTTTACTATGAATATAGTCCTATCCAACTATCTTCTTTTTACTGTCTCCTCTCTAGAAGCAATTGCAATGTAACTGCTTTTACTTTGAAGTCTGGCTTATTTCAGTATCTAAAGTGGCATTTAGGTTGGTATAGAAAAGAGGTACCAATGAGATGTCCATTATCTGCACCTGACTCATCACATGGCAGCACTACTGGCACTGAAACTACATTCAGCTGCAACATCAGCCAGTAGCAAACACTGGCAAAAGCAGCGAGACATTTGGGAGTTATTTTATATGTGCTCACCTATGTACAGCATCTGCAGCCCCCAAGTCAGATGGCTCCCATCCACACTACACAACATCTGGCCTGGGTCTCCAATAGGCCTTGCCTTGAAATAAAGAAGAGTACAGTCATAGCTGTCCACTGTGAAGAGCATGTGCACACACGCTCTGCCAAGGCAGAGGTATTTCAGAGTCCAGGGTCTTCAGAGGCAGCTTTAGAGGATTTTACAAAACAGTTAGTCAGAGACTGTGCCTTAAACTCTCTCCAAAACCATTCATTGGAAAAATCTATTTCACTCCAAAGAAAGCTCAAGAGCATGACGATGCCTAAGTAAAAGGGACAGTCAAGAAATGTTGTGTCTACACTTCATCAACAGAATTTGCAACGTTTTCATTTGCTGCCGCTTGCATCTCAGGCAGGAGCTCCTTCCAAGCCTGAAATTATGACTCCCAAACTTACAAGCTGTCAGTTTGAAACACAAAACTCTGGAACAGTGGAGCCAGTCACCAAACTGGAGTCATTCCTGGGAAGAGTGCAGAGCACAGCTTGAGAGAAAAAAGTTTTAAGTAACTGCTCCAGGAATCAGCTGGAGCAAACTAAACTGCATCTAGCACAGGCCTGATCTGAGCTACACAAGAAGTTCATAGCCAGGCCACAGCCATGCCAACTGCCAATATCTAGTTTAAGGAAGTCAGTTTTTCCAACTCCTTTGCAGTGCTCTGGCTTTGGCAAACTACTTCAGGGCTCTTTATCACCTATGTAACATTAAGAGAAGGGCTATGTAGATACTATTTTGACAGAGAAGGCCTTTACTGTGTCTAGGAACTTCCCAGGGAGAGGGTGGTAGAGGCAGATGTAATATATAGGCCTTTTTATACACAGGAAAGTCAGTCTTTTGCTGTTAGAAATCATCTCTTAATCAGATGCACTGAAGGAAAATCGAGCTCTTTGGCTGGAAAGAATTCATAAAGCTCTGCAGCATTAGAACAGTAGAAGGGGCAAAAAGCTTTGATGTAATTATTGCCAGTAGGTGGTATGCATTAACTACTATTTCCAAAGCAGCAGGTTATTCAGCAGCTTTAGAAACAATAAAACCCTCAAGACTTGAGGCAACACAAAAGAAAAAAAATAGAAAAAAGAAAGAGTTTAAAAAGAAATCATGACCAAATCTTAGGCATTCATGATAAACTGCAATTATAAGCAAGCATTCATGCTGGGAATAATTATCAACATACTTCAAATCTCCTGAATGTCAATGAAGTCAAGAATACTCTTCAGAAAAGAACAATACAAAGGGGGTAGCCAAGCTGTATTTGAAAAGAGGCATCAGCAATTGTGCTAATTGCAGGGGGGGAAGCAGCTATAAATAGGACAGGCTTAGAGTTTGTGGCATTTCTTCAAAAGCAGGAACTGCACAGACTGAAGTGCAGCAACTCACTGAGGGTTTTCAAAGAGGAGAGGGTGCTCACTGGACAGGTTCTTCAACACCTCTCAGAAACAGTGTTGTTACCCTAAGCTAGATAACTCTTTAGTGTTCTGTTACCCACGAGAATGTCCCGAGACGGTGAAGTGTACAAGAGAATGAGTAACATAAAGTATACATCTCAATGCTGTATGGGCAGGCAAACACAGCAGCCTGCTCACTTCCTGTTCTGCAGAGAAACAAAAGCCCAACCCCAAACGCTGGTACTGTGAACTGCTGTGGATTACCACTTCTAGTAACAAACTCAGAGGGTGTTTTCGAAGCATGCCATAGTAAATACAAGCATTTCTTTCCAAAGTCATCCACCACAATGTCTCAATAGTGGATTAGGTTGGACTTTCCCCCCTACCCTACAACAAAATACTGTTGCTTTTATTTGATGGAAATGACAAATGACTTGAATGAATTCTTGTGACTAAAAGAAACTGAAGCCAAGAAGAACTGCAGAACCACAGAAGCATTTTGGTTAGAAAAGTCCTTTAACATTATGGAGTCCAATCATTCTCTAATTCTACCAAATCTGGTCCTTAGTACCACATCTAACATCTCAAGGGACAGTGATTCAAGCACCTCCCTGGGGAGCCTTTTCCAGTGTTAGATGGATATTAGAAGAAAACCTCCCTTGGTGCAACTTGAGGCCAATAGAAGTATGTAACCTCAAATCTGTAGCAACTTAAATACTTCTAACATCTGACTCCAAATTAATTGTCTACAGCTAATTGTGAGCCTGAAGAGGATCCAGAGATTTTAGTTCAGACCTCTTAACATGTAAGCTTCTGTTGCTGTAACTTCCTTGGCAAATCTAAATGAAATGAGAGAAGCTAAAATGGCATCTAGCAGTAGACAAATACCTATGTGAAGGCAGAAGTATTTCCAAGGTGGAAAAGACAAAAGGCTCAGTGTATTTTCCTTGCACAGGATGAGAAGCTAGTATCACAACAAGATGATTAAGTACTTTCCAGTCCATTGGTAACTAAGAAGTATGCTAAACAAGGACTACAAGAAATAAACACTCTTAACATTAGTATACTTAGACAACTCAGAGTGAATATTTGAATATATTTGCAGATAACCTACCAGTACCCAAATCTAATACAATATATGTCCCGAATTTTTATGACTGAAGAAACCTAGAAGTCGCCCATGTTCCAAAAGGGTAGCCTGGATGCAAGCATAAAACCTTACCTGGCTGAATTTTAATCCACAAAGTAATAGGAAAAAAAAAAAAGGCTGAAATAATTGGCACTAGCTAAATTCCTGTCAAAAGAAGACCACAGAATAGAACAGAATCAGCCAGCTTGGAAGAGACCTCCAAGCTCAGCCAGTTCAACCCAGCACCCAGCCCTGGCCAATCAACCAGACCTGGGCACTAAGTGCCCCAGCCAGGCTTGGCTTCAACACCTCCAGCCACAGGCACTCCACCACCTTCCTGAGCAGCCCATTCCAATGCCAATCACTCTCTCTAGCAACAACTTCCTCCTAACATCCAGTCTAGACCTCCCCTGGAACAGCTTCACACTGTGTCCCCTTCTTCTGTTGCTGCTTGCCTGGCAGAAGAGATGAATTCCCACCTGGCTACAGCCTCCCTTCAGGTAGTTGTAGACAGCGATGAGGTCTACCCTGAGCCTCCTCTGCTGCAGGCTGCACACCCCCAGCTCCCTCAGCCTCTCCTCACAGGGCTGTGCTCCAGGCCCCTCAACAGCCTTGCTGCCCTTCTCTCAACACCTTCCAGCACCTCAGCATCTCTCTTGAATTGAGGAGCCCAGAACTGGACACAGCACTCAAAGTGTGGCCTGAGCAGTGCTGAGCACAGGGGCAGAAGAACCTCCCTTGTCCTGCTGCCCACACTGCTCCTGAGCCAGCCCAGGATGCCATTGGCTCTCCTGGCCACCTGGGCACACTGCTGGCCCATGTTCAGGCTCAACTATGTTGACCTAGGGGGCAAGAATAACAACAAAAAAAAAAACAGTTCTGGTTTAATTGTGGTTTATACCACTAGATTTAAACTGACTACCTTATACTTTCATACCACATTTGAATTAGTTTCCCATGATATTCATATTAGTACTCTTCTAAAAGACTAATTTCATAATTAATTTTTAAAGATAAAGGGATTTAAAAAGAGCTTTGAAGAAACAGAAAGTTGTACTCAAAAGAACCATGAACTAAAAAAACTATCTTCCAGCAAAAGACTTAAGTGTCTGAAGTTTCTAGATCATCATCATCACACACAATGTAAACAGTTTCACAAACAAAGGTTACTATGTATTTAGCTGACCTTTAACAAAAGCTCTGTTTACATGAACAGGGAGCACAAACCCACTTGGAAAGGTTCAGTAGGGTGCTGAGGGCCTGATTCTCACCCATTGGGGGCTGAGAGGGGGGAGGAGGTAAAGGAAGAGAAGCTTGAGACAAGCCATAGCCTGTTTTCCCAGCCCCCAATGCCCTTCTGCAGCTGGAGCACATTAGCTATGCTCCTGCTCTTGGAATGCATCTACTGGTGGAGGCTCACTCCAAAACAATCTGCGCACCAGCTCCAGAACCTTCTCTGATGCGAATGGCTGTGCAGGGAGCAGACTAAAAAGGATTAGCAAATATGCAAATCTGCTTCAAAACGATCTGAAGTGACATGGTAATAACGCAGGTACAGCTAAAATCCAATAGGAATTGACCACTGGAAGCTGAAGTCAGTCGGTTTCAGACCAGTGCGAATGTGCACTTATTATCACCATTGCTAAACTGCAAGGAAAATTTATTTCCTTGAACCAGTTAACCACACAAATCAAACCAGCCAGAAACAGAGATATCAAAAAGCTAGGCAGAAAGCCTTTCTGGAAGATAGGAATAGCTTGCTAAAGTTAACAGAAGCCACAAGACAGGTAAACAGTGTCAAATTGAGGGGACCACAGCAGGATTTATAAACTATATATGGATTAGACTATACAAACCAGAGGATCCTTTCTAGTTTTACATGCCCTGAAGTTATGAAAGCTCTCATAGCAGTGATACTACCCCATTTCAATTGATTTTGACAGAAATGCAGGCCACTTGGCAGCACAGAACAGAAGATAAAAAGTTGAGTGGGCAACTTGTGCCTCGTACAATTTTATAGTGAGAAAATGAGATCTTTCCTACCGATTTATAAAGTGGTAGCTACAGAAAGCAAACTGCAAACCAGGAAAAGAAATCTGAAACATAAAGTTAAGCTAATACATTTGGGCTTATTTTTAATTACTAAGGATTTGCAAGCTTTAAAAAGGTACATTAACACATGCCCTTTAAAAAAAGGCAGGAGAAACCTAACTGTTGGCATCCCAACAGCCACTTGGTCCAGCAAGAGTACCCACTGAACATGCTACATCATGGGGTACTTAGCCATAGTAATATGACACTAAAATGTTTCTATTGATCCACATGCTATTAAATGTTGTGACGGTTTGGCAGTTACCTGGTCCCTCCACACAACGAAATCACCCAGACTAGACTCAGCCAGCTGGGAGTTAAGGAATGAAGCTGTTCTATTCACAGCTTAGCACGATAGACAAGCAGAGAGTTACAACATATTACAACTATTCACAGCTATAAACAGCAATACTCAAGTTAAAAGTAACACAAAAACACAACAGCCCTCCCAGAAACCAGACTCCCCAGGAGGGGCTCCCAACCACCCTTCCACCTTCTTTCCACCTCTCTACCTTATCCCAGAGTCTGCCTTACGTGCAAGGTGAGTTGGGAAGATCGGCAAGGAGGGTTAGAAGCAGAATACTTAGTTGGGTTACACAGATCCAGGCAGAGCAGCAGAAGCCCAGGGAGAAAACACAAACACCCAATCTGACAGATACAACTATCTGTTTGTGTCCTTGCTTTTGCGCATCTCAGCAAGCCTATCAGTGCAGTAGACATCACCATTGTTTCCTTTTCACAACCTAAAGTTTGCTTTTTCTCAGTAAAATATTCCTGTTAGCCTCAAAATAGCCCAAATGTATTGGCAAGGACTACTTTAAAAGATCACACGTGAAGGAGATATGTATGGAGAGGGCACAGAACCCTCTTCTCAACACAGCAAAAGTCATCTTTCATCTGCTTATTTAGGCACCTGTAGAATAACAGCGTCATAGAACGGCTTAGGATGGAAGGGATGTTAAACATCACCTACTCCAACCTCCCTGCCACGGCCAGGGACAGCCAGCAAGTAGACTTGGCTGCTGAAGGCCACATCCAACCTGGCCTTAAACACCCCCAGGGAGGAGGCATCCACAACACCTCTGGGCTGCCTATTCTAGAGCCCCATGACCCTTTTCCGCTCTGGATGTCTTAATCACTGCAAAACTTTAAACAAGTCTGCTTGCCCTTGGTGTACGTGTGATGGAAGCAGAAAGCTTTAGCTCTGAACATACATTTTAACTACAGTATATTAATCAAACAAGTGCTTAAGATCAGATGATATATGTGTTTCCTGAAGAGCCACATCAAGATGCTGAGGTCAGGGTCAAACCAAGGCACAGATATGACAGGACAGCATGTGCTGACACCACTCCTAGGATTCTATACTCTTAAAAGCTTGTAAATAATAAACTGAATTAGTTCTCCAATCTATATCCCTGGGTAACTTGGTGAACCCTTCTGAGCAAACAGAATTGTGTGACCTGGGAGGACTCACCTCTTCAAAGTGTGAGTTTCTAAACTGATACTGAAATAATTACTTTTATCATAAAATTCAAGCACCTTTGGAAAATATATTTTACAATAAAAGCAGTTTAGTGTCTGTATTCCCACCCTAAGACAAACTGAAAACATTAAACTGTGATGCTGGCAGAAGCGAAGAATTAAAGTGTAGGTGTGAGTAGAAGACAAAAATTGCCCTTGCCTGCTCAGAGCATCTCATTAACACTGCGAGTCATATTTGTTTACTTTCCTAGCAATTCAGTTTTTACTGTGGTAGATTTCACCCTCCAAAGCTAGGGCAGCCATAGAAAGGCAAGCTGGATTCAACCATGTCCACATTCAACATGTCAACAAAGTTCTAAGTGCAGAGTTTTCCCTGGACTGAAGCACAAGCCACAGATTTGGTTTTTCAGTCTGAGGCTGACTTTGCAGCTCTGGAAGCCAATAAAAAAAGTTTGACTTGTAAACTGAGCAGATCTGGTCTGGAAGTCACTGAGAAAAAAATAAATGTAGTGCTCCCAGCATGTCAGCTTGACAGGGTCACTTGGCTTTTCTGACCACAATTCTACTTTAAAACTAACCTCTCAGCAGCTGCTCAGTTTCAGTCATCAATCCTGCTCCTGCTGAAAAGCAACAGCAAAAACACCTACCGACTTCAGCAGAACAAGATGAGGCTCTTGACAGCACTTCTCCTATAAATGATAGCCTTACTACACATAAAATGATCATAAAAAACCTCAGCATGATTTAGAAAGGTAGAAAATATCCCCGTTGACTCAAGTCAGATCACTAGAGACCTACATCCATTTGTTTTCTGTTCAACAGACAGAAGAGTTTATGCTTTTATATATAAACCAAGCCAAAGATGGGATAGAAAACAAGAGTGACTCTATCTCAGGTGGAATCTGAACACCAGGTTTGTAATAGGCTAGGAAATCTCTCTTAAACATATCAGGGAGGGAACACAGCCCTCAGACTAAGGCTGCGTTTTATAAGCTGGGAAGGGTCTGACCTGGGCAATCAGAACCGAAGGAAGGCTGTGGGACGAGCAATGCAGAAGACATTGCTGAGGCAAGTCTCAAATGCATTCATATGGCAAACACAGCCATGCCCAAGCCTCTGCAGCCCCTTGGTAGCATTCCTGTGACACACTCAGAAAATACCACTACTGTCTGGCCTCTAGAAGGTGAGGCAGTAGTCTTAAGACTCCTAACACACTACGATCATGATATGTGGGTTTCAAGGGAGCTTGGCTGTTTACACATGGATCAAAAAGTGATTTATCTTCATTTCCTTTAAGAATTCTTTAGTACAAAACTGGGAAGATGAATTTTTTTACGTTACTTTGTGACAGTAAACTACACAAGTGTATGGAGAAGTCACTGACTGTACTTTTCTATCCAGGAGGTAGTGTTGCAACAACTCTTTCCAAATCTAAGTGATTTCCTAGATGCTCCACGATCCTTTCAGATGAAAATCTACTTTAGCTAGTTACTATGCACAATAAGCAGGAAATTTCGAGGGAGAGGCCTTCGTTTTACTCCTGATGATAATTTCTGCCGACAGCATACTTGGTTTATCTGGATGGTCAAAGGAAGAGGAATACTCAATTGCAAATGCATTAGTATGTGACATCTGTGCTCCTCACCACCCTCTAGATTAGCTCAGTCACAACACACTTTGCTTGCCAAACAAACTATTCCCCTCTGATCCCCAATTATATTAAAAACATTTGAGCCCTTTAAATGGAGCACTGACATTGTAATGCCAATCATTAACTTGCTAGACCACTAAAACTCTCTCGTGTCTTTGCCCTCTGGGACACGACAGATTCTGGGACATCAACAGGTCTCAAAAGGGAAACAAAAGACAAGCAAAGCCAATCAATTCTTATGCAAGTTTCAAATTCCTTAACTTCACTGCAACACTTTACCACAAAAAGTGGTCCCCAGTGGATGACTTAGTGGATGACTTTCACCTCTTTGGTTTGTCTGCTCTTCTAATCAGCACCAGTCTGTTCAGTTCCTGCCTCACAGTACATCTTTTTCAAACTGACTGGCTCTATCAGCAACATTCTCATCCCAGACACTGAGTTGTCATCACTGTATCAACGGTTCTGAGCACTTCGAGTTTTTCATATCCTCATTAAAGCCTCACATAGAACCTGAGCTAATTAAAAACATGACAAATTAGGTATGAAGCAAACTGGGTGTAACTATCTATTTGCATGATGCAGATACCTGCTGACGAATGTGTTCCTATTCTTTTCCCTCTTGATTCTCTCAGCAGCAAGCAACAGCTGTGGACACAAGAAGCATCCACAATAATTTAAGATTCAGATGTTAAATCCTGAAGTATTTCTTCCTCACGATCATAAACCCCATTAGTGCCCCTAAAATCTGCTCTGTAGTATTCTCTCCCTGGTACTTCTCTCTGGTCCTGAATTCCACAATCCCACAGCTATCTTTGATTATTGTTTTTTTTTAAGGGGGGTTGTTTGTTTGTGTGGTTTTTAGTACTATTATCCTCACTATATGCACAAGAATAAAATCACTTGTAAATTTCCATGAGAGACTATGTGCAACACCTTCTTACAGTTAAGTCCAAACAATGGTTCAGCAATAAATCCACACATTGCCTTCAAGAAAAGAAAACACACAAGAAGACAAACACATACACACACAAAACAAAACCAGAGAAAAACCCCATACCACAACAACAAAAACCAAACCAAGCAAACCGAAAAGCACACCAGCAAATCACAACTCAAAAAGCCCTCTTGAACTCACTGTGTTTACCACTTTGCATTTGAAATCCAGAAAGATGCAAGATGTCCTGCCCACATCCCCAGAGAAAAAATGGTCTTCAGGACATTGTAAGTCTGTAAGTTCTAATGAAATAGGTCCTTTTAAAATCTTAGCAACAAGATGCACTTTTCAATGAGGCACCATCAAGTCAGTTTGGAGTCAGACCACTCCTACTAGGTTTTAGACCAAGAAAAATATTGTATGGCTTTTATTTTAATTCCAATGGCAGTGCATCTAAATCAGTAACTTGAACCGTGAAACACTTGCATTCTCTACAACACCAAACAAAACAAACCCAACAGATTCCACTGCCCAAACAGAGAACTATTCAAAAGGTACACAGCCAATATAATTAATTAATAGTCGTTTGGATCATAGAAATCACTCAGGTTTTATCTATGCACAAGATGACCAAAATAACTGCTTGTTACCGTTTTTATCTGTGCTAGAACACTATGTCTGAAGCCTTATCTTAGACTGTGAGCATCTTCTTCTGGTGAAAGTACATTTAGTAACACATTAAGTAGTATTGAATGCAAATATGATGCATTTATTAGAAAAACTGACCATAAAAATGTAAACCAAACTGTAGGTTTTAGTGTCAGAAGGCTTATAGAAGAAACAACTATGAGTTTTAACTGCCAGTTGTCTAAGGATGGTTCCACTGAGAGCCTGAAGTGTTCTAAGAAGAATGACAATACACTAATAAATAACTCTAATTATAGTGTATTTTCAAGGGTTTTGGCATTATTTTAAAGGCACACAAGCTCACTAGGGAGCATAAGCAAAACTCACAGAGATGTATTATGACTTGACTCTTCTGTCTGGCAGCATGTTTCCACATGAATTCTATCTTGAAGTGACAGTACCTTAAAGAACTTCCAAGAACTTTAAAAGATGGAGGGATTTTTTTGTTGTTTGGGTTTTTTTTCATGGCTCAGACACAAATGCAACTTGGAGAGGGACCTGGGGATATTGGTTGACAGACACAAAATCATAGAATCACAGAATTTTCTTAGATTGGAAAAGACCTTCAAGCTCATGGACTTTAATCATTAGTTTCACACTGACAAGTCCTTGACTAAACCAAATCCCTCAGCACAACATCTAATCAGTCAACTGATACAAGTTATCAGCATGCCAAGATGGCCAAGGAAGCCAATGGTATCCTGGTTTGTATTAGAAACATGGTGGCCAGCAGGAATGGGGATGCAATCACACCTCTGTATCCCGCACTGGTGTGATGGTTTGGGAGCTACCCACCGCACACACAATGAAATCAACCCAGACTAGACTCAGCCAGCTGTGAGTTCAGGAATGAAGCTACATTCACAGCTTAGCAAAATTTACAAGCAGATATATACACAACACACTCAAATATTTACAGCTATATACAGAAATACACAAGTGAAGAGTAACACAGAAACACAGCAGCCCTCCCAGAAATCAGAGTGCCCAGGAGGGGCTCCCAACCACCCTTCCACCTTCTTTCCACCTCTCCACCTTATTCCAGAGTCTGCCTTACGTGCAAGGTGAGTTTGGAGGGTTGGCAAGCAGGGTTAGAAAGCAAAAGAATTACTTGGGTTACACAGATCCAGGCAGAGAAGCAGAAGCCCAGGGAGAAAACACAGACACCGAACTCTGACAGACAGAACTGTCTTATCTATGTTAGTGTCCTTGTTTTTGCACATCTCAGCAAGCCTGTGAGGTAGACATCATCACTGTTCCCTTTTCACAGCCTATGCTCTAATTTCTCTCATTACAGTATTCCAGTCGCCCTCGAACCAGCACACCTGGTGAAGTCACACCTCAAGTACTGCGTTCAGTTCTGGGTCCCCTACAAAAAGACACTGAGGTGCTGGAGTGTGTCCAGAGAAGGGCAACAAGGCCCATGAAGAGCCTGGTGCACATGGCCTGTGAGGAGCATCTGAGGGAATACAGTGACTCTTCCTTCAGTTCATAACTTCAGTTACATCAGGGAAATATACACTTCATCTACATGACAGAATGTATAGAGCTCAATAGAACTGTTTCCCTGTTGAGTTTCACAACACACGTGAACTTTCCTGTTGCAGTGGTTTCAGTGTATATGAAATGGTGAAGTACTAAGTTGTGCCAGTTACACCAATGTTCACAGAATTATCAAGGTTGGAAGGGACCTCAAGGATCATCCAGTTCCAACCCCCCTGACATGAGCAGGGACACCTCACATTAGATAAGGTTGCTCAGAGCCACATCCAGCATGGCCTTAAAATCACTCACGGATGAGGCTTCCACTACCTCCCTGGGCAACCTTTTCCAGTGGCTCACCACCTTCATGGTGAAGAACTTCTTTCTGACATCTAATCTAAATCTGCTCTCCTGTACCTTGGATACATCCCTCCATGTCCTATCAGTACCTGACATCCTAAAGAGTCTCTCCCCAGATTTTTTGTAGGCCTCCTTCAGATACTGGAAGGCCACAATAAAGTCTCCTTGGAGCCTTCTCTTCTCCAAACTGAACAGCCCCAACTCTCTCAGTCTGTCCTCATAGGAGAGGTGCTCCAGCCCTCTGACCACCCTCATGGCCCTTCTCTGGACACACTCCAGCACCTCCAGATCTTTCTTGTAATCAGGGTTCCAAAACTGGACACAGTACTCCAGGTGGGGTCTCACCAGAGCAGTGCAGAGGAGGAGAATCCCCTCTCTCAACCTGCTGGCCACACTTCTGCTGACGCAGCCCAGGATACTGCTGACCTTCTGGGCTACAAGTGCACACTGGTGGCTCATGTTGAGCTTCTCATCCACCAGCATCCCCAAGTCCTTTTTTGCAGGGGTGCTCTCAAATCTGATGATCTTGGCATCACATGACTTCAAAACAGCTGTAAAATGTGAGACTAAAGTAACTTTTGTCTTGTGAGTGACCAGTAGCAGAAAGCAGGGGGGAGGGGGGGAAGTGGCAAATCCTATAGAGCAAGATAGAGGCACTCCCTGAACACCTCTCCAGACATGTCTAAAACACCAGAGCCATGCCCGCATGTTTATTCTTATTTCCTTCACTAAGCATTTCCTTCTGCTGTAAGAAACATCTGTTCAAATTCCTCCTGTCTCTCTTTGGTCTTTTGAGCTCATGGAAATCTGTCGTATCTGCAACAGTCACTTTACAAGCACACCAAAGCAGTGCTTTGGTGAAGCACTTGTATAATGCACCAGTTTCATCAGAAAAGTGAAAATATTAGAATGAATATATTCAAATTATATAAACCAAATAGAGTGAATGTGAGCAGGACACATATGAAAGGGTAGAGCAATCTGCTATCCACCTAACTAAACCTATGCCACCAAGTACTTCATGCACTTCCAGAACTAAGTAACCTTTGGAGAGGACTTGAAGAGTCTCAACAAAATAAAACATACACTAGACACATGGTTTTTTTTCTGCAGGCTTAACCCCAAGGTATCTCACCTTCCACATCTGTTGCATTTTGCTGCTTCACTGTTGCAAGCACCATGCATCACATGGCTTTAAATTCAAACAAAGTTTTTGAGGGATCAGAGGATTGGCAGGTGATGAGTTTTGAAACGTGGGGCAGAGAATGCCAGATATGCACAAACGCCATTATTTTTAGCACGCCGTTATTTAAAATAAATAATTATTACTACTATATTGTTATTGTTGTTGTTGTTGTTGTTACAGAGGCACAGTTTAGTTTCTTCACTGTCGCAGTCCTGGTACAACAGCACGATAGTCTGCAAATAAATTACAGCAGAAGCAAACAAACATCCTCATCTGAAGAATACCTTTTCCATCTTCCTTCCCTTTTGGGTTTTTCGTGGTTTCCCCCCCGCGCCCTCCTCCCTTCTAAGAGCTTAGCGCTCTGCGCGGCCCCGGGACTGGGAGCGCGGAGGAGGAGGCGGCGGCGGTGGCGAGGAATGCGCCAGCCAGCCTCGCAGCGCAGCAGAGGCGCCCGCAAGGCCGCCCGCGGAAAGTTTGTGCATTGAGGTCCAAGACGGAGCTATAGGGGGGGGAAAGAGGAGGAGGGCGAGGAGCGGAGGGGACAGGGAGAAGCAAGGCAGGGACGAAAAGGAGGGCGCCTGTCATAGAGCATGGAAACTAGCGATGCTCCCGCGATTTGCTGTACCTAACCGCCTCGCTGCTGGGGCGGGGAGAGCCGGCGGCGGGAGCAGAGAGAGGGCGGGTGCGAGGCGGTGTTGCCGGAGGGGCTGCTCCTTGGCCCCGGCCGCTTATAAGGAAATGCAGGCTGCGAGGCGCGGCCTGGCTGCGGCATGGCCGAGGTAAAGCTAGCCGTGCTAGGTGGCAGCGGAGCCGGCAAGTCGGGTAAGGAGACGAGAGGGGGTGGCGGTGGCACCGGCCCCGTAGCTCCATGCGACGAGCTTTGCTCAGGTTTGGAGCTGCCGGCGGGACCCTCACCTAATCTGGCATCTTGTTTCCCTCCTTCAGCGCTGGCGGTGCGGTACCTGACCAGGCGGTTCATCGGAGAGTACGCGTCCAACGCCGGTGAGCTTCGCGGACCGCCGCCGGGCTCTGGGCAAGGGGCAGCGGGAGCGGGCCTGCAGCCGGGCTCTGGGGAGGGGGCGCCTGGAGCATGGCTGCTGCGGGGCAGCGGGGGAGCAGTCCCCCTGCGGGGCCTCCTCGGGGCCGGGCGCAGCGCCCGGCAACGCCAAACGCGTCTCTCCAGACACGTATTTAAGCGAGAAATGGGAAAGGAACGCAGCAGAGAGAGCTTTAGCAAGAGGTGCGTGCTTTGCAGCAGCGAGCCCCCGGCCAGGCTGCGGCCGGCGCCAGGCGAGGCAGGCAGCTGTGGAAGGCTCTGGCACCGCGCGAGCGGTGCCCCCGCGCAGGCAGCCGTGGAAAGATCTCGCACGGCGCGAGCGGTGCCCCCGCGCAGGCACCTGTGGAAGGCTCGGGCACAGCGCGAGCGGTGCTCCCGCGCAGGCAGCCGTAGAAAGATCTCGCACAGCGCGAGCCGTGTCCCCGCGCAGGCAGCTGTGGAAAGCTCGGGCACAGCGCGAGCGGTGCTCCCGCGCAGGGGCGCAGGCCTCGGTGCCCGCAGCGGCGGCACGCAGGGGCAGAACCGAGCTGCGTGTGCGAAGCAAGGGCGGGCAGGGGCAGAACCGAGCCGCGTGTGCGAAGCAAGGGCGGGCAGGGGCAGAAGCGAGCCGCGTGCACGAAGCAAGGGCGGGCAGGGGCAGAAGCAAGCTGCGTGCACGAAGCAAGGGCGGGCAGGGGCAGAAGCAAGCTGCGTGCACGAAGCAAGGGTGGGCAGGGGCAGAACCGAGCCGCGTGCACGAAGCAAGGGCGGGCAGGGGCAGAAGCAAGCTGCGTGCACGAAGCAAGGGTGGGCAGGGGCAGAACCGAGCCGCGTGCACGAAGCAAGGGCGGGCAGGGGCAGAACCAAGCTGCGTGTGCGAAGCAAGGGCACGTTCTAGTGAACTCCAGCAGCGAGAGATAAAGGAGAGAGTAAGGAAACAGTGGGAAAAGTTCAAAACCCAACACAACTCGCTTCTTCCATTGAGTATTTCCTCCTGGGCTCTGGCAGAGAGGTTCAAACCAGTTATTTTTGCAGTGCCGCTGGTTAAAGCAGAATGCAGAGCCCCCTGCTTTTGCAGGAATGTGCTAATTTGAGGAAGGCCTCGCCATGCCTCAGATAGGTTTCCTTATTCATACCAGAACGAGTGCCTTGATGCTTATGACACTGCTGAGATCATGGCACGTGGCGGAGCAGGACTTGAACTTCCCATCCTGGGTAGAAGCACTGTTCCCCTGGCGCACGAACACCCGCTGAGGTGTGTCACTCCAGCTCACAAGGAAGGAGAGCTTCCAAAAGTTGACAACAAACAGATGCCATCTGCCTCATTTTCCCTGCCTAGGTGAGGGGCTCTTTCTAAAAAGCCTGTTTACAGAACTTGGAGCAGCTTCCCATGATGCACAGATAAAAAGGAGCTAAGCTGAACTGCACTGAATATATCAAAATTAACTTATGCTGGAAGTGGAGTGGTACAAAAGTGTGCTACTAGTACTTGGCACTGTACAAACAGGCTAAAAAAGACAGGCTGTGTCCTGGATGGCTTACCTAGTTCTCAGCTATCATTTATGTGGTATGCTCTGTGCCCCATCTGTTTTTTATTCCACCTGCAATTAAAAACAAGCTTCCCTGTTCTGAGCCTCCTGCAGATCTCAACACAGACTTACTGAATCTCCAGAGCAGTATTTTTGGAAGACAACTTTAGTGAGATCATTCCATAGTTAGTGAAGTCAAAGTATTAAAGCATTTGCTTAATTATGGCAACTAAAGTGCTGTGGATTTTATACCTCAAGATGCTTGGGATTGACAGGTTTTCAGATGAAGTCTTAAGGCATGCACAAAGAATGCTTAAGATGATTGTGAGCTGGAGATGCTGAGTTCCAGAGCTGAAGTCTGTGTATGCCCTCGTTAGGGTTTGATGTGTGTTTTCTGTAGTGCCAACACCAGTTCTTGTCTCTATAGTTCAGTAACTGAGAAACTGTACTGGAGACAGCCTGTTGATAACTAGTGCCATGAACACAAGTTGGTTACACTTGCTTAGAGCAACCTGCTGCTTAAAATAGTGATGGTCTTTTTGAAGTAGAGGTTTTAGGATTGCCAATGCTGATGGAGATGTTAAATCTGAGAATTCATGCTACAGAAATATTTTAGGATTTAGTCTAGGGGTATGATCCTGTAAATACTCTTGGTCTAAGGCTAGTTTTACAACTAGATCTCTAGCATTTGTGTAGCAGGAGAACTAAAGCGCCAGGTTTCATGGTAAAGAAACATTATTGCCAAAGTATGACTTTTGTGCAGACTTACTGAATAGTAAAAAAGCCTGGATGGGGCACTTAGTGCCATGGGCTGCTTGATTGGACAGGGCTGGGCAACAGGTTGGACCGGATGAGCTTGGAGGTCTCTTCCAGCCTGGTTGATTCTGTTCTATAATCCTGAGCCTTGGTACTGTATCAAACTGAGTAGTCATCAGTACTGAGCTGATTCAGAGCATTGGGCATCCCCTCTACCTCTGCTTTGGAAAAGGAAAACTCAGGTGTTAAAAGTATTCATTGCACCAGCACTTCAATGGGAACACCACAGCTGGGCAACCTGAGGGGCTGAGCAACTCAAGTATTTGTAGTGTGTGATTAAAAGGAAATCAACAGATATAAACACTCCAAAACAATTCATAAACAAACCCCCCCAATACCAAAACAAAACCTCCACAAAGCAAAACAAAGCCTCACCACAATAAAAATGCCCCATAAAACCACAACAGAGCCAAAAAACGTGGCCTCCTTTCTACCTCCAGGAAATTCTGAGCACAAGCAAACAAAAAAACACCACTTAAGGAACCCTCACTACCACTGACCTTAACCTTTGGCCACTGTTCTACTCCCATCCCCTGTCACTAATGCTGGGTTTCTCTGGATACCATGTTTTTTAGAATGCATCTACACTAAACACCTGTGCCTGGATGGGAGGCAGATACACTTGGAAATTTATGACCCTTGTTCACAGGTAAGAAAGGCTCTTTTTTATTCTAAGTGTGTAACGGTAAAAAGATTCAGGGAGTTGCCAACTTTTTGTCTTTGGAATTTCTGCTTAGTGGTTTGGGGTTTTTTTAAAGACTGAAATTTTATGGTTGCTGTGGTTCAGAACTGCTGAGTACTTTTCCATTTCATTACAGAGCCTCTTCATTGCTTACATTTTATGTAAATGCTTCTGCATTTTGGAATATTGCTAAGAAATAACTTTTCCTCACTTCTGCCCTGTATAGGCAAATATGGACATAAGCTACAGGACTGTATGCAGTCTTCTCAAACACTCTAAATGTATGAAATTCAGTATATAAAGCAACCAGTTTATGAAATGACTGCAGAAATGTTCAAAGTAGACAGGCCTGGAAGTAAGACTTGCATTCACAGAACAGATCCAAGGAAAACCATAACACAGGCTTGTACATGTTGACAGCTGAACTTTGATCACAATAAACCACTTTGGAATAAAGATTTCTGCATTAATTTCTTTCCTGCTGGTACAGGAATAGAGATCTTTAAGGACTGTGTTACACATGTAGACCTATCTTCATCTGCTTAATCACATTAGGTCACAAAGTCCCCTTTTGGGCAGCAGCTAGGACAGTGAATGCTAATGCTGAAGTGAAAATGTCTGACCTATACTTAAATTTAAGGACTTTACAAGTTTTCCTAGCAGTGAACCACCCAGCAAATCTACCTTCCTAGATAAAAACATTAGCAGTGCTTGTCCCAGAGCAGTGGGTTCCTGAAATAGCCACTATGCCATGGAGCACTGAGGACTCTTCCCTTCCCATACAATCTGTTAGAAGCTACTGTTCTGCGAACTTGCTTCCACATATCTCAGATGGGCTTAGGAAAGTAGCCTGTACCTTTCATTTAGTGCCATGTGCAATCCTCTGGCTTGGGAAGAGTTCTTTTTTTAAGGTACGTGAACCACTGCTCAGGTAAAGCAGATTAGATTGTAAGTCGAGACTTTGGTTGTTACAGTTTGGGCAGCATTTTATTTTCATGAGACCTGAGGTCAGCTGTGTTGAGGAGAATTCCTCTTGCTAGCACTCTGAGCTGCCTGGTACCAGTTCTTCCTTGGGAACAAGGCCTAACTTAAGCTGTATGCTGCTGCTTTCCTGGTGATGACTTAGTGCTTGCAGGGGAGTAGGTAATGAGTAGTGGTACTGCCCTTTGTCTAAAAGAACTGGTGATTTTGGAAAGAGATGGATGAGATACAGAGGTCCTGTATCCCATGGGAGATGGGGAAAAAAAAAAGCAGGTCCCAAGAGGAAGCCAGGCTGGAGAAGGAAGATTTCTCATTTTTGGTTTTGCTTCCTGAAGTCTTTATACTGCCCTTTAGCAGCTGGATCCCTGTTCTGCAAAGCTCACCTGCCCTTCATCTATGTGGGAAACAGCTGTGGCATGCACAGGTTACCTTCCCTTTCCCTAAACCTGCTGCAGGTCAGCACAGCATTAAAAAACCCTGTTGTATTCAAGGTACTGAAGCCTTCAAGCAGTGTACAGATTCACAGACTGCGCTGAGTTGGAAGGTGCCCTCAAAGGTCATCTTGTCTAACATCCCTGCATTGAGCAGGGACACCTCCAACTAGATCAGGCTGCCCAGGGCCGCTTTGAGTCTGATCTCGAATGTTTCCAGGGACAAGGCCTCAACCACATCCCTGGGCAGCCTGTTCCAGTGGTTCTGGAAACTTGTTTCGTCATCTGTTTTTCATGAATACCGTTTCACTGCCAACTTTCAGTTACTGTTCCTCATGGAAAGTTACAGCCTTCCCCAGCCAGCTGTTTGTGATGCTACAAAACGCTGCCCTGATAGCGCACAAATCAAGGCAGCTAGGCTGGGATGGCAGTGGAGATGATCTTTTGCAAGTTGCAAAAGTGCTAAACTAGTGAGGGAGCTACTTAACCCTTGAACTTCTATTCCAGATACTTTTGCTCCACAGAAAACCTATTTTAACTTGCCCTGGGCCACATGGTCTTCCTAGCTGCTGCTAAGTCATCTGCAGGAATCAGCCAGTTTAAGATAGCTGTTCTAATTGCATTCTGTAGCTTAATTGGACAGCTTGCAGCTGTTGCTTTCTAGACTTTGTAAGTGTGACAGTTTGCTGGGGTGAAGAGACTCAGTGTTTGGTATAACCTCGTTATGGCTTGAGTGATTGGTCACTGGCTTTAATAAAGTCAACTGCAGATTGAAAGGAGACTTCTTTCTCCTAGCTCTCTCTAGAAGCTTATGCTATAGGGGAGTACTATTTCAGACATGAAGAGTGCAGAGCAGCAGTAAAACAAATGCAGCAGCAAATAAAATAACTAAGGCCAGTGTAGTCAGAACATTGGGAACGGGCTAAACAGAGCTGTAACCAGAAACCACACAAATATTGATCACTCCTGTATGTTTCACTCTCTTGTAAGTGCAGGATATCCATCACAAGCAGTGGCTGCACAGGTTATGCAGCGTTGCTGTTTGAAGTGTAAATTGTTCATAATGAATTTGTCAGTGATCCAAAATGCCATCTGCAGTGATGGTTATTTATTAGGCTCCTGCAGCAGGCTTCTCCTGAGCGCAGTGCCAGCACCTACACCTATTCATACTTTTTGCAGTAAAAGATACAACGTTTTCACGCTCACAGTGACAAAGAAAAGGCTCTGAAGTGACAACAGTAACACTCTCTTTGCATGTGAATTCGAACTCCTTTCAGCCACAGCGGGGGACGCTCTCCCTCACAGACAAGCTCCACTGGGCTGATGGATTTATTATTGTTTACGACATCAGTGACAGAGCATCATTTGCATTTGCAAAAGCACTGCTGTACAGGATCCGAGAGTCTCACCTAGGAGCTTGCAAAAAGTAAGTGTCGGGTTTTTTTCCTCTCTTGACGAACGTACAAGCAGCTGGGGTCACTTCTCTGAGCTGTAGGCATCCTAGCATCAGTTCAAATTCAGCAGCATGCAAGTGGCATAACACAATGCCAGCAGTAAGGTACCTGGAGGTAAACTGTGTTGCAGCTTTGTATCTTTTTTCACTCTGTCTGAAGCCAAGTACATCAGGACTTTCTTTCTTACTTCTAACGGCACTACTACTTAAATAATAGCCATAAATCTATCTGCTGACATTTCACAGAATCAACCAGGTTGGAAGAGACCTTCAAGCTCAGACAGTCCAACCTAGCACCCAGCCCTAGCCAGTCAACTAGACCATGGCACTAAGTGCCTCATCCAGTCTTTTCTAGAACACCTCCAGGGATGGTGACTCCACCTCCTTGGGCAGCCCATCCCAATGGCAAATCACTCTCTGAAGAACTGCCTCCTAATATCAAACCGAATTTATGGGGGTAAAAAGCTGTCATAGTTTGTGCTTTTACACTCCCACTTGCTTACCATTTGAGATGCCACTTTTGGGGTTGAAGAAAGCATTTTGCACAATAAATGGAACTAACACAGTGAATGTCTCCAAAGCTGCCTTTAGCAGTGACCCCAATGTTACTTGTGCACGTGGGTGACCATATGGTAAGAAACAAAGTACTTACTTTCATAAAGAACCACCAAAACTACAAGTCTGAGTAGATGTGGTGTGCATTCCTGCTTCACTCAGCTGTGTGCTTTCCAAATAGATGAGAACAAAATAATAGACTCATAGAATGACTTAGAATCCTAGAATGGCTTAGGCTGGAAGGTATCTACTCACAACTAGACTTGGCTGCTCAAGGCCTCATCCATCCAAGAAAGAAGTTTCCACAACCTCTCTGGGCAGCCTATTCCAGAGTCCCTGCACCCTCATACAGAACTTCTTCCTAAGGTGCAGTCTAAACCAACTCTCACTCAGCTTAAACCGTTCCCTCTTACCCTGTTGCTAGACACCCTTATGGAAAGTCCTTCTCCAGCCTTCCTGTACAATCCCTTCAGGTACTGAAAGCAGCTCTAAAGTGCCCTGAAGTCTCCTCAGTTCCCTCAGCCTATCCTCATAGCAGAGATCACATTTGTGGCCATCCTCTGGACTCACTCCAACAGCTCTGTGTCCTCCTTATGATGGGGACACCAGAACTGGACACTGTAATTGAGGTGGGGATCTCATAAATGGAAAATAAAGGGGAAGAATTGCCTCTTGACCTGCTGGCCACACTCCTTTCCATGCAACCTAGGGTACAGTTTTCTTTCTGTGCTGCATGAATGTGCTGCTGGCTCTCACTGAGCATCAATCAACACCCCCAAGTTTCTTTCTTCACAGCTGCTCTCAACCCGGTCTGCACCCAGCCTGTGTTTGTGCCTTATATGGAGTAAACCAAACAGAACACTTTTCTGGTTTACTGCTGACCTTCCTTAATCTGGAAAGAGTAATTTTAGCAAAAGTTTGGAATTAGAATGTGCATGTTCTCCCCTGAGTTTTGCCACTGATACATAACACAATAGAAGCAAAGTGATCTGCAAATGGAGCTAATGAGCAGTTTGTCTCTTTGTGAAGTCTAGGGCTCAGTAGCACAGAATGTCAGAACTGTAGTGAGTGATAAATACCAATGATAAAGCCACTGAGTCGAGGAATTGAAAGGAAAATTTGCTAGTAGAGAAACACTTGTCTGGAGAATCCTTTGCCATAGACATGGCAAATGGAGAACTCTGACTCCACCTGGGAAGGTCGTTAGGGGCTGGATTTGCTCTTTTGGGTTGTCTAGCAGTGCTTGTTGTTCTGAAGGTGGAAGCTGACCTCAGACACACTGTACAGCACAGCATGATAACCTGGCTTTTCTCTGTTTCAGAGTGACTGAGTCCTCGGTGGTTTTGGTCGGCAATAAACAGGATTTATGCCACATGAGGGAAGTTGGCTGGGATGAAGGACAGAAGCTGGCAAAAGATAACAAGTGCCAGTTCTGTGAACTGTCTGCAGCAGAACACTGTCAAGAAGTTGTGGCAATGTTCACAAAAGTCCTGAAGGATATCACATCAAATTTCAAAGTCAAGGAAAAGAGACGACTAAGTGGATCAAAGTCAATGGCCAAGTTAATCAACAATGTGTTTGGAAAGAGAAGGAAGTCTGTGTAAAAAGAAAGGTGGTTGTTCTTGAAGTAGGAACTGGCTGAAGTAGCAGAGCACAGGCAGCTCTTGGGAACCAGTGCATTTCCTACTAAGGTCTGTGTCTCTACAAGACAGTATCCAAAGGCAGGATGTAGCATGGTCAAGTGGACAAGGTCTAGATCTAGAAGACTTGCTCTTCTCTTTCTAATTCTACTACAGATTGACTGTGTTAAGGCTGTGACACTTAAACTCTGAGCTGCTCCTCTCACCCTTCATCTGGCAAGCTCTTCAGAGGAGAGTGTTAGTGTGTGTTTATTCAACACTAGCATGATCTTGGATAGAGCTGGGTGCAACTGAAGTATAAACACTTACTTTCCAATTAATTCAGCCTAGCTGGTCAAAATCTTACTTCAGAGTTCTGAGGAGCAGCTTTGTGCAAGAACATTTGTACTAAAGAAAAGCAAAATACTTCTGCTTCATGTGATAATGCATTTCACTGAAGAAGGGAGCCTCTCCCACCTAAAGATGCCTAGCGCCTGCTGACATTCACAGGAGTTAAATGGTTAGCTACCAAATCTACAACAGGAACTCACCTGCAAGGCTGCTTTGCAGAGGCATTGGAAGCAGGGACGCAGACAAACCAAGAGGTTTTGCCTCCTTTTTCAGTGTATTTTCTTTTTTTTTCCCCCTCTGAGTGCTGAAAGAAAGTAGAGAGGGTTGAGGAGAGTGGGAACTGAAATGTTAGTGGGCATTGGAGTGGTTTGACCAAGGTAATTGTTTAGTGCAATAACTTTATGGAGCATAACTTAAGGATAACATCTTGAGCCGATCCCTTTCCTGGAGCAGTTTTCATGGGCTGTAACAAAGTTTCCTTACCCGTAAGGTGGATGTGCCTGTTCAGTTTTAGATGGGAGCAGAAGCTTGAAAAGCACATGGACTGGTACAAGCACAAGCTCTCTGAGAGGTCTGCCTGGATTTAAAGGTCACCCTGCTGCTAAGTAAAGACCTGTGCTCCTAACTTGCATAGTTGTTTTCCTGAGGACCAATGTCTTCACAGCTCTGATACTGAAATGCCACTTGAGAGAGCACTAAGGAATGTGTTAGCTACACTGTTCAAGTGTGGATATTAAACATCAGATGGGTGTAAATGTATTGTCAGTTGACATTCAGAGCTCTTACTGTAGACAGCTAAATAAGGGCTTAGCCAATGTGTTTATAAGTGCTGTGCTTACACAGAAATTAGAAAGGGAAGAGAAGTGATCTGAAGATTAATTACTGCCTCCTACCCGTTCCAGAGGACAGCTGGGATTCACTCTTGACAGTTTCTGAGTTGAAGCCCACCTCTGCTCTGAAATTGTACCTGCATTGGAAATACTAAGCTATTCAGTGCCAGGGAAATACTGATTCCCAAACGTCCACCCCCTCTGATGAAAGCTGTATAGTCTCAGCAGTACTACTGTCACGTTTCAATAAGCATTGACCAAAGACACTCTCCTTTTCTTAAGGGAGGGGCACCAATTATTTCACTTGCTTTATAAATATTGGAGCAATGTTTACAGGCACAGCGTTGCTTTATTTCTCTGCAGGTGCTGCTCTGCCATATCAAGAGTAGTGTATTTAACCACACTGTCAATACCTGTGAGGCTGAAGACTTCAGTGTGCACCCTTCAGCTTTCTGGTACACACAGAATTCCAGAACTATTAGTGCACTGTCAGTGTGTCAGGTAGTTGTCTCTCACCAGCTCTAGCACTGCCAAATTCAAGAACTTGTATTTATTGACATGGCATTAAATAAACTGGATGTAAGATGATGTATTAATGCTCTCTCTTCTTTTTTTTCCTTCTTACTGTGCTACAAAGCTCCAGATACTGGTTTTGGTTTTTGTCAAAAGTGAAGCACTAAGCACATCTGGAATTTGAAGCAGAGAAAGTAAATCTGGGAACTGGACACTTGCAGAAAAGAGAGCCTCTGTCTGTGTTTCCTGTACACAATGAAGAAGCCTTCACATGCCTTTATGGGCCGTGGGCATTAGAGAACTTCTTTAAGAAGCTCTTTACCCTTGAAAAAATTGTCAAGATGCCTACACAAAAGCTAATTAGCTCATCTAAATGGGAATAGGGAATTCCAGACAGGTGGAATCTGCAGTGTATCCCACAATTTTTCATCCCTTTTTGTCCAGATGGGGTAGGTAGAACACTAAGTCTTCTGGCCAGTGTAATAGGTTATACTAAAAAATATCTGAAACAGCTGCAGGATGCAGCAACACCTGGAGGTGGTGAAGCAAAGCCTGGATAAGGCACTTGGTGCCGTGGTCTACTTGACTGGATAGGGCTGGGTGATAGGTTGGGCTGGATGATCTTGGAGGTCTCTTCCAACCTGCTTGATTCTATATTAAAGCACCCAGTATGGACACGATTTGATGCTCTTAGGGTCAGAATTTTGCTTGTCTTACTGCTGGTAAGTGCAGATGAACAAGAGTATAAAATTTGGGGAGGAATTCAGTTTTAAAGCAGGTGAAATTTCTCTGTTTGTTTTTAAAGGCCTCTTAAAAATAAGACCCTTAACTATGACATATATAGCAGTCTTCTACATGTTCTAGGAGTTCTAACAGTGAAAGTGGTGTGTTACTGCCTCAGCCATGCTTGAAACACCAGCAAGAACCCTGCCTGTGTACACAGTAAATGATGTAGCTGATGTTTGATTCTGATCATTGACATCACCTAGAGCATATCAAGCTCATTGAAGAGAGTGGAAATGGAGCTGTTGCTACAGATTGCTTTAGCATATGACCTCATCCTTTCCCACCAAAAGATCCTGAAATTGCCATACCAATGTTCAAAGGTTCTTTCTGTCATGTCTCAAAGTCTTTGTTTAGATGAACTTACTAGTTCCAGCGAAATTTTGCCTGAGAAAGGCACTCAGAATTCTTGTTCTTTCTCTCTCTCTTCAACTTGTTTTTACTTTTGAAACTGACATAAAAGTAAAGAAGTTCTGCCAAAGTATAAAGGTAATAGCCCCTAGTTCCCAAGTGGTGTGTCTCAGAGAGCTTTCAGATGGTGTTTGAAGCTCTTTCTCACTGCACTTTTGAAGTAAACAATCAAGACACACAGCCTGGGGGCAGCGGATAGGCTAACGTCGCAGAGAAACTCAAAGCATCATACTGCTAGAAGAAATAATGCAGTGCAGCATCGAGCAGCAGCCAAACGTGCTCTTTGGTTCTAATACATTCAAACCATGACAGCAACAGAAGTCAAATCTTGATGCTGTGCCATAGTCTGAAGACAGTATTTACTGGAGGTTTTTTAGCTGATGACTGAAGTGATGGAAAGGTGAAGCCTGAAGTGCAAAGACCTTGTGAGTCACCCAGAGGCAGCCTTTCCTTTCTGTCTGCCTACACTGCTTTGAAGACAGTGCACCAGCAGATGTTTGAATGTGTCTGATCTATCTAGGAGGCAGGGATAGATGCTGTGGCTATCAGCCTGAACAAGTATGTTGCTCTGACTGGTGGCTGGGTCCAGGTAACAATGGTATTTTCAGAGGGTATGCTAGGAAAGGTATTATGATTACACCTCAGAGCCAAAGCAAAGTGCACCAAGTATCTAATTTTCTGCCAGGATGCCTCTTGGAGCAGGTAGTTTGGGTTAATGAAGCTTTCATACAGATCTACTTTGCTTACAGGTAGAGGAACAAACTCCTATCCTGATGAATATGCTTGAAAGAGCATATTCCCTACTGAAGCAAGAAATGCACTTGGGAATGGAAGAAAGAGGCTACTAGAATAATCCAGAGCAATATTGAACCTTCTACCTCCTTAAACCTGTCAACAACAACGTGCATTTCTTCACAGTCTTAACCTGCCATGGGGAATAAAAACAACTCAAAGATAGATTTTTTTAGGTGGTGTTCAGCCAGCTTGAAAAACAAAGCCTTTGCTTACATGCCAATTTGGGCACCTTACTGTCAACTTCTGTTGTTTGAAAGCTTGACTTTGATTTCTCTGTAAAGAAGCCTAAGTGTTTGGGTTTTTTTTCCCCCCAAATATGAGACAGGCAGGCTATTATTGGTAGGAAGTTATTTTTAAACAGGCATTACTACTCTTGCCCAGAAACAGACTGTAAGTTTCTGTCTTCTGTTAATTGTTTTACAGAGTAAATTGAGTCCCTCTGGTTATGTAATTAATATCCACATTTCGCCCTACCTACTTGACATGACTTGATGCATTTCCTGCTACATTCATGTGCATTTTAAGATGGGGTAGGAGTTCATTTAATTCCTGCTGAACTCATCCAGAGTTTTCCCAGTGAAGGCCTCTATCTACTACAAGCAAGACAAGTGGAGAACGGAGCTGTTACCATGGGGTTTGAGCCAAATGAACTAAGCACATCTGTGCCCGTGTCCATATTCAGCAGCAAAAGAGCATTGCACCTGTATTACATAGTGCATTCTGCTGCTTGACATGAATACAAGGGAAGCAGAAAAGGGAACATGAAGGCTTTAAAGTGATAGGCATTGTGGTATCTAGTGAGGATTTCAGTTTTCATAGCACTTTTTAAGCAGGCTTCACACACCATTTTAGTTGTGATTTGGCAGCTGTTGTTGTTTGAGGGTTTTAAGAGCATTTTCTTTCAGACGAGTTCCCTCCCAGAAGTGTCTGTTTCAGAGGTGCCGTGAGCCTCTCGAACTCCAACCATCTCTTGGTGAGTGCCGTACAAGTAACTCACTGCGCTAGCGAGGAGGGTCCTGGCATCCGTAGCGCTTCCAGCAGCTCCCTCTCGTGGCGCTTTGCTCACACTGCAGCCTCCTCGGCGAGCAGCGAATCGTTTCAGCTGCTCCTGCGGTTGAAACAGCAGCGCTAGTAAATCCAAGAAAGCCGACCATAAAGCACAGGTAGAACCCTTCCTGCCTTCCAATGCTGTCAAATCCTGCCTTATCGATTATGCTGAGCTGACCAATGTGATCTGTTAAGGCTTAATTTGACGCTGTCCTTAACTAATAAAACTTGAAAAGGTTTTTCTCCTGACTGACAATTCTGAGCTCAGCTTGTCCTTGAAGTAAAGTTCAGCTATCATTTCAGGTGATGAAATGTTTCCTGTTAACATCCTATCTGTGCATATTAATATGAACAAATATTCATATTGAAGAGGCTTCAAAGGTTCTGTCACTTTCCCAACTACACCTCTTGGTCTGGTAAGAGGTCTGATCTACACCTTGTCTTTCTACAGCTTCCTGGAGACATCATCACCAGCACATGAGAGAGAGATGTGGCAAGGAGCTGAGGCAGAGTTTGGCAGAAGTGTTCCTTATCTGTAAGCTGTGGTGCAGACACACTGCTTCAGTCTCCAAAAAAGCAAGGTCACTTCCTGGGAGGACTCCCAAGATTGGAATCACCTGACCCAGTAGAGACGTCTGCTTCTAGATCACCATCTCAGCCAGATGCCTTCCTACCAAACAACTTACCTCATTAATCCCCCAAAAGCATGAACTAATTAGTGCAGAGTTGGTGGAGAGTTTTAATACCTTTTGGAAAGTGATTAGAGTTGAGAAACTGTAAAGTTAGGTGAGATGAATCATGTTCCAAATGTGGCCTCGTGGGGCCCTTTGTGAGGTATTTTGCCCTTCATCTTCAGCACTACCTAGAGCCCATCTGCCCTATTTTACAAAGTCAATTGAGTCCCTGTGGTCAGACAATTAACATCTAACTGGAGAGGAGCATTGGGTCATTTAATGCTAAATTTATTTCATATGATTGATCAGGGTGCTGGATTGTATTTGATCCCTGCTGAACTCCTTGAAACACCCTGAAATCCAACTGTCACACGTTAGATTAACGGCTGAACTGGAAATGGAGCTGAGGATACGTTAACCAACTGCCACAGACTGCTTCCAAGCTAGCTCATTAAAAACTAACTGGCAGACCTTGGTGCTTCACTGCAGTCTGCAGCAAAGCCATGCTTTAAAGGCTTGCCTCTGGTAACTCCAAAGGCCTAAGGTGCAGCAGAAAGTTAAATCAGGTCTACTGTCTCCCAAGATAGTGCTTGGACTAATCAGCGGTTTGCTGACTTTGAAATCAATGTGTCAACAATTTGTGTGTGAGCAAAGACACTACTTCACTTTGTGACTTAGCCTGGTAGTAATTACCAGCCACACAGAATAAACCAAGCTCCTTACTTGCATGTGGACAACATAACAGCTCTGCATCACTTATGCCTTGGTTTGCCATTGAATGTCCTCCTCTTTGCAACCAGAGGATTTTGAGCCAAATGGCTCTCACCTGAAAGTATTTCATTAAACAGGAAGTTTAACTAAGCAAAGTTGTTCAGTGAGCTATTTCCTTTGGAGCACTGATGGGAGGCCACAGTCACACCAGTTTCTCACCACATTTCCAGCTATTACACCACTACAGTGTCCAAACAGCAGAATGAGAAGCCCAGAAGTGTGCATGCTGCTGGACCAGAGAGCAGCTGCTACAGGATAGGCTGCAGCTGAATTGCAAACACCTTTCTGCCACTGAAAGCACTAATCTGCATTATACCCTGCCTGTTCTTGTGGATTTTAGGGGGGAAATGATTCATTCTGGAACTTTACACCCTCTTTCAAATTTGGCTGAGAAATACTAACAGGTTCAGACACTGTTAGTAAGAGAATGTACTTACAGGACAGTTGGGAAAGGTGCAGTTGGTGTCTGAGCCAAAATCTAGGCTGAAACGCTCTTTAACCCTTCCCCCCCCCACACCTTGTAGAGCTGAAATCTAGGCTGAAACACTCTTTCACACTTTCTTTTCCTCCTGTAGAGTTAAATTGGTAAAATCTTGGTAACAGAAATTGCTTCATGGTCCCTTCTGTGCGAGGTATCGCCAGGGTAGCACCTTTTAGTCTGCAGCAAGGTGTTTGTATGCTGCAGACATTAAAACACAATCCTCATCTACACTCGGGGATTATTAGCAGTATGAGTTGCTGCCACAAGGCCAGGCCTTGTACTTCAGATTCTTTGCATGAGAATGCCCTCTGAGTGAGCTTTCCTACTTGGCAATGATGAGTCACATAGGTAAAGCTACTTGTGTATAAGGGTTCTTGTGATTGCTGGGCTGATCTAAATGGATGCACAATTACATGATTAAATACAACAACATATTTCACTAACTGCCTGTAATCCTGGCTGTCACTCAGAATTCAATTGCATTAGATGATTCAATCACTGACTGAGGTAGTCTGGAATCTGTCCTGTACAGACCTTAGGGAGTACTGTAAATACTGAGCTAAATCACAGGACTTAGATGCAAAGGGAAAAGCTTTACAAAGGAACTGACCTATCCTCATCTTTTACAGCATTTGAGATCTCCTTCTGTCTGCTTCCAGTAATACAGACTTAGAAATAGTATCTGTGCATGTAGGTGCTTCTCTCTCCAAGCAGAGAGGGTGCACACAGTTTGGCCTATGTTAAAAAGCCAAATGGATGCAAGTCTGTGCATCCTGAATTGTCACAGAACTACCTAAACTATTTCTTTTCCCCATCCAGCCATCAAACAGTGCTTCTGAAGAGATTTTTGTCTGTACTGCTGCAGTAGATCTTCTCGGAGCCATACCAGCTCTGCTGCTTAGTGAGTTACTCTTTCTCCCTTCTTTTCATAGAATAGAATCAACCAAGCAGGTTGGAAGAGACCTCCAAGCTCAGCCGGTCCAACCTAGCACCCAGCCCTATCCAGTCATCTAGACCATGGCACTAAGTGCCTCATCCAGTCTTTGCTTGAACACCTCCAGGGATGGTGACTCCACCACCTCCCTGGGCAGCCCATTCCAATGCCAATCACTCTCTCTGTGAAGAACTTCCTCTTAGTCCAGCTTCAATCTCTGGGTCTTGTTTTGCTGACTTCAGTGGCAGAGGGTACGTAGGCTGATCACTAATACAGGGAGCACACATAGCACAGCTTATTACCATACCCTGATTGGTACTTGACATAGTGCACTGATAGGTGTTGAGGGAAGCAGAGGCCATGGGAGAAAATCATTTCTCTCTCTTATCTTTCCCTGTGCACACACCATGGCATGTGTGATGGATTTCCTGGTCGTGGAAACCCATGTTAGGATATTAAAACACAGATATACTCGAGTGGAGGGCAAAGTAGGGCAGTATTTACAGCACCAAATGGGTATCCTAGTGCTTAGCAGGCTCAAGTCACAGGTGGGAGAGATAACACAGGCTCTGTCTTGGAACTCCTGCATTTCCTCTGGGGCTGCAGAGCACATCCACATGCATGCAGAGCAGGAGAGACCTGCTGGTCAAAGAGGGGTTCTGAAGACTGTGTACAGGAGGAAACCATAGCCAGCACCACTCGCCCCTGCTATTAACCAGTATTTTTACCTCCCTGCTACCCTAAATTGAAGGGCTGCTTGGTCTCTGATTGCTTAACAGGCAAGGCTTGGAGACAAAAGTCGTGTCTGAGTAACAGCCACATTCCACACAGGCCCTGTGGAGGATACTGAAACTGATGTGAGCTGCATTTGAATGAGCAGGTAGGAATGGGAAGCAGCCCAGTCCAATCTCAGGTATATTCTTCACAGCAGGTATGCACTCCAAGGATTGGCGAGGCGCACCACTAAGCAAAGCGCTTCTCTGCTTGGGTTTGCCCTGCTTTCTGAAATCACTGCTGCTCCAGATCCACAGAGCCACCTCTAACCTTTGGAAGGAGCACACACAGAGCCTTTAGTCCAAACCTTTTCCCCCAGGTATCTTCCTTCCTTTGCCCATCTGAGTGGAGGAGGTAAAAGCCTTTTGTTTTTCCATTTGTCTGAACTCAGGGTCAAATCCTGCATGCTGCTATTCTGGAATGAACCCAGAATGACTCCAGATTTACAGTGCTACAAGTGAGAACTAAATTATGCCCTGACAATTGATTTAAAATCTTTCAGGCACCTCAACAGATGGATGAATCAGGCACAGATTCTCAGGTCAACCTCTACCAGAAGGAATCTCTCATCTGCCTTACAGTAGAATAAGATGCTATGATATTAGCTGACAATAGAAAGGGCTGTAGAGTAAGGGAGGGGAATATTCTTCCTTACCAAACTCCCTTGATTTAGTACAAGAGATGCAAAATTAATGCTGGCTTTGAGTGATACCTGCATGTTTTATAGGTTTATAAATTGAAGGCAGTAAAATCTTATACATCCTATATGACTGGATATTGTTTCAGCCTATTACAGGAGATATCTATCTAGAGTTGACTGAATTGTATTAATCTGATCCTAGTTTAATGATGCCTTAACATTTTTATGGGGGGATTTAATGTTTGCAATATCCATGTTTCTTATTTGAAAGTGTGACTTATAGGTTCTCATCTTCCTTAAATTATGAAATCCTTCAGCTAATAAAGGAAAATGATTATGGTTTGCAAAGAAAGAGGCAAAGTCATTTAACAATCCATATAACTGTCTATTGTAGGTCTTTGCATAATAATTGTAATTTAGCTATTAAGTGTTCTAAAGGCAGTTATCAGTCATATGCCACAATTCTAAGAAAGAGAGGAAAACTCCAATTATTTAAGGGCTTTGAACTTTCCAAAGAGAGAGGAGGAATAAAAAACTACATCAGAAATCAATAATACCTTTAGCAATGAGGAAAAACCCTGAAATCCCAGTGGTTGATGGCAGTTTTTCTAAGCAATATTTAAATCTTCAGCTTTCCATCACATCACTGTCAAGAAGTTATCTTCATTTCATAAGCCAGGAGAGCCAAGATAGGAAGTGAACCTGCACATTGTGCTGCCTGAACTTTTCCATTCTCATGCTAGGGGCGTGGAAGGAGGGCATCAAAGGAATCAGATGGACTGCACACCCCAAAAACCCCTGCTTTTTCCATTTGAAATAGCTCTCTAGAGCTGACTTAATTACCAGGATATCTCTCAACTGTTCCCTTCACTGATGAGCAAATTGCCCACTTGAATCCAGCCTAGCTAACTGCATGTGTGTTCATACCTCTTGCACTATGGTCAAGCCTCTGCTGTTGCAAGATTCTCTCTTAAGATTCCAAACCTGCGTAGTAAGAGCTGTGCAGCTGGGTGAAGTGGCCACTGTCACCACAGCCTCTGGGAAGATTTTGTAGCAACTCTCCCTAGAAACCTTTTTTAGACAAAAAAAAAAGGCAAAGAGCATGACTAGAAACCATCAGCTACATACCCCCTGCCACCAAACTCAGCAAAATAAGATCCAGAGATTGAAGCTGGACTAAGAGGGAAACAACAGAAGGGAGAAAGAGTAACTTCAAACAATCAGTACATAATTAGCAAGGATAAAATTGTTCCTAACCAACAGGAATCATAGAATCAGTCAGGGTTGGAAGGGACCACAAGGAGCAGCCAGTTCCAACCCCCCTGTCATGCCCAGGCACACCCTACCCTAGAGCAGGCTGCACACAGCCTCAGCCAGCCTGGCCTCAAACACCTCCAGCCATGGGGCCTCAACCACCTCCCTGGGCAACCCATTCCAGCCTCTCACCACTCTCATGCTCAACAACTTCCTCCTCACCTCCAGCCTCACTCTCCCCACCTCCAGCTTTGCTCCATTCCCCCATGTCCTGGCACTCCCTGATACCCTGAAAAGTCCTTCCCCAGCTTTTTTGTAGCCCCTTTCAGACCCTGGAAGGCCACAAGAAGGTCACCTGGGAGCCTCCTCTTCTGCATGCTGCACAGCCCCAACTCTTTCAGTCTGTTCTCATAGGAGAGCTGCTGCAGCCCTCTGAGCATCCTTGTGGTCCTTAAACCACATCCAAACTCTTAACGCACATCCTCAAGCATCACATCCAAACGACTATTAAACACACCCAGGACTGGTGACTTACCATGTCCCTGGGCAACCTATTCTGATGTCTGAACACTCTGGCTGTGAACAAACATTTCCTGGTGTCCAGTCTAAACTCACTCAGTGGCAGCTTGAGACCATTCCCTCTTGTTCTATCCCTGTTTACCTGTGAGAAGAGACCAGCAGAAACCTCTCTGCAGTGTCCCTTCAGGTAGCTGTAGGCATCAATGAAGTCCCCTCTCAGCCTCCTCTTTTTCACACTAACCACCCCCAGCTCCCACAGTCGCTCTTCATGAGATTCACTTTCCAGGCCCTTCCTCAGCTTCATTGCTCTCCTCTGCACTGGCAGAGAAAAGTAACCTTGGAAAGTCAATTAGTTTCTTGCCTCTTTAGAATTATTTCACTTAATGTTACAAAATGTTCTGGTCTGTCTCTGAGTGAATATTCCCTGCTTAACATCAGATCCAGAAATGGCTTGAGGAAAACTCTTCTGGATGATGAATGTCCTTAAAAAACCCCAAACATGGGCAACAAAACCCCACAGAGAGCAGAAACGTTTTTACTTGGGATGGAAGATCTGAACTATTTTTAAAGGACCAGCTAATGTTGTCTGTGTGGGCATTAAGAAATAAACCCCAGTTTGAGGGAAGCCTTTGGTGAAAGCATGATTCCAGTTTAAAAAGAAGTAAAAAATGCTCCAAAAGTGTCACCTTTCAGAAGGACTCTTCCCAGTGGCTCTCTAAAGTCCATCAGCCCTTGCTGTATTAAAAGAGCTTTTGTAAGAGCCTCAGACAATTTGTAAGTACATAAAGTTCTCAAGCCCTCAGCAAGTGGCCTGCAGCACAGCCCTGTGAGGAGAGGCTGAGGGAGCTGGGGGTGTGCAGCCTGCAGAAGAGGAGGCTCAGGGCAGAGCTCATTGCTGTCTGCAGCTACCTGAAGGGAGGCTGTAGCCAGGTGGGGTTGGGCTCTTCTCCCAGGCAAGCAGTCACAGAGCAAGGGGACACAGTGTGAAGCTGTGGCAGGGGAGGTCTAGGCTGGATGTTCTGAGGAAGTTGTTGTCAGAGAGAGTGATTGGCATTGGAATGGGCTGCCCAGGAAGATGGTGGAGTTGCTGTCCCTGGAGGTGTTGAAGCCAAGCCTGGCTGGGGCACTTAGTGCCATGGTCTGGTTGATTGGCCAGGGCTGGGTGCTAGGTTGGAGTGGCTGAGCTTGGAGGTCTCTTCCAACCTGGCTGATTCTATGAGTCTATGAAGTGTGCCTAGGATGCATACAGGCACTTTGCCACTCCTCGTTTCTGAGAGGAGTCTTCCATATTCTCCCTTGCTGCACTCATTGTTCACAAGCCTCTCTTGCCTGCATTATTCTTGTTGCTCTGCTTGTCATTTATTTCCCCTCAGATGACTAGCAGCCCTCTTTCCTGCAAAGACGTCAGCACTAAAGACATCAGTGGTGGCACAGCACCTAGAGACTGTCTTATGCAAGGTGTAGGTAGTGAAAGATCTATTCCCAAGGTATTGGAATCACTGCGAATCTGCTGGCCTCAAGGTGCTGCGTATTGGCTTGTGTGAGCTCAGGTTCAGAGAAAGGTCACAAACAGCCACAGCTTTTCCCTCTGCTTTATGGAAAACTGTGTCTGGGTCTCAGTGGGGCTTTCCATTAGTGACCTTTGGGTAATTTAGGGTAAATAGTGTAGAGGGTTATTTTTACCTTATTTACAGCATAATAAGTAGTTAGGAGAGAGCTACTGAATGCACATCTTAAAACCCAACTGTTCTGTGATTTAGGATAATATAATACACCATTGGAAGCTGATTACTTTAGTTAGTAAAGCCATAAAGCTCCATTTAAATATGACTAGTAAGAAACCAGGCTATTAATAATCATTATTGCAAATGTCACTGATTTCACATTATAAAACTTAATAGACTATCACCATTAAAACATGTGCTCTCCATAATTACACTGTGTACCAACTTGTGCTTGATTCTCTCTCCATGAATCAGTTCAACACTCTCTGCAGAGCTCTTCTCTAGAGAAGAAAGCAGGTGTTTTCCAGGCATTTGGGGAGAGAGGTTTTCATAGAATCAAGCAGGTTGGAAGAGACCTCCAAGATCACCCAGTCCAACCTAGCTCCCAGCACTATCCAGTCAACCAGACCATAGCACCAAGTGCCTCATCCAGTCTTTTCTTGAACACCTCCAGGGATGGTGACTCCACCACCTCCCTGGGCAGCCCATTCCAATGCCAATCACTCTCTCTGCCAAAAACTTCCTCCTAACATCCAGCCTATACTTCCCCCAGCATAACTTGAGACTGTGTCCCCTAGTTCTGCTGCTGTTGTTTTAAGGGAAGGGCTGTTTCTCTGCTCTGGGCTTTGGGACAGAGAGAGGTCTGTGTATTTTCCTCATTGCAGATACTTGTAGTAAAGTACCTAAGTCAAGGCTTGTCAGCCAACACTCCTGAAGCAAAGCATAAGTCATTTCATAAAGCACATCCTGACCAGCTCTTCTATTTTGTAACCTCAGCTTAATTAATAACTTGGAAGGCCAACACCCCACATTTCAAGGGACCAAGGCCTTAAGTCTTCCATCAGAGGTAGGCTTAGCTGCTACAAGAAGCAGAGACTCCCTCGCAGCTCTGTGCCTCAGTTTCCCGCTTTGCAAGTTCTGTGTTTCTTTACAGAAGGCTCAGAAGTGTTCAGCTTGCCACAGCCTCGTGTAGATGAGCACTTGCCATACTGTTACTCACAACACTGGCAAGGTGTTAGTATAAAACCAAACCAGGCCCAAAATCGTGTTGTGAAGCCAGAAGTACCTAAACCCAATGTGGCATTTTAACACGGAACAGATGCCTTACAGCGAAACCTATCCACGGGGCCTTAAAGCAAATAGCTGAGTTTGTCAATTTAGGACATTACTGCACCTAGCAAATCGTAGCTGCTAATGTCAACATATCCTCCTAGTGCAGGGGACATACAACAATAAATGAGATGGTAAATATTTTCTGAGAAGAGGTCAATATTTGCTGTGCTTGATGCTGTTTACTTCCCCAAATCCACTAATGCTCAAATGGCCAGGATGCAGAGGTGCTGGAAAGCCCTTGCAGCTTCCTGCTGACTTTGCATGGAGCTTGGCTACAGAGCAATTTGCAGAAGGAAGGCACCCAACCTGTCTCATCCAACAGGCTGCCCTTAGTGTATTCCAAGTTATTAATATCTTTCAGCACGAAGTCTATGTAGAAAGGCTGAAAACATGACCAGGGGATGACTCCAAATCTCTTTAGGGAGTTTACTTGTAGTCACAAGTCCCTGTGGGTTTTGTACTGGACAGTCTGCATTCACAGGGAAGAATTTGGCTTCAGCATAAATGATGAGTTCCATGTGCTGCTAAGGTCACTAGATTAGAACATTCATAGTAAAGTTCCTGCCTGTAGTAAGTCAGTTGTGATTGAAACAGAAGCTGTGACTAGGTGATACAAAAAGGATCATGTGGCATCTTCTTTTACAGGTGGTTTTGAGAGGATAGGGACAGCATCATCAGCATAACTACAGCTTCCAGGGAACTGACATCACTTAGTTAATGAGAATCAAAATCATTTTGATTGCAAGAGACCTTTAAGATCATCAAGTCCAACCGTTAACCAAACACTGCTGGGTCACCACTAAACTATGTTCCTAAACATCATCTCCACAAAGCAAGTTCTCCCAAGTCACATATTCCAATCCATACCACCTAAAATTATCAGGATGTTCATACCTACCAATGCCCACATCTATGTTATAGTCTGCAGCAATCTGGAAGTTAGATGTACAGGGTGGGGATTTTTTTCAAGTAGTTTTTCCTCTTCCACCCCAAATACAGTTACCAACCCTAAAAAGACATACAAAACCACCAGCTCTAGCTAGGTAGGAGCTCAGCTCTTCAGAAAGATGATGATAATACCTCCAGGTGTTTGTTTTCTTTAGGAGGGCAAGTGGAAGCAGGGGAAGCAGGATGAAGACTGTTACACCTTTCAGGAGACTTGATTTGCCGAAGTACCAAATGCCTCCACTGCGAGCACAAACGCTAGAAACTGAGACCATCACTTGCTGGTGAGCGCTTAGGTCTGAAACAGACCCTGTGACTGGGTGAAGGCCTGGCTGTCTGTGCTTGTGATGGGATCAGAACAGGAGTGCAGGTTGGGGCCAGGTGTGCCTCTGGCATTCCTTTTGTCTTGCTTATTACTGGAGTTACTTTTACTGGCAGAAGAAATCAAGTCTGAAAGGCTCATCAAGAAATGTTTGTGCGACCACAACTGATACAGCTACAGTTACACACACACTTTACAGGAGAGAAAGCTGAGGTGTCAGTGTTAACCCTTTTGGAACCCCACGTGTGGATGAAATTTGGCAGCCGAGTCCTAGAGACACATCGATGGCTTTGTCCTCCTTGCTTTCTCCTCCCCAGCAGGGATGCCCTTTAGGTAAGCTGCGTCCTTAGCACTGCTGAGTGTATTCTGTCCCGGGTAGCTACATCTGTAGTTTTGCTGGGGCTTCCTTAAAATCTGGAGTGATTTCTGCAGCTAAGTTCCTATCACTGGCAGCTGTAAAGAGTATGCATCTCAGTTGCAAGAGTAAATAAAGCCTGTTATTTGTGCACCTGGCTGCTTAAATGCAAGCAGTCCTACAGCAAACTGGGCTCTTTGTGCACCTGGTGCTTGGGTAGTTATTCCTGCATCCAGTTGCTCCCTTCAAAGGGAACTGGACTTACAGCAAAACGAGGCTACTTGTTAGTGTGTCTGGTATTGGGCCTGTAGCAACCCCTCCTAACTGGCATCCCTAGGAAGAGATGAAGTCCAATTGTACCTAGCCTCCTAATCCCTGAGGACTCAGCTAGGATGCAAGGGGATTAATCTCTTACAGAATTCCCCCACCCTGGTTCACTCAGCACACCTGTCCTCTGAAAATCCATCTCCAACTGCATAATCATTATCTCCAGTAGCTTTGGAAAAATACAGCTCAGTGTCACACATGAAATTCCAATCTAAAACTTGTCATGTTTCCATAAGTTCACTTGCCAGCTCCCCACACAGCCCCACTATTTCCTTCTGAGTTATTCTACTCGCTGGTGAAGAACACCAATTGTGTCATGTAGCACGGCAGGGTATCTTTCTGACTGATTAAGTGCAGGGATGAGTTACAGCAGGGAAGATGAGTACGTTCCTCTGGGCTGCTACACTGTGTCAGCTTTGTCACTTCTACTTGCCCGTGTGTAACAACTTAGACTTCCCATGAGAACCGGGGGAAATGCTAATGCTCAGCCCAACAGCTCAACATCATAATCTCCTCAGAGAAGTAAACAAATTAAACAGAAACAGTGAGAGAGTGACCTTGGGTAGGTTGCCTCAGCAGCCTGTGCCACCTCCAGCCCCAGCTGCATTACCTGCTGTTTTCCAGAGAGCCCAGGACAAGTTGCTTCACTGTTTCCATGTCTGCGGCTGGAAGCCTCTGCCTGTAAGGACAGCCCAAGGAGTCACAACTGGCACAAGGTCCTGCACACCAAGAGCTTCACAAACACCCTCTAACACAGCATAAGCACACCAAACTAAAGGCAGGGAATCTGCAAACCCATATAGAAACAGAAAGAGGATTTGGGTTCAGGGTGCCTGACCTGAAAGGAGACAAGATAAAACAGTTTGGGTGGTTGCCTTTGCATGTAGTTCATTGAGCCTTACTGCACACAGACAGGCACAATTGCCTATATGGAGGTGGTGGAGCCCTCCATCCTTGGGGGTGTTCAGGAAAAGACTGAATGAGGCACGTAGTGCCGTTGGTCTAATTGACTGGATGGGGCTGGGTGCTAGCTTGGGCTGAATGGTGTTGGAGGTCTCTTCCAACCTGCTTGATTCTATGAATTATTCACTTCAGTGTGCAAGCAGGGTTGTCCATGCTTTCCCACAACAGCCTAAATCTTGTGCTGCAAATAATGTCTCTCTGTCAAGTCAATCAAACACTTAGGTCTTTATAAAAAACTTTGTCCTCACTATCTTCAAGAGTTTTCAAGTAAGTTGTATTGTTGTAAACTATCAGCACCAATCCCATACATCCTATTCCTAATCAACCTTTTTCTTCTGCTTCCAGTTGCATAGAACTTGATATCCACAAGCATTTTATTCCTCCCTTAAGAAACTGTTTCTGGGAAACAAGTCCTACAGTTAGGGTATTTTTCTCCCTCCTTTTGGCAGGCCTATACACGAAGAGAAGAACTCTGCTGGGATGCTGCATAGCCTATGTGTGTGCAGTGTTGCTTTAAACATATGGCTCCAAACCAAATCATTGCTAAAGCCCAGCTAATTAATCCAAAAGTCAGCTGCATCAGGCAAGTGTTTTGATGGTATCTTTATAAATAGTTTGGTGCTTTCAGGGGGCCTGATGGTATCTCTCATGTTGACATCAAAGGCGTTTGGAGGTTGGAACATGCTATTATACAACTTGCATTCCTGGTGCAGTTTCTGGGAGCACTGATCCAAATATCAGGATAAATATCTGGGCTTCTTTCAGTACTTAGGGGCTTTTGTTTGCTTGGTGGCCTACTGAATTTTCCAAGCAGACCTTTTTGTGACAAACACAATCTAAACCTGCTCTGGGGGAACTTGGGACCATTTCCTCTTGTACTGCTGCTTGTTGCTTGGGAGGACAAACTGACATTGCTCCCTCCCCTTCCCCGCACCCCCTTCTTGAGTTGACTCGGGAGCGACGAACGCTTGCCTCATTCAGCACAGCTCTAACCTAACGGGCTGGGCCGTGGGACAATGCGAGTTTTCCTTCACTCCAGGGGTTGGGATGTCTGATCTGAATGCCAACTCAAAGGCAAGAGCCCCTGGAAACTAAGGGTTAATGCAAAGTGGGGTTTGTGCAAAAACACCCAGGCAAAGCCTCTCGTGGCCCGTGCAGCTAGAGAAGTCAGGATGCTGTCAGCGGTACACGCAGAACTGGACACTGAAACCCGAGTCAAAGCCCACCACACGCGCAAACAGACACAACAGCAGCCAAAACCCACCCACCAAACCGCAAAACGCTCCAGCAGCTCTCCATGGGCTGCAGCAGAGGGTGGGAACAGAAATCTGGATGCCAGGAAAGGCGACCCCCGGAGCCGTCCGGCCCTCACCGCCGCCGGCAGCACCAAGGGGCAGAGCCGGGCCCCGGCACGCAGCGCGCACCGCTCCCGGGAGCCTTTCCCTTCCCGCACAGCTACGGCTGCTGCGTTCCCGCACCTGCCCTCCTCCAGGGAGCATTATCTCCTGCCCAGCATTTCAGGGAAGGGAAGAGAAGAGGAGGGTCCCGAGGCTTCCCACCCCTCCAGTGCCGACGCCTAGCGCGGGTCGGTGCTCTCCTCTCCCTGCTCCAGCAGGCATCCGCTCACGGCGGCTCGGAAACAGCGCAACGAAAAGGCAGCGCGGCTGTAGCAAGGGCAAAAGGCCTGCTAGAAATACCTGATAAACCTCTCTCTCTTTTTCATAGGATCACGGAATGTCAGGGGCTGGAAGGGACCTCCAGAGCTCATCCAGTCCAACCCCCCTGCCAGAGCAGGATCTCCTAGACCAGATCACACAGGAACACATCCAGGCAGCTTCGGAATATCTCCAGAGAGGGAGACTCCACAGCCCCCCGTGGCAGCCTGTGCCAGGCTTCTGTCACTCTCACAGGGAAAAAATCCTCCTGATGTTTAAATGAAACTTCTATGCCTCAGCTTCCACCACTGCCCCTTGTGCTGGCACTGGGCATCACCCAGCAGAGCCTGGCTCCAGCCTCCAGCCACTCACCTGCACACATTGATAACCATTGCTGAGGTCACCTCTCAGTCTCCTCCTCTCCCAGCAGCACAGCCCCAGCTCCCTCAGGCTCTCCTCCTAACAGAGCTGTTCCATTCTCTTCAGCATCTTTGTGCCTCTGTGCTGGACTCTCCAGCAGTTCTATGTCCCTCTTGAACTGGGGGCCCCAGAACTGGACGCAGATGTGGCCTCAGCAGGGCAGAGTGGAGGGGGAGGAGAACCCCTCTCAACCTACTAACCACAGCCCTTCTAATCCACCCATGACTGTCATTGCCCTCCTCCCCTCTCCCTGAGTTCACACAGCACTTGGAAAACTCAGAAGGTGGTCTTAAGGCAGCCTTTGCCCCTACTTGACACCATCTCTTAAAAACCTGCAGTGCTTAATTTTAATGAACTCCCCTGTCCTTTGTGTCACAATATGGGCAGAGTCTCTTGCTGACAGAATGGAAACACTGTTCTTAAATGAACAAACACATCCATGGGTAGCAAGTCTCATAGTCCAGAGTTGATATTTCACCCCATTAATCAGTCTCTTTTCCTTATGTAGAGTTACAGGGAGTATATTTTAGCAGCTTAAAAGTTAATTTTTCTGCATTCTCATAAATGGAGACCATAAAGCAAACTTAACATTCTTGCATCAAATCTACAGAGTCTAAAACATCTTCAGTTTGAATGTGCCTCTATTTTTAGCACACAGGGAAGCATCCAAAGCAACACAGCACAGAAGCACACACACACAGAGCGTGCTGGAAGGTGTTGAGAGAAGGGCAGGAAGGCTGGGGAGGGTCCTGGAGCACAGCCCTGTGAGGAGAGGCTGAGAGAGCTGGGGGTGTGCAGCCTGCAGCAGAGGAGGCTCAGGGCAGAGCTCATTGCTGTCTGCAGCTACCTGAAGGGAGGCTGTAGCCAGGTGGGGTTGGGCTCTTCTGGCAGGCAAGCAGCGACAGGAGGGGACACAGTGTGAAGCTGTGGCAGGGGAGGTCTAGGTTGGGTGTTAGGAGGAAGTTTTGCATCCAGGCCACCCAGATGAGGACAAGATTTAGGGTAAAAATGGCAGTGGTTCAGGCAGTGCATTAAAAGCCACAAGAGTCACTAAAGGAGTTTCTAATAAAAAATTCTTCATAACTGGTTAATTGCAGTTGCTAAATGATTTCTTTTTATAGCAAAAGCTTCATAATTAACAAGCCAGACATTGATTTCTAGTCATTATCAATTTATCTATGATTATTATTGCTTCTATAATAATCTCCACTGTATTAACATAGATTAAGAAGCTCTTTAAAATAGAGCAGCTTCATTAGCTGCTACTATCAAAGACCTGCAGAACTCAGCACTTCAGTTAACCACCATGCAGAGGCTGAAAATAAATGCTACAAGACTCTGTTCCTAGGGGCTGATGTGCATGGAGGAGTGTGAGAGACCTTAGCTTAACTCCTACTCAGTAAAGCTTCTAAAAAGCTGTTAACAATATTTCTCTGTTCATCTTTATTGCTACATTAGTGACTCATCTTTTTTCCTATGGACCTACTATGTCTGAGAAAGCTTTGTCAATCCAGTTGCAAAAGTGGGATAATTTCAGCTGGGTAAAGGAAGTGTGATGAGACAGCCCTTGGAAACACAGTCATTTAGTGGGGTTACAACTAGATGATCTGTGAGGTCCCTTCCAACCTAAACCCTCCTGTAGGTGAAATAGCAGCACGGGAGAGGGGATGAGTGACACACCCTGAGTAAACTGTCTGGCTTTGGCATAGATTCACAGAATCAACTAGGCTGGAAGAGAGCTCCAAGCTCAGCCAGGCCAACCTAGCACCCAGCCCTGGCCAAGCAACCAGACCATGGCACTAAATGCCCCAGCCAGGCTTTGTTTGGACATCTCCAGGGAGGGTGACTCCACCACTTCCCTTGGCAGACCATTCCAATGCCAATCACTTTCTGCCAACAACTTCCTCCTAACATCCAGCCTTGACCCTGCCCTGCCACAACTTCACACTGTGTCCCCTTCTTCTGTTGCTGGCTGCCTGGCAGAAGAGACCAACCCCACCTGGCTACAGCCTCCCTTCAGGTAGTTGTAGACAGCAATGAGCTCTGCCCTGAGCCTCCTCTTCTGCAGGCTGCACACCCCCAGCTCCCTCAGCCTCTCCTCACAGGGCTGTGCTCCAGGCCCCTCCCCAGCCTTGCTGCCCTTCTCTCAACACCTTCCAGCACCTCAACATCTCTGTTGAATTCAGGAGCCCAGAACTGGACACAGCACTCAAGGTGTGGCCTGAGTAGTGTTGGGTACCAGGGAAGAATAACCTCCCTTGTCCTGCTGCCCACACTGCTCCTGATCAGGCCAGGCTGCCACACAGTTTCTGTCTCTGTGCCTTTCCTGGGAGGGAATTTAAAGTAACTCAAAGGACATTAATGAATAGCAGTAGAAACAACAGTATTTGGTGGGCAGAAGAACCTCCTGTGTCCTGCTGGCCTAACCCATCATCTTTCTGAGTTAATTGTAGCTAAGCAAATGCTTTAGACTAAGCCATGATCTTTCTTCTGCATGTGCAATCCAGATTGGCTTTATCCTTGTTTTATATATCTGATCTAGAGGAGAAAATTGTGCATGCTCCCCTGAAGAACCTTACAGAGTAGGAAATCAAGTCCAAAACCAAAGTCCAAGTCTCTCATCACGTCCTACAGAGGACATGAAAGGGCCACACTTATGACAATATCACTTCTCCTCTAAACTTTTTGTCCCAAAGCCATTGCAAATCTCTCTGCTCTCATCTGATTTGTGCTTCAGCAGCATTTTCAATAACCCCTATGTGTATTGAGCCAAGAGTTGCAGAGAACTGTTGTGTCCTAATGCAGCACACAGAGAACAATAAATATATATAATTAAACTAATCTGTGTCCTCAGATAGGAAAAGTACACAAATGTCACTGGCATTCTAATTGCTGAGAAACAGGCTGTGGCTGAAAGGTAAGAGAGAAAAGCTCTCTGCACCTTCAGCCCCTCCCTGGCCAAGGCTGGGCCCTGCCTGCTCTGCAGTCGGTGCACATCTGGCTTAGACTCTCACTTTGGCACTCAGTAAACAAGCCTTTCCTATAGATGTTTCAGAGCAAATTCACCCCTGTCTAACTCTATTACCCACTTCTTGAGAGACATCTATGTTTCACCAGGAGGTGGATTGAAGCAATTAAAAGCTCAAGGCATGTAATTATATAGGCGTCCTCTCCTGTGCTATGATCCTACCCCATCCTGGACAGAAAGCAGATGGCCAGGCTGTGATCCTCACTGTCACACAGCAGCAGGGCTCTGCTGGCTTTTCTTGGTCATAAAGTGAGCACTGCATTACAGTGATTGTCACATGCAGCTGGGACGGTCCAGGCTGACAAGACTACACTGGTCATTCTCAGGACACATTCAGAAGAGATTCTTCATGCATATCAGGAGTAGTAAGATTAAGTGAAATGAGGAGCCCAGAACTGGACACAGCACTCAAGGTGTGGCCTGAGCAGTGCTGAGCACAGGGGCAGAAGAAACTCCCTTGTCCTGCTGGCCACACTGCTCCTGAGCCAGCCCAGGATGCCATTGGCTCTGCTGCCCACCTGGGCACTGCTGCCTCATCTTCAGCTATTCTCTCCCAGCACTCCCATGGCCCTCTTTGCCTGGCTGCTCTCAGCCACTCTGTCCCCAGCCTGGAGCACTGCTTGGGGTTGTTGTGGCCAGAGTGTAGAACCCTGCACTTGGCCTTGTTCAATCTCATCTCATTGGCCTCTGCTCACTCATCCAACCTGGCAAGGTCCCTCTGCAGGGCTCTCCTACCCTCCAACAGGTCCACACTGCTCCTAGCTTGATGTCATCTGCAAACATACTGATGTTGGACTCCATCCCCTGGTCCAGATCATCAATAAAGACACTGAACAGGACTGTCCCCAGCACTGATCCCTGGGGAATGTGTAACATGACTTACCACGAGAGGACTACCCTTATTAACTCAGTGCCTCTCAAAAACCTTTTATATGTACTGACAGCAAGGACTAAAATATCAGGCATGCTACTGTTTGCCCTGGAGAAGCTCTGTGAGCTTTGCAATCCCTTGAGGGCAGCATATGTTGGGCTCTTATGCTTTGGCAGATTCATCCCAGTATTTCCTTCTCTCTCTGTCTTCCTTTTTCTACTCACCCACTCTGATTATTCATCTCGGCTCTGGTTCAGCTGAACTGATCCTAGAGGTGCCTCGAAGGACAGTTTGGGCTCAGTGTATGAAGAAAGTCTCTGTGCAGAACACTTTCAGATGTTCCCTGAACTGCCACACTGCAATGTCCTCCATCTGCAAAGACATAGATGTATGGTCTAATATCTCCCTGGCATTATTTATACTGATGGAAGAAAATTAATTTAAACTGCATGAAGCCAAAGGAACTGAATTTTGCATGAGGAGAATGAATTGGGAAGCAAACCCACACTCCAGTCTGATACAAAGACTTGCCCTTCTCCTTCCAGAGAGTACCTTGGACAGCCCAAGCACCGGGCTGGAGGAGTGCCTGTGTATTTGCAAAGTGTGACATGAGGAGACCAACATGGATGAGGTCTTGTGGACTCTCCTTCAACCCACTGCATCACCACACAGCTCACTTCACCCAGTGCTGTGCTCCCAAGCTCCCACTCCATCTCACACCAGTGGTCACATTTTAGTGGCTTGTTTAGACTTCGGTTCCAGAATCCCAGGGGCTTCCTGTCTGGGTGCTACTACTGGCTTAGCTTCTCCTAATCTGTGCCTCAGTAACAAAAGGTTGGTTTAGATCTCAAATTCTCTAAGATTCTTTAAGAATCAACAGAATTATAGAATTGTTTTGTTTGGAAGAGACTTGCCATGGTCTGGTTGCTTGGCCAGGGCTGCGTGCTAGGTTGGACTGGCTGAGCTTGGAGGTCTCTGCCAACCTGGCTGATTCTATGACTGCTAGCTCTGCATCTTTCACAGCTCCACAAGGACACAACTACGTATTCCAAACAATCTCAGGCATGGGAATCCAGTACCTAAACTTCTTCTAGGTGAGAATATAGGAACAGCAGTCAACCATCATTTTTATCATCAGCCAAACCAGATGAAGCCATGAGAGAATTACAAAGGAAACCTCATTGAATAGATATTTAGGGTTCATTACCAGTATTCCAGACAAGGAAGTCATGCCTCTCCATTGCTTCAGATCTAATGTATCAGCAGGATGGCAGGGAAGGTGTGCACTCAAATGATCAGCTCTGCTTTCAGAGATTTTGACAAGGCTCTTACAAGAAGCATTCCAGTTGTATATAAAATACACTGATTGAAAGCTGACTTCCCCCCCCCCAAAAAAAAAAAAACACCAAACCCCAGCAACCCCAAACTCAACAACTATTAAGTTCTATAATCTAATGTGAGCTCCTCTAGCTGATGGGAAGTAGTCCTTGTATTCCTGCTACCACAAAGCTTCATTGGCCAGGGCTGGGTGCCAGGTTGGACTGGCTGAGCTTGGAGCTCTCTTCCAACCTGGCTGATTCTATGATTGCTCAGTAGTTGCTAAGGCAATCCTCAGCAGCCTGCAGCCTGCTTCCATGTGAGGTGGAGAGTGAAAGCAGAGCCCAAAAAGGGGACTGAAAGCTGCCACTCTTACTAGACCTGTGCCCCTGCACAGGCAGCATTAAGCGTTCCTTGGCTGCCCCTGAAGGCCAACGCTTGGGCACTGGAGTTTATGCTGACAAATATCAGACAGAGCATCACCTTTTAAGGCAGAAGATACTGAAGGTGGGAGGAGACTTAGATGATAAGTTAAGAGCATGTATTTATTCTTGAGTCTCTGAGTACAGTTTACCTGGGAAGTGCAGATTGTTTAGGGTTTATTCTGCTTTGTGCTGTGATATTAAATACAAAGCAGGTTTTGCTAGCACAACAGAACTAGTGTCATTGTTGCACTCATTAGCCCCATTTCTGCTGTTAACACTGGAAACACTGGCTCTTTTTCTTCATCACTTCGCCTCCTTCAAAGACATGCCAGATGAGTTCAGGCTCTGTTTTGAGACTGTAAATTAATAGCAGTATTTTGATCAAGCTGCATTTCAAATGACTACTCTCACTTGAAAAGTATGTTAATTCTGAGATGCCAAAGTGAATGGCTGATGCTCTCGAGCTTGCTCTTTCCAGTGGGCAGCCACAGGTACACAGGACCACAAGGTCCTGCACAAATCCAGGCTGGGCAGTGCCTGGCTGGAGAGCAGCCCTGAGGACAGGGACTTGGGGGTGCTGCCAGAGGAGAAGCTCAGCAGGAACCAGCAGTGTGCACTTGCAGCCCAGAAAGCCAAGCAGAGCCTGGGCTGCAGCAGCAGAAGTGCGGCCAGCAGGGCCAGGGAGGTGATTCTCCCCTTCTGCTGTGCTCTGCTGAGACCCCACCTGGAGTGCTGCATCCAGTTCTGGAGCCCCTGGGACAAGAGGGATGTGGAGATGCTGGAGAGTGTCCAGAGCAGGGCCAGGAGGATGCTCAGAGGCTGCAGCAGCTCTGCTGTGAGCACAGCCTGCAAGAGTTGGGGCTATGCAGGCTGGAGCAGAGGAGGCTCCCAGGTGACCTTCTTGTGGCCTGCCAGGATCTGAAGGGGGCTACAAAAAAGCTGGGGAGGGATTTTTTTAGGTTGTCAAGGAGTGCCAGGACTAGGGGGATGGAGCAAAGCTGGAGGTGGGGAGAGTCAGGCTGGAGGTGAGGAGCAAGTTGTTGAGCATGAGAGTGGTGAGAGGCTGGCAAGGGTTGCCCAGGGAGGTGGTTGAGGTCCCATGGCTGGAGGTGTTTCAGGCCAGGCTGTCAGAGGCCTTCCAATATCTGAAGGGGGCTACAGGAGGGCTGGGGAGGGACTATTGACAAGGTCTTATAATGAAAGGATGAGGAGGAATGGGTTTAAAGTAGCAGAGGGGAGATTCAAACTGGATGTTAGGAAAGGCTTCTTTGCAGTGAGGGTGGTGAGACACTGGCACAGGTTGCCCAGGGAGGTTGTGGAGCACAGAATCACCCAATGTGATCAAAGATCACCTCCCTGGAGGAGTTCAAGGTTGGATGAGGTCTTGAGCGACCTGTTCTAGGGGTAGGTGTCCCTGCCTATGGCAGGGGGTTGGAACTGGCTGAGCTTTGAGGTCCCTTCCAACCTAAACCATTCTGTGTTTCTATGTTGCATGGAGCAAAACTTCAAGCAGTAAAAGAATATCCTAATAACATTTGACATCTCTTACAGAGGCTTTTATTTGAAACCTTACCACTCCTGTCACAGCACTATACTGATTTCTGCTTGAATTTACTGTGCGTCTGGGCTTTGCAGTGAAAAACTCTTGTCCTCTGTGAAGTAAAATTGCACAATTGCCTGGTAAATACCCACTCAGTGGTTTTACTACTGCACTTAAACCCTCCAGCATCCAAAAGCATCATATACTTTCCTTCATTAGAATCAGAGAATCAGTCAGGGTTGGAAGGGACCACAAGGAGCAGCCAGTTCCAACCCCCCTGCCATGCCCAGGCACACCCTACCCTAGAGCAGGCTGCACACAGCCTCAGCCAGCCTGGCCTGAAACACCTCCAGCCATGGGGCCTCAACCACCTCCCTGGGCAACCCATGCCAGCCTCTCACCACTCTCATGCTCAACAACTTCCTCCTCATGCCCAGGCTGAAAATTAAAGCATCCACATTATATAGGACCAGTGCTTATGCTTTGGTGTCTCAGAACAAGGTTCCAGCTTCATGCAAGGACTTAAGAAAAATGAGGAACTAAATCCTTCCAGGTAGTGTTTGATTTGTAGATGGAGTTGTGGTTGGAGTAAACTGGGTGGGCTCTGCTGGCTTTAAGGAAACTCAGTTGGTTCACACTATGGAGATGGCTTCAGGTCAGCTTTAGCTTACCTCTGCAGGACTGGAACGTCCAGCCATTTACCTATCCCGAGTTGAGGCTCCGTGTGCTGCTTATGCCACTCAGTTTTGAGCATCTCTGAGTGTTTGGCAGTCATGGTAAAGACAGCAGCCATCTGTTTATCCCTAGCTACTGAATTGCCAGAGGTAAACAGACAATCGAACAAAACGTTACTGTAGTGGAGCTAATCTCTTCCTTTTGTTCCCGACAGTAGCACCTTCATTTCAGGAGCTGGCCCACACCATTTGCCAAGTGTTCAATATTCAGGAGCTAAACTCTTGATCCTGAAAGGCATCTCAGATTCTTCATTTTTAAATGCTTAATGGAGGCTTCATCTCTATTTGCCAGCAATCCCCTGGGTCAAGCTTTAAGGGAAAAATAATACTCCAATCAAACATGCTGGTGTCTGGCTACCTGAGACCCATATCTTTGCTTAGAGTTTTGGTTTCTGTGTGCATGTGTTTTTTTTAAAGGCACAAAAATATTACTGCAGGTGGAGAAATCAAAACACAGAGTTCAGAAAGCCTAGAAATCATGGGATCACAGAATCAAGCAGCTTGGAAGAGACCTCCAAGCTCAGACAGTCCAACCTAGCACCCAAACCTAGACAATCAACCAGACCATGGCACTGAGTGCCCCAGCCAGGCTTGGCTTCAACATCTCCAGGGACAGCAACTCCTCCACCTCCCTGGGCAGCCCATTCCAATGCCAATCACTCTCTCTGACCACAACTTCCTCCTAACATCCAGCCTAGACCTCCCCTGGCACAACTTCACACTGTGTCCCCTTCTTCTCTTGCTGCTTGCCTGACAGAAGAGCCCAACCCCACCTGGCTACAGCCTCCTTTCAGGTAGTTGTAGGTTGGAATGGATCTCAGAGGTGATCTATTTCAACCCTCCTGCCTTGGGCAGGGACACCTCTCAACTTGAATGAGGCATCATACCCTACATCATCTGTAACTAACACCTACATTTGTAAGCTGATGGCCTTTTGCTGAGTTGTGGCTGAGATGTTGCATTTCATTTTCCTCCCTGTTATCAGCCAGGTAAAAGGAATTGTATGCTGAACTCGGGGGTAGCAGCTGAAGAGAGAGCAGGGTAAATGTTACAACTTTTTGTGCCCTTGCAGAATTATACTCTCAGTAACTAAAGACTTTACAGGCTCTGGTAGAAAACATGTATTGCATAAAATAGCTTTGGAGCACTGTTGCCTGCATAAACCACTGACTCTCAAAGGACATGCATCAATCCAGTTCCAGCTAGGGAATAATGAGTAATCAATTCATTTCATTAAATAAAACAGTCCAATGCAAAGCTTTCTGCCATGGCCACAGCCTTGCAGTTTATCATTTAGCAGTGCTACTGTAATGATGATAAAAACAACCACCTCTACCAAGACTACAACAAAACTTTGCTGTTAAAGTTACTCAAGTGTGACTCTTATGCCACTTCCCAGCAAATAACCCAGCAGTCTACCTCCTGAAAACGCCAACATGAAAGCACAGGAGCCACCCTGCTGACTTCACTCTGAGTGAGCTGCCACTGCTCATATGGCCTCTGGAAATCCTTCCCATCACAGAGCCTGCAAAACAGCAGCTGACAACTCTGCCACCAAGCAGGAGCTCACCAAGCCTCCACTTTACTCCAGCGTTGCCCAGAGCAGCACGGTAACTGAGAAGGATTCGCAGCTCCTCTGAGAAGCAAACTACTTGCTTGCTTTGCTCTATCTGCTCAGCTCTCTGGAAATGGTATCAGGTTTTTCATGCATGCCCAGGTTTTGTTTAAACTATGAACCCCACTTGTTTTAGCTGGGCAATCTTCTAACTGCATTGTTTCACAGTTACAGAACTCCTTTCTTCATATCAACATGAAGTCTTGACACCACAGCCTTTTATAGAGAGCAGGAGGGTTACTGCAATGCTGTATACAATCAGAGAATCAGGCAGGCTGGAAGAGACCTCCAAGCTCAGCCAGTCCAACCTAGCACCCAGCCCTGGCCAATCAACCAGACCATGGCACTAAGTGCCCCAGCCAGGCTTGGCTTCAACACCTCCAGCCACAGGCACTCCACCACCTCCCTGTGCAGCCCATTCCAATGCCAATCACTCTCTCTGCCAACAACTTCCTCCTCACATCCAGCCTAGACCTCCCCTGGAACAACTTCACACTGTGTCCCCTTCTTCTGTTGCTGCTTGCCTGGGAGAAGAGCCCAACCCCACCTGGCTACAGCCTCCCTGCAGGTAGTTGTAGTCATCATCTTCGTGATGGTTTGGGAGTTACCCACCCCCCATTCTTATGAAATCACCCAGGCTAGACTCAGCCAGCTGGCAGTTAAGGAATGAAGCTACATTCACAGTTTAGCACAATTTACAAGCAGATATATACTCAATATACACAAATATTTACAGCTATACACAAGTGAAAAGTAACACAGAAACACAGCAGCCCTCCTAGAAATCAGAGTGCTCAGCAGGGGCTCCCAACCACCCTTCCACCTTCTTTACAGCTCTCTACCTTATCCCAGAGTCTGCCTTATGTGCAAGGTGAGTTTGGAGGGTTGGCAAGGGGCGTTAGAAGCAGAAGAATTAGTTGGGTTTCACAGATCCAAGGAGAACAGCAGAAGCCCAGGGAGAAAAACACAGATACTGACTCCAACAGATAGAAGTGGTTTATCTATGTTTGTGTCCCTGTTTTTATCCATCTCAGCAAGCCTATGAGTGCAGCAGACATCACCATTGGTTCCTTTCCACAGCCTATAATCTATTTTCCCCCATTAAAATATTCCAACTGGCCTCAAACCAGCACTCTCTTGGATGAATGGACCATTGCCTTTGAGCATACTGAAACACAAAAGAAGATAACACTATGTTCTTGGGCATTGGGAAGTGGAAAGAAAGGGAACAGGCAGACCTAAAGTGAAACAAGAAGATAACTCCACTATTTCACTCCCTCCCTCCAAGCCCTCTATACTCTGTCTTAGGTTCAGAGGTCTATTCATTGGGGCTGCTCTGTGGATATGGATAGGAATGAGACTTGAAAATTCTTACATGCACTACCTCTACCATTTCATACTCTAGATGATGTGAGTTGTCTGCAAAGCCGAGCCAAATGTTGGGGTGCCAGGGAGAGCAGGTGGAACTCTGTTCTACACTGCATTGAGACACACTCCTGCAATCTTTTGTGAGGACAAGGTGCTCTTTATGAATGGCATGCTAGCTGAAAGGCTGCTTGTTGAACCCTCACTTTGTCTGCTTTCTCATTTTACAAGGAAAAAAACTCTCAGGCACACCAACATCTGCTTGGTACAAAGAAAGGCCTCCAGGTGCTGTCCAGTGTTGGAGGCTTTTTAGTGGGTTTTACTTTCAGGTCCAGTACAACCACACTTTTGCTATCTCTTGGTCCACTCACAGCTACGTCAGGAAGGTGGAATCTTTTCTGCTACCCTCACCGTGTGCTCATGTTCCTGCCAACACATCATAGAATCATAGAATCAACCAGGTTGGAAGAGACCTCCAAGATCATCCAGTCCAACCTAGCACCCAGCCCTATCCAATCAACTAGACCATGGCACTAAGTGCCTCATCCAGTCTTTTCTTGAAGACCCCCAGGGACGGTGCCTCCACCACCTCCCTGGGCAGCCCATTCCAATGGGGAATCACTCTCTCTGTGAAGAACTTCCTCCTAATATCCAGCCTATACCTACCCTGGCACAACTTGAGACTGTGTTTCCTTGTTCTATTGCTGGTTGCCTGGGAGAAGAGGCCACCCCCCACCTGGCTACAATGCCCCTTCAGGTAGTTTTACACAGTAATCATCAGGGAAAAAGAAAAGCCCACTAAGGTAGTGTCACCAAAATATTAATGTCACCCAACAAAAGCCTTGGGATTTTCAGTTTCTTCCTTTAGATCAGTGGGATTCAAACGTTTGTTTGCTTTTTCTGAGTGAAGTATAAGGCAAGAAAGGCTGGTTGGTGTTGGCATGGGCTTAAAACTTAGCTTCCTTCTCAGTTCTAGCATCTGGGAGATGATATTCTGGCACTGTAGTCGTCACTGCCTAGAAAGACCTTTCATGTCTCTGGAAGGAGAACCCTTTCCATTCTGCCTTCCAACAGCCAGCTTTTGGTGCGCTGGTAATTGCTGATGGCTTGCTAGGATCACACGAAGGCTGTTTCCCTTTGTGCTACAGTCAGACCAGCAGCAAAAAGGAAAGTACATCTATATCTCACACAAATAGCACATACATGCCTTTTTTCCCCTCCTTTCTTTTAATATTCTTCTTCATATGTGGCAAACCCTGGAACTAAAGAGAAGGTGGTAGCTGCGATACCACCTCAGGTGTCTCTTGTCAAAAGGCTAACCGCAGCGGGTCACCTGCTGCCCGCCGTTTCAGCAGGCACTGCTGTTTGGCAGCTGGTGCTGCTGCACCAGGCAAGTTTATGTGTCGACTCTATTGCCTCTAGCAGTGTCTGAAAGGAATCCTGGTGCTGCCAGCTCAGCAGCAACTGCAGCAGCACAAGTAGCCAAGAAGCCCAAACGGCCAGGAGCCGGCGTTGTGTGTACTGGCTCTCACACCTTGCCCCAGGCTCCCGTCTCACTATTACTGTGGACTTTGTAGGCCTGATAGGACTCTTGTGACTTGACTTAATGTTTTGCTGGGTTTCCCCTCTGGCAGAAGCATGTACTGTATCAGGGAAGAGGTTTGGTTGGGCCCCCTCGGCTTTCAAAACTCAGCTCTCCACAGCCTCTGCCTGTGGCAGCCTGAGCCACGCAGGACCGCGTTAGCGGAGAAACTGGAGCTAACTATGTATCACTGGAGGCTTACCCTGCTGAAACCCCTAAGGGAGCAGAAGGTGTCAATACCATCCATCTTAATGGCTTCTGTAGTTCTCTCAGCACAGCTGCCAAGCAGCTAGCTTAGGGGGAGGAAGATTAATTTAATGGGACCAAAGGATCTCATGGAAAAGACAGGCTGTGCTCCCCGAGATGTTAGCAGAGCAGAAGCCAGCGTGGGAGACAAAGGTCAGGCCTCCGTGTGGCATAAGACCAGAGGAAACGTTCAGCGAAGGAGAGAACAACAGCAACAACCAGAAAAAGCTTTGTCTGTGTGAGGAGAAGTGAAAAGTGATTTCTTTTTAACCCCAGAGTAAAGAAACAGCCAAATGAAAGGGATGAGCAGGAGAAAAGAAAACCTGGAAGGTAATTAACAATCACTTCTGTGTTTGGAACTCTGTTCTTCAGCACAGAAAGCAGCCTTTGGAAACACATTGCCTTGCTGCTGCACTGTGGCTGTTCACAGAGCACAGAAGGACAGCTGCCTTTGCAGCCCACACACTCATGTTAAACACCAAGCAGCTCATTAAAAGTAACCAAAACACCAGAAATGGTTAAACAAACTGAGCTCTACTCACACCAGAAATCCATCATGGGCATAGAAAAGGAATGGATAACTTGGTGAACATGAAGATATTCACAGGCTGCAAGTTATTAAGTGGGATAGCTGCAGCCCTGCAGGCTATTTCGATGGTTTTGAATGACAGAGGAAGCAGTGCAGGCAACTCAGATTCAGGCAGTGAAAACAAGTCACCTGTCACTGTTATCAGTGCATGCAGAGTCATAGAACCAGTCAGGGTTGGAAGGGACCACAAGGAGCAGCCAGTCCCAACCCCTCTGCCACGGGCAGGGATAACTCACACTAAATCAGGCTCATCTAACCTGACCTCAAACACCTCCAGGGATGAAGCTTCCACCACCTCCCTGAGCAACCCATTCCAGGCTCTCACCACCCTCAAGGTGAAGAACTTCTTCCTAACATGCAGTCTGAATCTCCCCACCTCCAGCTTTGTTCCATTCTCCTCAGTCCTGTCACTACCTGATAGCCTAAGAAGTCTCTCCCCAGCTTTCTTGTAGCCCCCTTCAGACACTGAAAGGTCACCTGGGAGCCTCCTCCTCTCCAGGCTGAGCAGGCCCAGCTCCCTCAGTCTCCCCTCACAGCAGAGCAGTTCTGGCCCCTTGTGGCCCTGCTCTGGACACCTTCCAGCACATCCACAGCCCTCTTGTACCAGAGGCTCCCAAGCTGGATGCAGCACTCCAGGTGGGGTCTCAGCAGTCCAAAGTAGAGGGGGAGGATCACTTCCCTCACCCTGCTGCTGCTGCAGCCCAGGCTCTGGTTGGCTCTCTGGGCTGCAAGAGCACACTGGCAGCTCATATAGAGAGCTCCTGATTTACCCACAGAAAACCTGGGCAGTGTAAGGTGCTCATCCAAGAAGTCTTTTGCTCTAGTGAATATAAGGATACCCAAGCTCTCAGCAGCTTAAAAGATTAAGAGAAACGTTGCTCCTGGAAAGCATACCCATGCAAGTCTGCAGAATCCAGTTTCTATTCCACATCAAGACACCATCAAATGCTGTCATTTTTACTGTAATTCATTAATGTGCTTTGAGTTACTTTAAATTCCCTCCCAGGAAAGGCACAGAGACAGAAAATGTGTGGCATCCTGGCCTGATCAGGAGCAGTGCAGGCAGCAGGGCAAGGGAGGTTATTCTACCCCTGTGCTCAGCACTCCTCAGGCCACACCTGGAGTGCTGTGTCCAGTTCTGGGCTCCTCAATTCAAGAGAGATGTTGAGGTGCTGGAAGGCGTCCACAAGAGGGTGACAAAGCTGGGGAGGGGCCTGGAGCACAGCCCTGTGAGGAGAGTCTGAGGGAGCTGGGGGTGTGCAGCCTGCAGCAGAGGAGGCTCAGGGCAGACCTCATTGCTGTCTGCAACTACCTGAAGGGAGGTTGCAGCCAGGTGGGGTTGGGATCTGCTGCCAGGCAAGCAGCAACAGAACAAGGGGACACAGTGTGAAGTTGTGCCAGGGCAGGTCTAGGCTGGATGTGAGGAGGAAGTTGTTGGCAGAGAGAGTGATTGGCATTGGAATGGGCTGCACAGGGAGGTGGTGGAGTGCCTGTGGCTGGAGGTGTTGAAGCCAAGTCTGGCTGGGGCACTTAGTGCCATGGTCTGGTTGATTGGCCAGGGCTGGGTGCTAGGTTGGGCTGGCTGAGTTTGGAACCTCGTGGATTCTGTGACTGCATTCAGAGATCACTTCCAGCTCATCAGTGGATGAGACAGCATTTTCCATTAATAATTGTTTTAACAAAAACCTTTGACTCCTAATTTTTAACTCCATAGCCATTTTATCTTGGAGAAGGCTTCTTCTCCTTAACCCTACTTAACCCCCAGATCTGAAGCAAAACTTTCAATTTTGATCCCCTTAACGCGTGCAAAGTTCCCAGCTCCTTTCCCACAAGCAAGGTACACCAGACAGTGCTTAAACATTGTAATGAAGAGATTTTGCAGCTAGTGACAGTTATTCTCCCTATGATCCTGGCACTGGAGGAGAGAAAAAAAGCACTGAGCAGATTATATTTCTTGTTTAAAATATTCATGTGACAATGTTGAAGAGAGAAATGAATATCAGGATGAAAAAATGACAAGGAAAAAAATTACCAGCAGAAATCTCCAGACATTTATCACAAGCCTAGAGGATACAAACCAATCAACTCCTGAAATCGGCTCTTTGATCAAGATGCCCAGCTAAAGCCTACATTATTAATATATGATTCTGTTTAAAAAGTCTATTAATCAAGCAAGGATGAATGATTAAGTGGCTCAAGCACTAGCCTTTGACCTGACAGGCAACTTCCACAAACCTCCTGGGAATTCAATTCATAAAACAGAAGAAAGAATGCTTCAATAGCTGTCTAAATTATCTGGAAGGAATGCTTCTGATTGCTGTTCTCTGTGGCATTAGATGGCTGTCATCTGCATGCAAAAGCTGTCCCCACTGCATGACTGCTAGGCTGATGGCTTGCTACAGGATGCTGTGGCCAATGAAGCTTGAGCTGGTTCTGGTTTAGCTACTGGTAACAAAATCAACCAACCAACAATCTTCTGCCACTGCTCCACCTTTGTCTTCTAAGTCTTTTCTATGCTTTCCAAAAGGTTAATGAAAACTCCCCCAAGCCTGAACACAGGAATTCTTGTGCTAGTGTTGTGCCAGTGTGGGCCTAGCTGGGATATTTGGGTGAGAAGAATTAGATGCTAGGCTGTGAAAAGGAACCAGTGGTGATGGCTGCTGCACTCAGAGGCTCGCTGAGATGGGTAAGAACAAGGACACAAATATAGATAACAGAGTTTGCTCTCTGGGCTTTGGGTTGCACTTTTTCTCTCTAAGTTGCTGCCTGACTAATCCTTCTGTTTCCTAACCCCCCTGGCTGATCCTCCAAACTCACTTTGAATGTAAGGCAAAGTCTGGGGTAGAGGGGAGAAGGTGGAAGGGTGGTTGGGAGTCCCTCCTAGGGAGTCTGGTTTCTGGGAGGGCTGCTGTGTTTCTGTATTGCTTTTTAACTTGTCTATTTCTGTCTGTGGCTGTATAGAACTCTCTGCTTGTCTACTGTGCTAAGCTGTGAATATAAAGCTTCATTCTTCCAATTTACAGATTGACTGAGTTTAGTCTGGGTGATTTTCTTATGTGTGTGTGGGGGTAGGTAACACTCAAACCATCACAAGTGTGTTTTGCTGGGATCCTGGATGAGGAAACACATTTGTGCCTTCAAGACATAAGGATCCTGAGGAGTTCAGGACTAACCTGCTGCCATCCAGGAGCACTGGAAACCCAAAATGTATTGCAGCGAGTATCAAAAGCAGTAACACGGTGGAGAAAAGGCTCTAAAAGCCAACAGATTCAAGGTGTGTCATGCTCCATTAGTACTGCTTTTCTGTGTTGGTTTGAGGCTAACTGGACTATTTTTCTGAGAGAAATTGAATCCTGAGCTGTGAGAAGAAAGAAAAAACACCCAACAGTCCCCTGCATCACTCCTCCTCCTGCTGAGAAATGCACCTAGGCAAAATGCAGGTAAGACACTGCTCATTCTTCTCCTTCTTTCTGGTGATCTGTCTGTGGTTGCCTCTGCCTTAACTCTAATCCAATCTGACCCTTGATTTCCTCTAACCTTCTTGTTGTCTTTTTGACATCTCCCCTCAGATCTCTCCAGATTTATCACACGAGATACACAGGGACTGGTCTGGGTATTTCTGAAGGGAGGGAAAGAGGGGGGAGGAGTTTTGGGTGGGGAGCCTCCTGGCAGTCTGGTTTCAGGGAGGGATATTTTCACAGGGTTTCTTGGGAAAGCCCTTCAAGCTCTTTGAGTCCAATCATTAGTTTCACACTGACAAGTCCTTGACTCAGCACAACATCTAATCACTATGAATAGCTCTGGCTGGAAAGGACCACCAGCATCACCCAGTCCAGCATTTTGTTTCTGTATTAATTTTTACTTGTATATACAACTGTAAATATTTGTGTGTATATCTGCTTGTAAATTGTGCTAAGTTGTGAATATGAAGCTTCCACCCTTAACTTCCAGCTGGCTGAGTCTAGTCTGGGTGATTTCATAAGAGTGGAGGGGGGGTAACTCCCAAATGACCACATTTTCCCTCCCCTGATTTGAAGAAAGCAAGCCTGACTCAGCTTTTCCAAAGAAACTCAGTGTGGCCAATACCTGTTTGTGCTGGTGGTAGAGATGGAAGGGAATTTGCAAACGCTGGTGGGCAAAGGCAGGTCTGCATTTGTGCCATGTAGCATCACACTGAAGATCCTGTTGACTTGGGGTACTCAAGAGGCTGCAGAGCCTGCTCCTTTCTCCATGTTCAGTAGAGAAAAGGGATTTTTTCTGTTTTAAGGGCTTTGAACACCTGTTTCCACACTAAATTACCCAATAACACCATCTCTCTTTGCTCTCTCACTGAGCACTGAATTTGTTGTCATGCAATATTTATTAAATTCTATTGCCATTGGCACTTGAGCAGGATGAACAAGTCCAGCTCACAGCACAGACTGAGCTCAGACATTGGAAGGGTATAAAAATAATAGTCAGCCCTATTCCTAACTGCAGCAGAGCCTGGGCAGAGACCTGATGCTTAACTTTGCTACACGAGTCAGCACACGGAGTTCTGCAGGTTACACCTGCAGGTGCTGCACAGACGCTGCAGATTCTTGCTGGACACCCCTTGGCAGTGACTTCACTGGAGTTAGGCGAGTACAGAAGGAGTCAGAATTCCCAAGTTTTGGTATGAGCATAGAATCAGCCAGCTTGGAAGAGACCTCCAAGCTCAGCCAGCCCAACCTAGCACCCAGCCCTGGCCAATCAATCAGACCATGGCACTAAGTGCCCCAGCCAGGCTTGGCTTCAACACCTCCAGGGATGGTGACTCCACTGCCTCCCTGGGCAGCCCATTCCAATGCCAATCACTCTCTCTGCCAACAACTTCCTCCTAACATCCAGCCTAGACCTCCCCTGCCACAACTTCACACTGTGTCCCCTTGCTCTGTTGCTGCTTGCCTGGCAGAAGACACCAACCCCACCTGGCCACAGCCTCCCTTCAGGTAGCTGTAGCCAGCAATGAGCTCTGCCCTGAGCCTCCTCTTCTGCAGGCTGCACACCCCCAGCTCCCTCAGCCTCTCCTCACAGGGCTGTGCTCCAGGCCCCTCCCCAGCTTTGTTGCCCTCTTGTGGGCACCTTTCAGCACCTCAACATCTCTCTGGACTTGAGGTGCTCAGATCTGGACACAGGACTCCAGGTGTGGCCTGAGCAGTGCTGAGCACAGGGGCAGAAGAACCTCCCTGGTCCTGCTGGCCACACTGCTCCTGAGCCAGCCCAGGATCCCATTGGCTCTCTTGGCCATCTGCTGGAAGCTCTTTCACTCATGGCCTCTAGCAACCTTTAGCTTTTTGTGGTATTATTTCAGTACAGTAAGAGAAAAATGAGGACCTTGATATGAGCCCAGCAGTTTCCTTAGAACTCCTCAGCTGGGATTCAGAGATGATTCCACTGAATGCTGCTGTGACAAATAACTGGCTGCTGACTTTGGACATGCAGGAATCAAGTTCTCTATGCTAATGAATGCAAACTGCTGAACTCTAAACCATCATGTATGACAAGCTGTTGTGAATAGTGCCTGGTGGTGGGGTATGTTACTGCTGGGTGGGCTCAGAGCAAATATTGCACCTACTGATCAGGTAGGGGATTTTAATGGCACCACAAGAAGTATAAGGACAGGAGCCATCCCCAGGTGGGTAATTTCCTTCTCCAGGAGATCTCAGCTGAGGTACTGTGATTGGGAAGATAAATTGGCAAGAAAAGTTGCATGCATTTGGATTTATGGAGACAGTTTCGTTCCAGTACATGGAAAGAGATGTGAAGCTGCTATAACCCTCACCTAATGAGGCTGTCCACAGGCTCACATGAAGGGGAAGCAGAGCATGCACACCTGCCAGATTAGCTGAGGCCAAACCAATTTCCTTTGCACTCTTTGTATCCTGAGCTAGAACCAAACGGCTAATTCAATGGGTAAGATCGTTATCACAGGCTAGGTATCACACAGACCTCACAGCTGGGAGCCAGAGCAGACAAAGGAGGTACAGTGTTGTCAGAAGGTCTACACACAGAGAGACAAAATGAGGCAATGCCAAATCACCAAACACCTTTTGCTAAGGCCCTTGGCTGGGTTTCAGTGCTGAATCCGAGTGCCTCTGGGCTCTCTTTGGAGCTAGAGTTCACTGATGACATCAGATACGTAGCAACAGAGCTTTTTAAGAGAGTATTTCCTGGCTAAAAGTCTGCTAGAAAGGCTGCGGGAAGCAGTTCTCTTTGGAAGGAACTAGGCAATCCCCAAAGCAATCAGGTATTTTCTGTTCTTCACAGCATGGTGCTGATTGAATCAAGGGATTGTTGCTGCTCTCTAACTAGCAAAACGAGTCCCCTCTGACTGAGGGGGAAGAAGTTCCAACTCTGTCACTGGAAACTCACTGATGTCACACAAAATCTTTTCTTATGGCCAGTCACAGAACTTGGGAATTGATTGTCCTCACAAAGAGCAGAACCTCCTGGTTGGATGTTGTCTCTGTGCAAAGGCAAACAGATTTCTTGCCTGTATATCCTCTACATACCAGACAGCTTCATGTCAACTCTTTCTGACTTACACAGATTAGGTTCCACTTTAGCCAGATACATTTCTGCACCACATTGCTCAACAGTAATAACATTGTCATAGTGATTAAGAACGTTTCTGATACCTGTGAGAGAGACCTCTCCTGGACAGACTGACCAACAGGGTCAGTAGGTGGAATGGTAGGGTCAGGAGGGTTTGCTCCCACTTGTAGACATTCCAGTCTTCAACTGAACTGATTGCTTATAAGTAATGAAAGTGACTCCAAACCTGTTGTTAGAGCCAGAGAAAAAGCCTTCCTCTCACTCTCTTAGCCCCTACTGGGGTTCAGACTGACCTTTGAACTAGCTTATCTACTGCAGCTTGTGATGATGCTCTTAGTTCTTCACCTATCAACTGAGATAAGTGATCATCACTTCACATTTAGAGTCATAGAATGTTCTGGGTTGGAGGAGACCTCCAAAGGTCATAGAATTAACCAGGTTGGAAGAGACCTCTAGGATCATCAAGTCCAACCTATCACCTAACCCTTCTAATTAACTAACCCATGGCACTAAGTGCCTCATCCAGCCTCCTCTTAAACACCTGCAGAGATGGGGACTCCACCTCCCCAGGCAGCCCATTCCAATGCCAATCACTCTTGCTGTGAAGAATTTCTTCCTAATGTCCAGCCTAAACCTGCCCTGGTGCAGTTTGAGGCTGTGCCCTCTTGTTCTGTCCCTGGGTGCCTGGGAGAAGAGACCAACCCCACCTGGCTACAACCTCCTTTCAGGTCCTCTAGTTCAACCTCCTCTGCAGTCAGCAGGGGCACCCTCAACTTGATCAGGTTGCCCAGAGCCCCATTGAACCTCACCTTATCTCCAGGGATGGGGCCTCAGCTACCTCCCTGGGCAACCTGTTGCAGTGTTCCACTACCCTACCTTCATGGTAAAGCACTTGCTCCTAAGAGGGATTATAGCTGCTTTTGGTACAGAAGGAAGTCTGAAGGAAAACATAACATTTGGAAACAAACACAGAAATGCCCTTGGTGTTTTATAAGAAGGATAAACTAGGAGAAAAATAAATTCTGAAGCACACTGGCCTGGAGACACAGCCTGAGATTCATTCCACATTGTGGCTATCTAGAAGGTTATTTGCTTACTCCCTTGATTTAGGAGAGACATTTCTTGTTAAATGTGTAGTAGGTAAACATCTTGTAAAAGCATGCACACAGTATTCAGAATTCACAAATGCCAAGAGAGGCTAAAAGACAAAATCCTGTGTTCTTTAACCAGCAAAAGTTCTGAGGATATTTGTAAGCCTCTTGGTAATCTTGAAAGGTCAACAGACTTGGATTTTTTTGTGCCTGAAGGGAATATAAGTTAGAAGGGATAGCTCAGTCTGCCTCTTGCCCACTGGCAGCTGGTGAAAAATGCTGCAACTACAAACAGGAACATCACATTAGGAATATGATTGCTCTTTAATAAAAGCTGAAGTTCATTATACCTACAAAGTCAGCAACACTTCTCACAAGCAGCACCTCCTCCTAGTTATAGCAATGGCTCGAGCCAGACAACTTTGGCTCAGGATCCAAACTTTAAGAAACTCAAGAGATCAAAGTAATCACAGAATCAGTCAGGTTGGAAAAGACTTTTGAGATTACTAAGTCCAATCTATCACTCAAGATTGTCTAATCAACTAAACCATGGCACCAAGTGCCACATCCAGTCACCTCTTAAACACCTCTGGAATGTGGGCTCCACCACCTCCCCCAGGCAGCCCATGCCAGTGCCCATCACTCTTGCTGTGAAGAGCTTCCTCCTAACATCCAGCCTGAACCTGCCTTGGCACAACTTGAGACTGTGTCCCCTCGTTCTGCCACTGCTTGCCTGAGGTACCTCTGTCCTCTGAGTGTGCTGGGTTTGTTGGCTGTGGGAATTGAGCATGCCTGTCTTCCCTTTTCCTCAGCCTTTAACACAGGCATCCCTGGCTGTATTCGACCTACTGACAAACACCATCTTGATGAATTGGGTCTAGTTGCACAACTGAAATGGCTGGCCAGCTTGCTGTGAGCTTCCAGGCCAAAGAACTGGTGAGCTACTCATTAAGGCACTGGAGCATCCTTGAGCTCCCTTCCAACCTCAACCATTCTAAACTTCTTTTAATAATAACAATAGTTAATAATAATACCAATTATTGTTATTAATATAACAATATTGTTATTAAGATGCTAACACTAATGATAACAATGACCATATTATTAATTATCATAACATTAATTAGGTTTTATTATAATTATATAATGTATAATATATATACTTATACACTATATAATTATATTTAACTACACAACATATTATAATGGATGTAATAGTTATAATAACAACCACCTCCTACCTCTCAATTCCAGATTATTTCCATTTTGAATTTTAAGTAAGGCCTGGCTTGATCAGCTTTTACATTTGCTGTTTCTGCTGAGCATCTTTGCCTCTCTGTTGCTCAGCAAACTTCAAACTGCACTTCTGACTTTAAATCTACTTAAAGCTACCTGTATTGTTATGAAACTGTGGTTCCACTTTGCTCTGCTAAGCCTTTTATCTGTTCAGGATTGACTATCCCTCTTGTCTCTGCAGTATTTATGTACCTCTGGTGGTTTCAGATACATCGCAGCGACAAATGATTCACGTTACAAAGAAAGCTTAACATAGATGCTGCTATAAATATTGTTGGATATTGTTTATAGTTGCATGCCTGGTTTCTATCTAGTTTCTGCTGAAAAGAATGAGTAGAAATCATATTTAACACTTGCCTGTGACATAAGCCCGAAGCCTGCACGGTAAAAAATATCTGTTGTTCACAGCAGTGTTTGTTCTCCCTCTGAGCCCTGGTCTGATAAGGCAGGCTTAAATAATCACTTCCCCTTGCCTGCTTTTAATTAAAGTGACAGTGAGTAAATACTGACCAGAAATCAATCAGGATCAATGCTCTGATGTCAAACTGGCCGAGACAAATCTAGTGTGCCAGTCAAGATCAGCCCAAAGAGGTGCTTTGCAGGCTGGTGTGTGGCCTGTGCCTGGAAGGAAAGAGTGCACATCATGGAACGCTGCCAGAAAGGGGTTACAGGACTCTGACTCTGGGCCTGAACGAGATGAGTGGAGAACAGAGTGAAAGGCAATCCTAACAATTCACCTCACCTGCTGAATTTTGCCCTAGTAGCCTTTCAAAAGGAGTAACAATTTCCATAGAATCATAGAATCAATCAGCTAGGTTGGAAGAGAGCTCCAAGCTCAGCCAGCCCAACCTAGCACCCAGCCCTAGCCAGTCAACCAGACCATGGCACTAAGTGCCCCAGCCAGGCTTTTGATATCTACTGTCTGATTTTCAGATACTGAAGCAAGTTTGCAGGCCTTGGGGTTCTTTTGTCACCACATATTTAAGCTAAGCAGAGCAGCTGTGTGCCTCTATGTATCCAGTTGTTTTGCTGCCTGGGCATTTAACAACAAAAAATATCTTCTGTCCTCACAGTCCTGCCCTAAATGCAGATATTCCTTTACTCTACTGAGTGTTATTCACCCATGAATCAATCAAAATCGCCTAGAACTTTGTGGCACATACCAATCAAAATCACCTAGAACTTTGTGGCACATACCAATCAAAATCACCCAGGACTTTGTGGCACATACCAATCAAAACCACCTAGAACTTTGTTGCACATACCAATCAAAATCACCCAGGATTTTGTTGCACATACCAATCAAAATCACCCAGGACTTTGTGGCACATACCAATCAAAATCACCCAGGACTTTGTGGCACATACCAATCAAAATCACCCAGGACTTTGTGGCACATATTTTGTTATCCTAGCTCTTTCTATCTGCTGATAGAAGCCTGGTGTTAGAAAAGTTGAGGTGAACTGGTCAGGGAGAGCCAAAACTTTGCCCTTTGGATCTCTTTCTTTGCTCCAGTCATACAACTTCCCTCTCCCTGTAGCACTACTTAATTCTTCCTGTCACTTTCTCTGCCCAGACATGAGGCAGTCTATCTGTTTCTGGGGTGGAATATTGTGTTTGTCTGAAAGATAAATGAAGGTATATTTAAAGTCTCCTGGCTGTATTTTACTCCTTATCAAGGCACTTTTAGTTTTCCTTAAAAAAAAAAGTTGGATTTTAATTTTATTTTTAATGCCCTTAATGCTAAGGAAATTACACTTCCAAGTAACTAGTTTGTAATTTGTGATCATGCATGATCCTGATAGCTAAGGAATTTCATTACAGGTAAGGTAAAAAGAGGAGAATGCATGTACATTTACATGGCCGTGTGCAGGTAAATAAATAGTAAAGCACATTGATAACAGAGGCCATTATAATTTGAATAAGATTATATTCTCTCTAGGAGAGATAAAGGGTAATGAAAGACAATTCAAAGCTAGTTTGTTATTACTTCATCAAGTACCTCAGCCTCCAGCTGATAAAATTCCCTTGCATAGCTCCCCGTGAGACATTAACTGCAATGATGCTGCCAACCATTTGTAGTGATCTCTAAAAACATTAATATCACTATTTAAATGAGTTTGTGATGTAGTATAACAGAGGGTAAAGCTAGAGGTGAAACTGCTACACAGAATGGCTATGAGTGTGTTAGTGGGCATGACAAAATGAATTACTTTCACAACAGACAGGTGCCCCAAAGAGACTTTAATAGACTCCTGCAGAAGACAAGTTGGAAAGCATTCTGCAAAGCACCTTTCACTGTCCTCACTACCCTCACTGCAAGGCACAACTGTTTTCCTTTCTTTTCAACCAAGGGAGGAGTATCAAGCTCCAGATCTAAGGACTTTGACTCAGATCTATTTGTTGCTGGCTCTCCCTGGCATTCTCTTGCATTTCCTCATCCTTAGTTGGTTTGGAAATCTTTTCATTTGTGGCTCAATGTTTGTGAAGATTTGGGCAAGTGTCCCCACAACTGTGCATGGGGCAAAACTAAGCTCACAGAGAATCAGAGAATCAACCAGGTTGGAAGAGACCTCCAAGCTCAGCCAGTCCAACCTAGTATCCAGCTCTAGACAATCAACCAGACCATGGCACTAAGTGCCCCAGCCAGGCTTTGCTTCAACACCTCCAGGCACAGAGACTCCACCACCTTCCTGGGCAGCCTATTCCAATGCCAATCACTCTCTCTGCCAACAACTTCCTCCTCACATCCAGCCTAGACCTGCCCTGGCACAACTTCACACTGCATCCCCTTGTTCTGTTGCTGCTTGCCTGGCAGCAGAGCCCAACCCCATCTGGCTACAGCCTCCATTCAGACGGTTGTAGGCAGTAATGAACCTCCTCTTCTCCAGTGACTCTCTGCTCGAAGCTGGAGCGTTATCAGAGGCACTCATGCCATTCTGAAAGCACAAATTAGAAGCATGCCCTGGTATTGTATGGAGGGCTTCAGAGGAAAATGTGTTTAAATCCACTGTATTACAGACCCACACATTTTTGCTGCATTATTCCCTCCCTCAGAACAAGAGACAGCCAATTTCATACAGAATTAGGAAGTTACTGGGACTGTTGACTTGCAAAATAACTTGTAAATCTGGAAAGTAATTAATTCATACTCTCTGAACTAAGGAAGCAATGGAGAGGGAAGGGAAGCAGGGCAGCTGTTTACCTTCTTTTAGGGCAAAATATTTCTATACTCAAAAATATTCATGCTTGGCTGCAGGCTTACGGTAAAATCTTTTTATTGTAAGCCTGCCAAGACTTTCTCGTGGAGAGTATTTGGTTAACACTTGGGAGGAAGCAGGGCAGAAGCAAAAAGTGGTGATGCCACACTGTCTCACTCATCAGGCTGTTAGGGAACTGCCCATTCTTTGGCAGCACTTCAGTCCTGTATAGGGTTAACACTCCCCGTCCCTTCCAGGAATAACCTGGAAAACCCAAGTAATTTAGTGAAGGGTTAAAATAGGCTGGGCTGGCCTAAAGCATGCACATCTTCCCTCTAGTGTTTGCATTTGCTTGCCTGCTCCCATTTTTCTCCCTAAAAAAACCCAAACCAGAGAAGAAACCAAGCAGAAAACAAAACAGAGTTCAGAAGCTTCTTTTGGAAGAGAAACCTGTCAGTTTTGCACCAGTGCAGTATAAGGACTACCCTGCTCCAGCATGAACAACAACCTCTCCTCTCATCATGAACAACCTCCCCTCTAGAGAGACTGTTAGTGTGGCTGCTGATCAGGGTTTAGCCACTGGCCACGTCCTTCTGTTATAGAATCAGAGAGTCAAGAAGGTTGGAAGAGAATCTAAACCAAAAATAAAAGAAATATAAGAATATAAAACAAAACAAAATAAAACAAAATAAAATAAACAAAAATAAAATAAATTAAAGCAAAATAAAATAAAACAAAATCAAACAAAATAAAACAAAAAACCCCCGATCCAAACCAAAATAAAACAAAGTAATATAAACCAAACCAAACCAGAATAAAAGAATATAAACCAAATCAAACCAGAATAAAATAACATAAACCAAATCAAACCAAACCAAAGAAAACAACAAAAAATAATAGAATAAAATGAAAAAGATAAAACAAACTAAAACTCAAAAAATCAAAATAAACCAAAATAAAATAAAATAAAAATAAGACAGTATCACACAGTATCACAGTATCACAGTATTATTAGGATTGGAAGAGACCTCACAGATCATCAAGTCCAACCCTTTACCACAGAGCTCAAGGCCAGACCATGGCACCAAGTGCCACGTCCAATCCTGCCTTGAACTGCCCCAGGGACGGCGACTCCACCACCTCCCCGGGCAGCCCATTCCAGTGTCCAATGACTCTCTCAGGGAAGAACTTTCTCCTCACCTCCAGCCTAAATTTCCCCTGGCACAGCCTGAGGCTGTGTCCTCTTGTTCTGGTGCTGGCCACCTGAGAGAAGAGAGCAACCTCCCCCTGGCCACAACCACCCCTCAGGTAGTTGTAGACAGCAATAAGGTCACCCCTGAGCCTCCTCTTCTCCAGGCTAACCAATCCCAGCTCCCTCAGCCTCTCCTCGTAGGGCTGTGCTCAAGGCCTCTCCCCAGCCTCGTCGCCCTTCTCTGGACACGCTCAAGCATCTCAATGTCCCTCCTAAACTGGGGGGCCCAGAACTGAACACAGCACTCAAGGTGTGGTCTAACCAGTGCAGAGTACAGGGGCAGAATGACCTCCCTGCTCCTGCTGACCACACCATTGCTGATGCAGGCCAGGATGCCACTGGCTCTCTTGGCCACCTGGGCACACTGCTGGCTCATGTTCAGGCGGGTATCAACCAGCACCCCCAGATCCCTCTCTGTTTGGCTGCTCTCCAACAAAATAAAATCATTTAAAACAAACCAAAACAAAATAAAATAAGACAAAATAGAATAAAATAATATAAACTAAAACAAAACAAAATAATTTAAAACAAAAAACAAAACAAAGTAAAACAAAAAACCCAAGCCAAAATAAAACTAAGTAATATTAAACAAAACAAAACAAAGTAAAATGATATAAAACAAAATAAACCAAACCAAAATAAACCAACAAAAAATAATAGAATAAAACAAGAAGTAAAAACAAAATAAAATTCTAAAACCCCAAAATAAACCAAAATAAAATAAACCAAAATCAAGACAAAACAAAATAAAATAATATAAAATAAACCAAAAAAAAAAATAATTTAAACCAAAAGAAAAGAAAATAAGACAAAATAAAAGAAAATAATATAAAATAAACCAAAATAAAATAATTTAAACCAAACCAAACTGAAACAAGACAAAATAAAACAAACTAAAACAAAATACCCAAGCCAAAATAAAACTAAATAATATAAACCAAACCCAAATTAAATAAAATAAATCAAAATAAAATAATATAAAACAAAATAAACTAAACCAAAATAAAATAAAACAATAACAAAAAAGTATAAAATGAAAAATAAAGCCAAATAAAGTAAAAAACCACAAAATTAACCCAAATAAAACAAACCAAAGCAGATAAAACAATATAAAATGATAGAAAACAAAATAAACCAAACCAAAATAAAATAATAGGAAACAAACCAGACTAAACCAAAAAGAAATAAAATGCAATAAGTCTACTTGTGTGCAATGGGATTTATCACTTCTGCTCTGTTCTTTGTGCTTTTGTAGTCAGAATAATCACTGAGGTCTTTCAAAGTGTTTAGTAAGGGCTGTGTGAGTTTGCATTCAGAGCTGACCCTGGTTCAGAGCCTGCAAAACAGCGAAGGTGAGCATGAGGCTGCATGGCAGAGGCTTTGCTAATGACAATTCTTTTGGGCTGAGGTTTCTTAGACATGGCACAAACCCTTCAGAGCATTTCTGGTTCCCCCACCCTGCCACCAGCAAAAGCAATTCTGTTATGGAACCATAAGCACTGGGCCAATAAAATGCAAGTGCCTCTCTTGATGGACTGATATTGCAATCCCTGTCACACACACAGCAGACTTCAAGAGCTTACTTGTCAGGACTGTTGCTGTCAGTGGCTGAATCACATCCTTCTGTTGTCGGCACGTTGCGCCCAGACTCCAGCTGCACCACTGCTCTTTTGTAGCAAAGAGGTGACACATGCTCTGCTTCTGCTTTGCTTCCAGGCTCTTCAGATGAGGAGTGACTGCTAAACCGTGGTGCTCTTCAGTGCAACGTCTCCTTAGGGCTATGGGCCTGAGCCACTGTGGTTTGGAGCTGGCACTCTACCCGAATTCTAAAGAATAAACCAGAAACAGGAACTTTATGGAGGGTTTTGAACAGAAAGTGAATAAAACAGAGGGTTGGTTATAGAAGAAACACAGACTCATAGAATCAATCAGGTTGGAAGAGACCTCCAAGCTCAGCCAGTCCACCATAGCACCCAGCCCTAGCCAAGCAACCAGACCTGGGCACTAAGTGCCCCAGCCAGGCTTGGCTTCAACACCTCCAGGGACAGCAACTCCACCACCTCCCTGGGCAGCCCATTCCAATGCCAATCACTCTCTCTGCCAACAACTTCCTCCTATCAGCCAGCCTAGACCTGCCCTGGCACAGCTTCACACTGTGTCCCCTCATTCTGTTGCTGCCTGGCAGAAGAGCCCAACTCATGGGACAGAGTCAAATGCCTTAGGTCCAGAAGAAGGATACTTATTCTGTAACAGCATTAGATATCTTCCCTCTCCTTCTCATGCTATTTGCTACCAGTCTTCAGCTGAGTTGGTTACCTAACCTCTGATACAGGCAGGGGCATGATCACATTCAATGATTCTGTCATCCTCAACTTCCCTGGAGGTTGTTGGATGAGGCCTTGAGCAACCTGTTCTAGTGGGAGGTGTCCCTGCCTATTGCAAGGGTTGGAACTAGCTGAGCTTTGAGGTCCCTTCCAACCTAAACCCTTCTATGATTCTCTGATTCTACACACACATATATTTCAATCATTTAATGCAACAAAATGCAGAGATTTTTGGTTAACAGTGTGTCCAGTATAGAATTTCATCCAAAAAAAATATGAAAGCTAAGCTCACAGCTCCTGGGGGGGATTTGAGGTGAGAAGCTTTGTAGGTGTGTAGGAAGAAAATGGGCACTGGGCTCTGGTGTTGAGCAGCCAGAACTATGTGTACAGGACGAGATTAATGCTGTCAGAAAGCCACACGCAATGCAAAGGCAGTCTGGGGTGAAGCTGCAAGAAAGCTGGCAGGGCACACATTTTTGGGGTTTTGGCAGCAAAATAAACAAATCATTTTGTATGGTTAATGCACTGTAAAACAGCCAAGTCCACACTGAACACCAGGAATTAAGACATTCCCTTCTGCCCACTCAAGCGTAGCTGAGCACAGATAAAGTGTTATTTGTGGGAAGAGCTGAGCCAAGCTGGTGTAGCAATACTCTGGTCTCCACAAAACCAGGGGAAGGGTATCCCAGTTCAGCTCAGGACATCCTCGTTTGCAGCTCTGCTAGCCAGCCACACAGGCAAAATTCTGCCTCAAAGCACAGCCCTGATGCTCTCTGCGTGACATCAAACACCAGGACTTGCCCAGTATTTTCTCCTGCGGTTTTGAGCCAAACCTGTCATAAACACAAATCATATTGGGTGATGAGGTGGAGGTGTTCAAGGCCAGGTTGGATGAGGCCTTGAGTGACCTGTTCTAGTGGGAGGTGTCCCTTCCTATGGCAGGGGGGGTTAGAACTGGCTGAGCTCTGAGGTCCTTTCCCACCCTAAACCCTTGTATGACTGTATGATTCTACAGCTGCTTTCCTCTCCCCAAGTGCACATGTTTTGCTGTTCCTAGTTCTGAAAGAATGTAGTCTGCCAGCACAAAATGCATTACTGAGTATTTAAAGAAGTGAAAATGTTCCCTCACTTGGAGTCACTCCCAAGTGGAGCTGCTGAGGTGTTCATTAACAGTTCTGTCAGGTGCACACCTATTTTAGAGCAGGCCTTCTACTGATGTAAACACTTCAGTCAATGAAGTTTCATGTTCATGAAATAAAGCTCTAATTAATGAAAGTTCAAATTCAAATGTGCAATTGCAAGAAATTGCTGAAGAAGAAGAAGAAGTCTGGCAAAACACAAACCAGCCCTGGCTCTGTGATCAACAGGATTGCCTTGAGTCACTCAGTCATGCTAATTCAGCCAGTTTTATTACTGGCTCTTCATTAACACTCACACTCTGTGTAATTATGCAAATATCTATGATGGGAAAAAAAAAATCCCCCCAAAACACCTCAACCTTGCTCATTTCAAACCTGTTTTTCAGTCCTGGGGGAAGCGTAACGATGCTGGGGGAAGTGTTTCAGATCTTTACATGCAGCAGCTATGAACATACTGCATTGGAATCATAGAATCATAGAAAGGTTTAGGTTGGAAGGGACCTCAAAGCTCAGCCAGCTCCAACCTGCTGCCATAGGCAGGGACACCTCCCACTAGAACAGGTTGCTGAAGGCCTCATCCAACCTGGCCTTGACACCTCCATTAATGGCATTTCACTAATTGTGCTAGTTTGAAGCTAGATTCTATAGCTAGAGTCTAGCTATAACCTGATTCTAGAGCAATTAGATGCTAGGCTGTGAAAAGGAACCAGTGGTGCTGGCTGCTGCACTCGTAGGCTTGCTGAGGTGGATAAAAACAAGAACACAAACATCGATAACAGAGCTGCTCTCTGGCTCTGGCTGCCTGCACTTCTCTCCCTAACCTGTTGTCTGTGTGACTAATCCTTCTGCTTCCTAACTCCCCTGGCTGATTCTCCAAACTCACCTTGAACATAAGGCAAAGTCTGGGATACGGTAGAGGTGGGGGGAGGAAGAGGAAGGGTGGTTGGGAGCCCCTGCTGGGGACTCTGGTTTCTGGGAGAACTGTTGTGTTTCTGCATTGCTTTTTAATCATAGAATCACAGAACCAGGCAGGGTTGGAAGGGACCACAAGGAGCAGCCAGTTCCAACCCCCCTGCCATGCCCAGGCACACCCTACCCTAGAGCAGGCTGCACACAGCCTCAGCCAGCCTGGCCTGAAACACCTCCAGCCATGGGGCCTCAACCACCTCCCTGGGCAACCCATTCCAGCCTCTCACCACTCTCATGCTCAACAACTTCCTCCTCACCTCCAGCCTCACTCTCCCCACCTCCAGCTTTGCTCCATTCCCCCCAGTCCTGGCACTCCCTGACAGCTTAAAAAGTCCCTCCCCAGCTGTTTTGTAGCCCTCTTCAGATGCTGGAAGGCCACAAGAAGGTCACCTGGGAGCCTCCTCTGCTCCAGCCTGCACAGCCCCAACTCTTCCAGCTTCCAGCCTGTGCTCACACATGTATAACCTGGTCTATTTCTGCCTTTAGCTTACATGCTGTAAATACCTGCTTGTCTGTTGTTCTAAGCTGCGAGTATAAAGCTTCATTCCTCAATGTCCAGCTGTCATAGTGAGCTGCCCATCCATCAGGACCCCCAGGTGAGCTTCCTCAGTGCTGCTCTCAAGCCATTCACTGCCCAGCCTATATCGGTGCTGAGGACTGCCACAGCCCAGATGCAGGACCCTAAGTATTTACCTTCTGCAGTTTTCCTTTCCTCTAGAAAGAAAAGAAAAGAAAAGAAAAGAAAAGAAAAGAAAAGAAAAGAAAAGAAAAGAAAAGAAAAGAAAAGAAAAGAAAAGAAAAGAAAAGAAAAGAAAAGAAAAGAAAAGAAAAGAAAAGAAAAGAAAAGAAAAGAAAAGAAAAGAAAAGAAAAGAAAAGAAAAGAAAAGAAAAGAAAAGAAAAGAAGAGACGAGAGGAGAGGCGAGGCGAGGAGCGGCGAGGCGAGGCGAGGCGAGGCGAGGCGAGGTGAGGGGAGGCGAGGGGAGGCGAGGCGAGGCGAGGCGAGGCGAGGGGAGGCGAGGCGAGGCGAGGCGAGGGGAGGCGAGGCGAGGCGAGGCGAGGGGAGGCGAGGCGAGGCGAGGCGAGGCGAGGGGAGACGAGGCGAGGCGAGGCGAGGGGAGGCGAGGCGAGGCGAGGCGAGGGGAGGCGAGGCGAGGCGAGGCGAGGCGAGGCGAGGGGAGGCGAGGGGAGGCGAGGCGAGGCGAGGCGAGGGGAGGCGAGGCGAGGCGAGGCGAGGCGAGGCGAGGGGAGGCGAGGCGAGGCGAGGGGAGGCGAGGCGAGGCGAGGGGAGGCGAGGGGAGGGGAGGCGAGGCGAGGCGAGGCGAGGCGAGGCGAGGGGAGGCGAGGCGAGGGGAGGCGAGGCGAGGCGAGGCGAGGCGAGGCGAGGCGAGGGGAGGCGAGGCGAGGCGAGGGGAGGGGAGGCGAGGCGAGGCGAGGCGAGGCGAGGCGAGGCGAGGCGAGGGGAGGCGAGGCGAGGCGAGGCGAGGCGAGGCGAGGCGAGGCGAGGCGAGGCGAGGGGAGGGGAGGCGAGGCGAGGCGAGGCGAGGCGAGGCGAGGCGAGGCGAGGCGAGGGGAGGCGAGGCGAGGCGAGGCGAGGGGAGGCGAGGCGAGGCGAGGCGAGGCGAGGCGAGGCGAGGCGAGGGGAGGCGAGGCGAGGCGAGGGGAGGCGAGGGGAGGGGAGGCGAGGCGAGGCGAGGCGAGGCGAGGCGAGGCGAGGCGAGGCGAGGGGAGGCGAGGCGAGGCGAGGCGAGGCGAGGGGAGGCGAGGCGAGGCGAGGCGAGGGGAGGCGAGGCGAGGCGAGGGGAGGCGAGGCGAGGGGAGGCGAGGCGAGGCGAGGGGAGGCGAGGGGAGGCGAGGCGAGGCGAGGCGAGGCGAGGCGAGGCGAGGCGAGGGGAGGCGAGGCGAGGCGAGGCGAGGCGAGGCGAGGCGAGGCGAGGAGAGGGAGAAGGAAGGGAAAGGAATAGGCGAGGCAAGGCGAGGCAAGGCAAGGCAAGGCAAGGCAAGGAAGCTACACTACTCTGCTCTCTGAACAACTGTAAGATCAAGCTCAGGTTCAACTTCATTTTCAGGAAGTTTTGGGGGGTGAGATTCTCTTTTTCTGTGACTGGACAGCCAAAGCTTCCTGCCGTGTTGTGAGACAGTCAAGTGGCACAAAACTTCATTTCAAGACAGGGTGACTGAACTACAGATGCAAGAGTTTTAAGTGAGTCATATGACTGAATAATCTGAAACAGGGAGCTACTGAGACAAAACCTCTTGGATGAGGCTGAGGAATCTCCTCCCTGCTCTGTTTCCACTTCCACAGGCATTCAACTGCCGAAATCGTGATGTTACAGACATTTGAAGTTATTTGCCTCTTGAATTTGGCTTACATTATTAAGTAAATCTATTTTTCATCTTATAAGTCACTGAGGAAAAGAGCAGCTTCTGCTTAGATCAGGTTATTTGAGCTGCTTAGGACTCCATCACACCAGAAATGCACACCTGGTCTGCTGGTCCCCCTGCCTGAGAAGGACCAGTGCAGAGCAGCCAATTAAAAAGCAAGTGAGCCTGTTGTTAGTGTAAAGACAAACTTGACATGAGAGGCTGCCTCTCTGGGCACGTGCACACATATACTTCACTGCTCCATCATCTCACTCCTCACAAAAAAAACAAACTGTTTAATTCTGATTTTCAAAGAGCAAAATCATTTACTATATTGAAACAGCCCATTCATCACATAAAGCATTTGATTCTGTCACCTCAAGTACTTGTTAAATCACTTCCAGCTGCTACAATCAAGGGCTAGGCACTTCCAAGGTCTGACACTTTCTGAGCTCTAATACACCTTTAAGTGTGATTCTTCAATCCAATTCTAGCCTTCATAATAATCAAGTGCCCACTCCACTTAACTTCAAGGAAACTGGGGAACCTGGAATTCTCCACACAGGCCTGTATCTGATTTTCAATCATGTCTCTTCAACCCAAGACACAAAGCTAAGCACTAAAGTGGCATCATTTGCAACTACAGCAGTGTCACCAGCGGCACTTCCATTGGAAAGCTCCTGTTTTCCCTGGGTCCAAAGCAGTATGTTTAGACTCAGGCTGGAATGAAATGTACATGGCAGAATTAAGCAGCAAGCATGTGCAGTCACAGGCTCACAGGATGTTAGGGGTTGGAAGGCACCCAAGGAGATCATCAAGTCCAATGCCCCTGCCGGAGCAGGATCATGCAATCTAGCTCAGGTCACACAGGAACACATCCAGACAGGCCTGGAAAGGCTCCAGAGAAGGAGACTCCACAACCTCTCTGGGGAGCCTGTTCCAGTGCTCTGGGACCCTTACAGTCAAGAAGTTCCCCCTTGTGTTGAGGTGGAACCTCTTTTGCTGCAACTTACACCCATTGCTCCTTGTCCTATCCCAGGGAGCAGTGAGCAGAGCCTGTCCCACCCCTTCTGGCAGCCCTCAGGCACTTACAAACATTTATCAAATCCCCCCTCAGTCTTCTCTTCTCTAGACTAAAAAGCCCCAGGTCCCTCAGCCTCTCCCCTCAGCCATGCCCTCCAGTCCCCTCATCAGTCCTTGTGATGTTAGCAAACTCTCTGCTCATACAGTTGAGGTGTGTGGGTCTTAACTAACCCTCTGCGTGCTGCTAAATCATCCTTTGTGTGCTTACAAATAGGAGCACCACACACACTGTAATCACTGAAGCACAGAAGTTAGTAGCAGCATGACTCTGGCTGTGAGATTGCTGCTTGTAACATTAACATCAAGTTTGAACCACTAAAAGGAGTTTTTCCAAAGGAAGCATCATTGCTGTGTGCAGTTCTGGAGCCCCCAACACAAGCAGGACATGGAAGTGTTAGAGCAAGTCCAGAGGAGGCCACCAAGATGCTCAGAGAGCTGCAGCAGCTCTTCTCGGAGGACAGGCTGAAAGAACTCTCATAGCCTGGAGAAGAGAAGGCTTTGAGGAGACCTTGGAGTGGCCTTCCAGTATCTGAAGTGGGCTACAGGAAGGCTGGGGAGGGACTATTGACAATGTCTTGTAGTGAGAGGATGAAAAGGAATGGATTTGAACTGGCAGAGGGGAGACTGGATGTTAGGAAAGGGTTCTTTGCAGTGAGCTGGTGAGACACTGGCACAGGTTGAGGGTGGTGGGATACTGCACAGGTTGCCCAGGGAGGTTGTGGAGCACAGAAGCACCCAATGTGATCTTTGATCACATTGGGTGCTTCTGTGCTTCACAACCTCCCTGGAGGTGTTCAAGGCCAGGTTGGATGAGAGACCTCTTCTAGTGGGAGGTGTCCCTGCCTACAATGTGGGGTTGGAACTGGCTGAACTCTGAGGTCCCTCCCAACCTAAACCCATCTATGCCTCTATGAGTGCACAGACATCACCACTGTCTCCTTGTCACAGCCTATAATCTAATTTCTCTCACCAATTAGCCTCAGACCATCGCCCTCTCCTCCTGTTGCTGGCCACTACTGAAAAAACTGTCCCCATCCCCCTGACACCCACCCTGTAACTATATATAAGCACTGACAAGATTGGTTTAGAACACTTCAGACAGTTTTCTGGTGTTTTTGTTGTTTTCCCTGTAAGCTTTTTGGGGTCTCTCTGTGTGTATGGTTTTTCCCATCCCCCCCTTTTTTTAATCTCTCCATCTCAAAACAACAGATTTTTAATGTCCTTATGGCAAAACCTTCAGAATCTCCCAAAACAATTAGCTTAGAAACTTAGCTGCCTGCATACTGTTGGAGAGAATTAATTAAACATCAGAACTGATGAAAACATTTTTAAGAAAGAGAATTAGAAAGAAGGGGGAAAAAAAGAAAGAGGGAAAAGAAGAAAGGGAACTGCTTGAAAGAGTGCAGCACAAAGCCCCAAAGATGCTGAAGGGAGTGGAATGAGCCAATGATGAGGGAGCTGAGTCTCTTTAGCTTGGAAAAGAGGAGACTGAGGGCTGACCTCATTCACCTTTACAATGATATGAGGGACAAGTGCCAAGAGGATGGAGCCAGGCCCTGCTCAGTGATGCCCAATGAGATGTCAAGGGAGTGACAGGTACAAGCTGCAGCAGAGGAGGTTCTGCATGGATATAAAGAAAAACTTTTTCCTGTGAGGGTGACAGAGCCATGGAAGAGGCTGCCTGGGGGAGTTGTGGAGTGTCCTTCTCTGGGGACATTCAAAACCTGCCTGGATGCATTCCTGTGTGACCTCTGCTAGGTGATCCTGCTCTGGCAGGGTAGTTGGACTGGATGAGCTTCCAAGGTCCCTTCAAACCCCTAACATTCTGTGATTCCATGTAACTGTTTCCTTTATTATATAACCCTTCCATTCCCACACTCTGCTCTGAATGTTGCAGGCAATCTGAATATATCACAGAATCATAGAATCCACCAGGCTGGAAGAGAGCTCCAAGCTCAGCCAGTCCAACCTAGCACCCAGCCCTGGCCAAGCAACCAGACCATGGCACTAAGTGCCCCAGCCAGGCTTGGCTTCAACACCTCCAGGGACAGCAACTCCACCACCTCCCTGGGCAGCCCATTCCAATGCCAATCACTCTCTCTGCCAACAACTTCCTCCTATCAGCCAGCCTAGACCTGCCCTGGCACAGCTTCAGATTGTGTCCCCTCATTCTGTTGCTGCTTGCCTGGCAGCAGATCCCAACCCCACCTGGCTACAGCCTCACTTTGGGTAGCTGCAGACAGCAATGAGCTCTGCCCTGAGCCTCCTCTGCTCCAGGCTGCACACCCCCAGCTCCCTCAGCCTCTCCTCACAGGGCTGTGCTCCAGGACCCTCACCAGCTTTGTCGCCCTCCTGTGGACACCTTCCAGCACCTCAACATCTCTCTGCAATTCAGGAGCCCAGAACTGGACACAGCACTCAAGGGGTGGCCTGAGCAGTGCTGAGCACAGGGGCACAAGAACCTCCCTTGCCCTGCTGCCCAAACTGCTCCTGAGCCAGCCCAGGATGCCATTGGCTATGCTGCCCACCTGGGCACGCTACTGCCTCATCTTCAGCTGCCCTCTACCAGCACCCCCAGCAAGCTGAAGATACAAACCAGTGCAGAGCAGCTAAAACACAAAGTGTCAAAGAGCACTGTCCAGGCTGTTCTGTCAGAAGAGCAGCCAAAGTACAATGCAAAGCAAATGTACAAAACAAGAGGCTTAAAATCAAGCTGGGTGTTTTTCCCAGGCAGTTGTTCAGTTGAAACTGCATCTGAGTTTCTCCTGCTGAAAGGGGCTGTGCAGGGACAGAAGCACACTCAGGGTCCTTTCAGTCTCCCAGAGGTGGGACTAGAGATTCCAGATACGGCACTCCTTCCTGCTCAGGGGCACACAAAAGCTGCTTGGAGACAGCAAAGGGAAAGAGGAGCAAGAGATATGGACACCATACAGCCTGGATGAGAAGTGCTGAGGTTTGCCACATGCATTGGCTGCTACCCTGAAAACAAAGCACTGTAGCTTTTACCAGGTCTGGTGAATGAATACATGGAAGATGACAGAAAGTCTTTTGGATGCTTATGAATGTCAAATACTTTTAAGTGGCTGCCTTTCCTTGTCACTTAACATTAAAGAGCCATATAAAAACACACTTATGCTCAGTCATCTGGCTGGGGACAGAGCTGTCTAATGGCTTCCATATTGATTAGACACAAATGTTAAGGTTGCCTTTTCTTTTCAAATGGACACCCCCAAACCTCCCCCATCCTTTCCCAGTTTACTCATTATCTTTTTTAGAGTTCTCCCACCATCTTCATGTATTATTTGAACAAATTAAGAAAGGAAATTGTAAATCAGTCCCCAAATCAATGTTTTAAATTAAAAATTATTGGGTTTTTTTCCTCATGTATTTATCTTTTCCTTTCTCAAGAAACACAGAATCAAAGGATCATAGAATCAGAGAATCAGGCAGAGTTGGAAGGGACCACAAGGAGCAGCCAGTTCCAACCCCCCTGCCATGCCCAGGGACACCCTACCCTAGAGCAGGCTGCACACAGCCTCAGCCAGCCTGGCCTCAAACACCTCCAGCCATGGGGCCTCAACCACCTCCCTGGGCAACCCATGCCAGCCTCTCACCACTCTCCTGCTCAAAAACTTCTTCCTCCTCACCTCCAGGCTGACTCTCCCCACCTCCAGCTTTGCTCCATTCCCCCCAGTCCTGGCACTCCCTGACAGCCTCAAAAGTCCCTCCCCAGCTTTTTTGTAGCCCCTTCAGATCCTGGAAGGCCACAAGAAGGTCACCTGGGAGCCTCCTCTGCTCCAGCCTGCATAGCCCCAACTCTTGCAGGCTGTGCTCACAGCAGAGCTGCTGCAGCCTCTGAACATCCTCCTGGCCCTGCTCTGGACACTCTCCAGCATCTCCACAGCCCTCTTGTCCCAGGAGCTCCAGAGCTGGATGCAGTACTCCAGGTGGGGTCTCAGCAGAGCACAGCAGAGGGGGAGAATCCCCTCCCTGGCCCTGCTGGCCACACTTCTGCTGCTGCAGCCCAGGCTCTGCTTGGCTTTCTGGGCTGCAAGTGCACACTGCTGGCTCCTCTTGAGCTTCTCCTCCAGCAGCACCCCCAAGTCCCTCTCCTCAGAGCTGCTCTCCAGCCACTCACAGCCCAGCCTGCATTTGTGCTTGGTATTGCCTCCACCCAGCTGCAGGACACTGCACTTGGTCTGGTTGAACCTCCTGAGGTTGGCTTGTGCCCACCTCTCATGCAATGGATCACAACAGATCAACACATCCCTGTGGAAGATTTTTGCAGTTCAGACTGTACATTTTTGCTGCTGCATTTAAACAAGATAACTTAACAAAAAGTGGAAATAAACCATCTGTTCCACCTAGAGAGGTGAGTTTTGTTTCCTAAGCACAGGAAAGAACCGATCAGAATGTCCTGAATATTTCCATTGTACAATTAGAAAGTCTCATCCTTAGCCCTTTCATTTGGGCTAAGATGCAAACTAACTCTTTGGTGACTACTCACAGACAGAGTAGGAACACATGGCCTTAAGTGAAAAGAGCAGTAAACACCAAAGAGGAGCAAAGCATCAAGTGGAAAGCAGTAAGCATTACAGAAAGCCTTTAACAACGCCAAACAGCTGGGCCAGCTGTTGGCTGTGAAGAATCACAGCATCACAGCAACATTCACTTGGGAAAAACCCCTCAGGACCACCAAGTCCAACCAATATCCCTACTCTGCAAGGTGCAAACTAAACCATATCCCTAAGCACCACATCCAAGTGACTTTAAACATACCCAGGGTCGGCGACTCCACCACCTCCCTGGGCAGCTCATTCCAGTGCCTGAACACTCTTGCTGGGAAAAAAAAGTTTCCTAATGTGCAGTCTAAACCTATCCAGTTGCAGTCTGAGGCCATTCCTCCTGGTTAGGTCTCCAACTACCTTTGAGAAGAGACCAGCAGCAGCTGCTCCAAAATGTCCCTTCAGGTCGCTGTAGACAGCAATGAGATCTCCCCTCAGCCTCCTCTTCTTCAAACTAACCCTCCCCAGCTCCTTCAGTCACTCCTCATAAGATTTATTCTCTAGGCCCTTCCCCAGACTCGTTGCTCTCCTCCACACTTGATGTTTGGGTGGTTCTAATTCTAGCACAGTATGTGGAAAAACTCAGGCAGAAACCAAAGAGCACAGTTTGTAGCAGTAAGGATTGACAGTTTCCCTGCTTGCAATAGCAAACTGTGTCATTGCTAATTAGGGAAAGGAATCATTCCTATCTCCTCCTCTTGTGCTAAACAGGCATAGCTCAGCTGCACCCTTCAGATCCTCCTCAGTCAAGCTGACCTCTGCAGTGTACCAATAGCTGTGTATTACAATGGAATCCCAGTGTAGAGTTGGATGTTCAGGCAGCTACAATAATTTCTTAGCCACTTAAAAAGAGAACAAACAGAAAAGCAGATAATAAACCAACCAATGGCAAAATCTCTGCCCACACCCCACCATTCTTGGGAGACCTCAGATCAGTGGAAGCTTTGGATTAAGAAGAGATGTTCCAAGGTTTCTAAGGTGACAGAGACAAAAGCCAAGGCCAGCTGAGGTCTGGTGCATGCATATTATTCCAGAGCATTCTAGTATCACAAAACAGTGCAGAGCATGATGCTGGGATGGATTTCCAGCAGTCATGTTACTGTTTCCAGCAATTTTCCCATTAAAACATGCTGCCTTCAACTCATTTGCTTTGCTTCAAGGTCCTGTGATTAAGAGTTCAACTGAATTGCAGTTTAAAGTGGGTTTTGTTTTTTTTTTTTGGGGGTGTGTGTGTGTGTGTTGGTTGTTTCACTTCTCTTTTTCCCCCTCTACCACTCTGGGTTGAAATTCAGCTACACATAAGTAGACAGAGCACAAAGCGGGAGCTCAGCACTGACGTGGTGGATCTGGCAGCTTGCCACACACATGAAGGACTTGGAGGTGGGGTAAAGAGTGATGACAAAGTGCCTGTACAAACACAACTTGCTGACAGCACTCAGCTGAGAGGCAACAAAAGCAAAATCCATCTGGAAAGATTTGTGAAAGAGTTTTGTAACAGTAAGCTATGAACATAACAAAAGAGCGGACTGAGTCCAGTGGACTTGGTGAGAAATAAGGCATCCTCTCACCTCACAGTGGCTGTATGCTAGCGATCGCTGCTAAGGAATGGATCTGGAAGTGTTTCAGTTATCTCTGCTAGATGTGCTGCCTCAGAGGTTACTGGTGAGCAAACAAGCAGACAGTGGTGGGAATGAACAGGAGAGGAGCAGGGTATAAACCAGAAAACGTTGTCATGGCACTGTGTGAATCCACTGTGCATTCGTGTGCTAAATCACTGCTGCAGTTCTGGTCTCCTCTTTCCACAAAGACAGGATGAGACAAATTCGAGGCAGCAAGGAGGAAAAAAGGGTTGCACAGCTTCTGCTCAAGGACTGATTCAGGAGGATTCTTCATGAAGGAAGAAGTGGCAGAAGGAGGGAAAACAGAATCACAAAATCAATCAGGTTGGGAAAGACCTTCGAGACCATCAAGCCCACCTATCACTCAACATTATCTAATCACCCAGACCATGGCACAAAGTGCCTCTTCCAATCTCTTTTTAAATACCTTTAGGGACAGCGACTCCACCACCTCCCTGGGCAGCCCATTCCAATGCCAATCACTCTCTCTCACAACAACTTCCTCCTAACATCCAGCCTAGACCTCCCCTGACACAACTTCACACTGTGTCCCCTCCTTCTGTTGCTGCTTGCCTGGCAGAAGAGCCCAACCCCACCTGGCTACAGCCTCCCTTCAGGTATCTGCAGACAGCAATGAGCTCTGCCCTGAGCCTCCTCTGCTGCAGGCTGCACACCCCCAGCTCCCTCAAGCTGAGGCTGGGGAGGTTTAGATTGGACATTAGGAAGAAGTTTTTCACAGAGAGGGTGATCAGGGAGTGGAATGAGCTGCCCAGGGAGGTGGTGGAATCACCCACCCTGGGTGTGTTTAAGGGTTGTTTGGCTGTGGTGCTGGGGATATGGTTTAGGGTGAATCTTGCAGAGTAGGGCTGTGGGTTGGACTTGGGGATGCTGAGGGGCTTTGCCAACCTGTGTGTTTCTGTGATTGTGTGACAGTTATTGCCTGTGATCAGTGTGCACTACACTTCAATACACATGCACAGCCTACATCAGCAACTGAAGAGAACTAAGCCCATTAAGTGACAGTTCCTTTAGCAGCACTCTGCCATTCTGAGTAGAACAGGAGGGATGTAAACCTACCTGTCCCCCTGCACAGCCAAGGAACATGCACAAGCCACCTCTCTGGGACACTGCTTTCTGCCTTGGATCCTGTCGTGGAAAATAAAGTTACTAATACAGTTTTCCTATCTCCTCTGAGCTGCACTGTTGAAAGAACAAGACATTAGAGATCAAAACTGGTCTAGAACTGCAAACACAGTTCCATCACCCATGAAAGCTCTGATTTGGACCTGACCTTCCTTTCTACCATTCACACTAGCTGAAGATATCAATGTGCTCACAAGCCTCAAGAAGGTTCAGACACAAAGCTGAAGGTGAACTTTCTGGCTTCTGCCCTTTGTTTGACTTTAAAGCTCATGTCCACAGCAGCCTGATGCATGTGGTACGTTCCCGCCACGGTGCGCGTTCTCTGTGCAATACCAAGCACTTCAAAGTGCAATCCTCTGCTCTCTGCTCCTCATTGGCTTCAGCTGTGAGCTGCAGCTAAGTTGCTACTATCGTGTCTGGCTTCTACGTTCACACAACATCAAAGGGACACATGTATATCTTAAAGAACTACAACTAGATCTGTGCCAAACGTGCCTTACACATCCCACATCTTAGTGGCGCGTTTGTAGCGTCACCTCCCCTTACATTACTCTTTTCATGCTCTCTGTTAAGATCACACAAAAATTGCTGCCCTGAATAAAGGCAGGCCATGAATTATGCCCTTGTTGGTCACAGATACTGGGGAAAAGAACTTGGTTTGTTCAAGAAGGAATGCCAAGTAATCATAAAAGTGTTACACTCACGAAGTTTGTTACATGCTTGGTCTGCTCCCCTCTCTCTCTGATGTCCATTCCCCAAGTTCTCTCACTCTCTCCAAATCCCTTGCATGACTACTCTGCCTCCCTGAAATAATAGCAGGAAAGAACTCACTCCCCACCCTGCAAAACATTTAACAGCATATGACCATTTGAGAAGTTTTTAAGCACACACTTGACATTTTTTGGTGGATGTTTATTATGCTGAAGCTGTTTACCCGAAGGTACTTTAGGTGCCCCCATTACTGGGTCTCCGTGCAGCAGCTACAGCTCTCTCAATCTTTCATGCATCCCGTGGGAAGTGAAGAAGTGCTATTATCTCTGGCTTATAATTATCAAAATGAAGATAAGAGAAGCAAAAAGAGTGGTTTCTAAAAGCACCTCAGATTCTAAAGCACTTAACTCTCGTTAGAAGCAGCATTGTTCTGTGATCCAGGAGCAGTGTGAGAGGCAGCAGCCTTTTCTCTAACGCTGGCTGGAGCAGGGCAGAGTGCTCCTCTGGGGAGCAGCCTGCATGCCATTTCTGGAGAAATAAACACTAACCATGTTTACCTGTCGCAGCATCCAAACCAGGAAGGCCTTGCTGAGAGGAGCAGGCTGCTTTCAGGCCTCCACTCGAGATGTCTGCAGCGCGTCACGTTGTGTTACGGTGCTTCTCGTGGTCCTTGCTGCTGCAGACAAGTCTTGCTAAGTGATGCTCTGCATTTGTAAGCATCACATAGGCTCCTGCAACACAAGATGCTTGCAATGAAGGTTGCTTGAATCTCCAGAATTCTGAAGCCCAGTCCTACCTGTAGGGCTGTCCTAAAGCATAGCACCTTCATGCACTGCAGTGCTGGTCACCATGAGGGTAGGGAGGCTCTACAGAGGGACTTGGATAGACTGGACTCAGGGGCCAGCTTTAATGGGATGAACTTCAACAAGGCCAAATGCCAGGTCCTGCACTGGGTCACAACAAGAAGCCAAGCAATGCTACAGGCTCGGGGCAGTGCGGCTGGAGAGCTGCCTGGCAGAAAGGGACCTGGGAGTTGCAACAGATAAGCAACTTAATGTGAGCAAGTAGTGTGCTCAGGGAGGGCCAAAAGCCAAAGGCATCCTGGCCAGGATCAGAAATGCTGTGTCCAGCAGGGATAGGGAGGTGATTGTTTCCTTGGACTTGCCTCTGGTGAGGCCTCAGCTCGAGTGCTGTGTTCAGTTCTGGGCACCACAATGCAAGAGGGATGTGGAGGTGCGGGATTGAGTGCAGAGGAGGGCAGTGAAGCTGGGGAAGGGCCTGGAGAAGAACTCTTATCAGGAGTGACTGAGTGAGTCTGAAAAAGAGGAGGCTGAGGGGAGACCTCATCATTGTCTACAGCTACCTGAGAGGACATTGTGGAGAGGTTGGTGCTGGTCTCTTCTCACAGGTAATTAGTGACAGAACAAGAAGGAATGGCCTCAGACTGTGACTGGGTAGGTTTAGACTGCACATAAGGGAAAGAATCCCATCAAGAGTGTTCAGGTGCTGGAATGAGCTGCCTAGGGAGGTGGTGGAGTCACCAACTCTGGATGTGTTTAGAAGTCATTTGGATGTGGTGCTTGGGGATGTGGTTTAGGGTTCACCTTGTAGAGTAGGGATATCAGTTGGACTTGATGATCCTGAGGGGCTTCTCCAACTGGAATGTTGCTGTGGTTTCTGTGCTAAGTGCACACACGTGCACCAATGCAGAGCTCACAGTGTGAATGGCTCCTTGTTCCTTTGGTTGCTCCTGAAAAAGCCAGAAAGAAATCAGCCATGTGCCAACAGGATTTGTTTGTTGTGCAGCTTTAAAGTCCTGATCATTACCAGGTACCAGCACTAACAAATGCACCAAAAAGCTTCCAGTGAACTCACCCACTTGCACATGTGAAATCTGTGAAGCTGACCAAAGCAGTAAATATTTTTCCCCCCTCTTACTAAGAATCTTGAAGATCTACTGCTAGAAAAAGAAACCCAGGGAAAAGCAACAGGACATAAAAGCTTTCCCTCTTGCTGGTACTTGGGAGATGAGAAGGCATGGAATGACTGATCATTGACTGTAGTGATGGATAAGGACAATTGGCTGAAAGGTCAGAACTATTAAGTAAATAGTAAAAGCAAAAGAGAAGAAGGTACATTTCTCAGAGGCACAGTAAGCTGAAATGGCAGCAAGCCTTCATGTCACAGCCACACTGCTTCCATTTGAGCTTAAGGAGTGAAAAGCTGAAATAGCAGCTATCAGTCAGCTAAATATTTTGGGTCTTTGGCAAAAAATTGGCCAAGGGTACGGGCATTTGGGCTGCCTCCAATGCATATTTATGTTTCCAAATATATGCATTTTGGGTTTTATTTGGGCCTCAACGTGAGGAGAAACTTTATAGTGAGGGTGACAGAGCACTGGAGCAGGCTGCCCAGAGAGGCTGCGCAGTCTCCTCTCTGAAGACTTTCGAAACCTGCCTGGATGCACTCCTGTATGACCCACCCTAGGGGACCCTGCCTTGGCAGGGAGGCAGGTTGGGCTTGAAGATCTCTGGAGGTCCCTTCCAACCTCTAAAGTTCTGTGATTCTGTGTCCAGAGAAGGGCAGGAAGGCTGGGGAGGGGCCTGGAGCACAGCCCTGTGAGGAGAGGCTGAGGGAGCTGGGGGTGTGCAGCCTGCAGAAGAGGAGGCTCAGGGCAGAGCTCATTGCTGTCTACAACTACCTGAAGGGAGGCTGTAGCCAGGTGGGGTTGGGCTCTGCAGCCAGGCAAGCAGCAACAGAAGAAGGGGACACAGTGTGAAGTTGTGGCAGGGGAGGACTAGGCTGGATGTTAGGAGGAATTTGTTGTCAGAGAGAGTGATTGGCATTGGAATGGGCTGCCCAGGGAGCTGGTGGAGTCACCATCCCTGCAGGTGTTGAAGCCAAGCCTGGCTGGGGCACTTAGTGCCATGGTCTTGTTGACTGGCCAGGGCTGGGTGCTAGGTTGGGCTGAGTGAGCTTGGAGGTCTCTTCCAGCCTGGCTGATTCTATGATTCCATATGGTAGTACATTGCTCTTACTAATTTCTTCCTCTTCATTTATGAGCAGGCAGCTACACAGGCAAGTGTCAACTGAAAATAAACCTTCAAGAAAACCAACCCCTAAACTGCTGAAGAGAAGCCTGAGTTTGTGATTGTTTCAAGAGTTACAGACCTCTCTAGATTTTAACAGCTCTTCCAAGGCTGCATTTACCTAAATCTGATAGTTTGTGTGCTGCTAAACCATGGAGAGTCTTTCAATGGCAGCAACTCTTCTCTGCTTTGTGCACTGAGCTCACCTATCTCTGTTAATAAACGTTCAGGGAACTCAAGGCACTACCAGCCAACCCAGCATCGAGCAGAACTCTGTGGATCTAGTGCCTGTGCTCAGTGATAGTGACCTAATTCTCCTGGGCATGACACTACAGATCAAAAGCCCCTGTAGAAATCCTCAGTACCTCCTAACGTAGAAATAGCACTTTGGGAAGGTGAATTCTCACTCCTGCCAACTGTCACATTGATTCAGTTGAGTTGTCTAACACTCTAAGCACTCCTAATCAATATTCATCCTGAAATAACAGAACCACAGAGTTGTCAGGTCTGGAAGAGACCTCAAGGATCATCCAGTTCCAACCCCCCTGCCATGGGCAGGGACACCTCACACTAGATCAGGCTGCTCAGATCCCCATCCTGCCTGACCTTAAAGACCTCTAGGGATAGGGCTTCCAGTGCCTCCCTGAGCAACCTGTTCCAGGCTTTCACCACCCTCATGGTGAAGAACTTCTTCCTAACATCCAATCTGCATCTACCCACTCCTAGATTTGCTCCAGTGATCAGTGATAGCACATTTTTTTGTTCCTAAATACGAGTTAGGTTGTTGGCTTTTGCTCTACTGATTTATCTATTTAGGATCTCTCCTCTTCCTAAAGAAAACTCTGCATAAACCATCCCAAATCACACCCACAAATTACTGAAGCCTCGTGGCATTTCCTGAAGAGATGCATATTCTGCATCTTCATTTTTGGGTTATTTTAATGTGCCTGGGTTGTTGTTTTTTTTTTCTGCTAGTGCATTTGTCAACATTAGAGTAATTAGCTCAAGTTTCATCAACTAGCTGGTGCAATCTGTTCGGAGAGCAACTTGGAATGCTAAAAATCTTAATAAGCTTCTCCAGCTTCACAGCCAAAGCCTGAGGGATTTGCCTTCAGTTCTGTCTAAAATCGGAAGAAGTCTTTTAGAAGATGAATCAATAGCAATAAAAAACAAAGACACACACACAGTGCTAAATGAGAGTCATACCAGCCAGAGCATCAGAGAATCAGTCGGGGTTGGAAGGGACCACAAGGAGCAGACAGTTCCAAGCCCCCTGCCATGCCCAGGGACACCCTACCCTAGAGCAGGCTGCACACAGCCTCAGCCAGCCTGGCCTCAAACACCTCCAGCCATGGGGCCTCAACCACCTCCCTGGGCAACCCATGCCAGCCTCTCACCACTCTCATGCTCAACAACTTCCTCCTCACCTCCAGCCTCACTCTCCCCACCGCCAGCTTTGCTCCATTCTCCCCAGTCCTGACACTCCCTGACAGCCTCAAAAGTCCCTCCCCAGTTTTTTTGTAGCCCCTTCAGATCCTGGAAGGCCACAAGAAGGTCACCTGGGAGCCTCCTCTGCTGCAGCCTGCACAGCCCCAACTCTTGCAGGCTGTGCTCACAGCAGAGCTGCTGCAGCCTCTGAGCATCCTCCTGGCCCTTCTCTGGACACTCTCCAGCATCTCCACAGCCCTCTTGTCCCAGGGGCTCCAGAGCTGGATGCAGTACTCCAGGTGGGGTCTCAGCAGAGCACAGCAGAGGGGGAGAATCCCCTCCCTGGCCCTGCTGGCCACACTTCTGCTGCTGCAGCCCAGGCTCTGCTTGGCTTTCTGGGCTGCAAGTGCACACTGCTGGCTCCTCTTGAGCTTCTCCTCCAGCAGCACCCCCAAGTCCCTGTCCTCAGGGCTGCTCTCCAGCTAGGCACTGCCCAGCCTGGATTTGTGCCTGGCATTGCCCTGGCCCAGCTGCAGGACCTTGCATCACAGAAGGTATTTTTCTGATATTTCAGATTGCTGCAGAATTTAAAAACTAAGCTGTATTTAATACAGGGAAAACTGAACTAAACAGAGCTCCAAATCTGCAAAAGCTTCCACCCAGCAGTAACCTCACACCTGTGAGTAATGCAGTGGAATTAAAAAGACACTAAGATCACAAATAAGAAGTCTCCCAGTTCTCTGTGAAGTACAGAGACAGTGAATTTTTGTAGTGTTCCTGGGTCTGGCGTTTCTTGGGGCCCTTTGTGTCCACACACACGTGCATGGGCGTGTTTTAAGTGCAGCTAGAATCACTTAAGGCAGAAGGAGGAAAGCCATGTTTTTTTAACACATAAAACTCACTTATTGATAGGGATTTGTCTCCACCAAAAGGCAGCACAAAAAAATGAACCCTCCGGAAACATCTTAAGCAGCTGATCAAAAGCAGAATGTCATTTAAAACCACCAAAGGAATCTTTCTCCCTTAGAAGCCTTTTACCAACACAGTTCAGCAAGACAGGAGGCTTGAAAAGCTTTCACACACAGAAGTGCCATGGGTTTAGCCAGTGGAATCTGGTGATGAGCTGTGGCCGTCTGAGCGAGATTTCTAGCTCAAACAGACGCAAATTTGGAGCAGAGGAACTGAGAACTGGAGGAGTACTGCAGCCTCTGAGTGGAAGGTGAACACTCCAGGGATAGGCCATAAAATGGCAATGGTGGAGAAGTTAATATCATTTCATTGGAGCATTAAAAGCTTTATGTCTGGGAGCACAGCTTGGATCTTCCCCTTTGTGCTTCTGCTGTGCCTGCTGCTATCTTCCTCTGCCACTGTTTCGGCTGCTGCTTGCTGCTTTGCTGCTGCTTGACCCCGTGCCTGTCTTCCCTAGGGTTACTCTATCCTGGAGCAGTTTATTCCCTAGGGTTACTCTATCCTGGAGCAGTTCATTCTGTCTGCACTGTTTTATTTAGTTTAAACTGTAAAAAATACAATTTCATTTTCCTGACTTCCTAAATTTTGAGTTGTAGTGAATTTACTCTCTCCCTGGGGCAGGTTTATAAGAAGTTACTGGGGGAAGGGTTCCACTCTAACCCATCACAGTATTCAACATCATAGAATCAACCAGGTTGGAAGAGACCACCATGCTCAGCCAGTCCAAGCTAGCATCAGCCCTGGCCAATCAACCAGACCATGGCACTAAGTGCCCCAGCCAGGCTTTGCTTGAACACCTCCAGGGATGGAGTTGTGCCAGGGGAGGTCTAGGCTGGATGTTAGGAGGAAGTTGTTGGCAGAGAGTGATTGGCATTGGAATGGGCTGCCCAGGGGGGTTGTGGAATCTCCCTCTCTGGAGATATTCAAGACCCACCTGGATGTGTTCCTGTGTGATCTGGTCTAGGTGATCCTGCTCTGGCAGGGGGGTTGGACTGGCTGAGCTTTTGAGGTGCCTTCCAGCCCCTGACCTCCTGTGATTCTGTAATGAAATGAGAAGGAACTTATGTTACACAAAGGTACACCTTGGGCAGGTGGTGACTTCATTGAGGTAGTTGCAGAAGAACACTGATATGGGAAGAAAACAGAATGAACACTGATGTAGTCCTTAAGGCAAAATCAAGCAGCCAGGAACAACCCCAGCAGCAATGGAAAATGGAAGGAGGAAGCTTCACAACTGTTATGGCATGGTGAAACTGGGAATAAGCACTTCAGGTGTGGCTGACAACTCCTGCTCTCCTGGGGGTATGCCATCTGTTGCATACCCCACCAGGACAGAAGTGCTAGGTTCCTGCATGCACTATTTGCACAGGAATAGGGCCAACAGCTCAGAAACAGAGAATAATCTTTCCTAGAGGGAGGAAGAAAATGCAAAGAGCCAGGGGAAAGGCCAGCAAAGGATGCCATGGACATAAAATAAGAGCATTGCACTTCAGCAGCAAAAAGACATCAAACACCAAACCAACCCTGACAACTCCTGCCTGTTTGATCCATAGAAGATATCTTTGCTTTAGAAGTGCCTTCTCTGAGAGATCAAATTAGGCTGTAATGCATTTCCTAATTAGCAGTAATGTACTAGAAATTACAACTTGCAGGCTTTTAGCTAGCACCGGTTATTTCTCTTGCAAACAAAATTAAACATGCCTTGACAATCTGTTCCCCACCATTTTCCCTGGCTTCCCTTCTGTTTTGCCTCACACCAGCAGAAACAGAGGGCCGTGTTTGGATCTGCAGGCACCACACCTGTGCACCCACCTCCTGAGCACGGGTGGGCTCCCCAGATGGGAAAGCAGGGGAGAGGTACAGCCTTGTTGCGACGCTGGGTGAACTCACACGTAAATTCTGAGTCACGTTTTGAGCCCTGCCCTGTTTGCACAGAGTACAGGTGCCATAAATCCAGTCCTCAGTGGTTAGCCCATAAAACCAAGTCTGCAGCATCTGCTTCCCAAGCATGGCGTGAGCATGCCAGAACCGTGCTGTTTTGCAGGCTGCACAGCAGCAATGTCTCACAGGCAACCAAACTGCTCCAGAGCAGCTTTTAGGTTGCTCTGGGTTAGCTGCTCTGGGAACTCAGGCAGCTGCCAGGAACTGTCAGAAACTCAGAGGTGGGAAGAAGCAGCTGACCTGTGCTATAGGTAAAGACTTGGCCAATGTCCCTTCCATTTGCCTAGGGCCTCAGGGCTGTACACAGAAGCATTGCTTTCCCACTCCTTTGCACCTGCCACACCAACCAGCCAGCCCTTGAAGTGGATGTGTGCTAGAAGTGCAGACAAATATACAGCCCTGTTGCTAAAGACCACCGCAGCAGGAAGGATTGCAGAGGGCACCAACATCCCCTGGAGGATCACAGTTCTCAGGCACCTGACTGGGACCATAAATATCTCACATTGTGCTGACTGAAGTTTGGGAATCACAGAATCACAGAACCATTCCAGTTGGAAAAGACTCCCAGGATCACCAAGTCCAACCATTATCCCTACTCCACAAAGCTCACCCTTCAACTGTATCCTCAAGCACCACATCCAAATGACTTTAAAACACATCCAGGGGTGGTGACTCCACCACCTCCCTGGGCAGCTCATTCCAATGCCTGAACATCCTTCCTGGGGAAATTTTTTTTCCTACTGTCCAGTCTAAACCCACTCAGTCACAGCTTGAGGCCACTCCCTCTTGTTCTATCACTATTTACCTGTGAGAAGAAACCAGGAGCAGCCTCTCCACAACATCTTTCAGGTAGCTGTAGACAGCAATGAGGCCTCCTCTCAGCCTCTTTTTCTTCAAACTAAATTGGAAGGAAGTTTCCCTCGTTACATAGCA